>NC_142132.1:68185112-68488143 GCF_024610735.1 Ursus americanus
GTCATAGTGAGGGCTGGAGACTGACCGGGTGACACAGCCTACCTGAGTACAGGATTCATTCCCCAACCTCCTTTCCTCCCTCCCTTTATGAGTGATTTGTGGCCATGTTTCGACCAAGTCACTTATCGAGTTGTATTTGGTAGAATAAGCACCTAACATGAGGTTGGAAAAACCCAGTTCAAGTTCAGTAACCTTATGTAGGATCTTAGAACTCCAAAACTTTGTGACCTTGGGAAGGTGACTCTCAGGGTCTTAGTTTCTTCACCTGAAAATCAAAGAGAGTCATCGTAAGGTCCCCACCCCGGCTTGTTGGAAAGGCCAAATGATACAGTTGCTCTAACAAGAGCCCCATAATCTATAAAATCAGACTCTCAAATAATGACCTCAAAAAAGGAATGCCAGACATTGTGAAGTAGAGGAGGGAGATATTTAAGTTCAGGATAAGGGATAAAATTAGAAGGAACAGAGTGGGTAAGATCAGTTTTGGCTTTGGCATTCACCTGGAGAGTTTTAATGGTGGCCTTTGTAGAGTAATATATTTTGACAGGTGCTTTAAAAAGCCTCTGTGAAGGCCCAAGTATGGTTCTCTTGCTGAAGAGCAGGCAGGCCTATGTATGGGATGATGGCAAAGGCGGGACGTTCACCTGCGCAAATCCTCCTGTGGCATTTAGGAAAGGGCCCATTAGAGTCACCGAGATTGGGGTCATGGGGTCACTGATGGGACTTCCTTCAGGGATCAACATTTACTTTTCTGTATTTTCATCACAGAGCTCTTGGCTAGTTTCAGTAATCAGGGAGGGCTAAATCAAGCAGGATTTACCTCATGGGCTTGGATCGGAGACCGAAATGCTTATAAAAGATTAACCGTGGGCAGTGTAGCATTTTTTCATGGCTTCGGTTGTGGTATTAACTGTCTCTTTGGGAATTCGCACTCTTTCTGCATATATAAAATGTACACGTCTATCACTATGCATTTTCCCTCAGGATCAAGGAAGGGACCCAGGTTTTAATTAATGGTCTCTCTCATGTTTTATTAAGGGCTCCGGTCTCTAGCGCTTGTCATGAGTTGCAGGGGTATCCGAGGATGTATTTCCTGTCATTCCAGCAAACCTTCTGTGCACGCACTCACCCTGCCTATGTGGTCTTTCCTTAATTTTTTAAAAATATTTTATTCATTTATTTGAGAGAGAGAGAGAACAAGCACAAGAGGGGGAAGGGTCAGACAGAGAAGCAGACCCCGAGTGAGGAGGGATCCCAATGTGGGGCTTGATCCTAGCACTCTGGGATCATGACCTGAGCCGAAGGCAGCTGCTTATCCAACTGAGCCACCGAGATGCCCCTCTGATTTGTTTTTAGAGGTCTTTTCTCTTCGAACTGTTTGTAGGAAGAGATTGCACACCGTGGTGTAGTTTGTCTGGTGTCCCTGGGGACTCAGTTGGTGCCCACCTCACTTTTGGTCACCTCTCTTTTTTTTTTTAAAAAAAAGATTTAATTTATTTATTGGACAGAGAGAGACAGCCAGTGAGAGAGGGAACACAAGCAGGGGGAGTGGGAGAGGAAGAAGCAGGCACCCAGTGGAGGAGCCTGATGCGGGGCTCGATCCCAGGACCCTGGGATCACACCCTGAGCCGAAGGCAAATGCTTAATGACTGAGCCACCCAGGCGCCCCATTGGTCACCTCTCTTGCTTGAAAATATGGTCCAGCAGAAAGGCTGGGGCTTTCTGAGCCCAGCCGGGGAAGGGATATTTGAAGGCACCACATTGTGCCCATGGCTGTCATGTCTAGAGGCAGTCACTCCTCTGGGCTGGTCTTCCCTAAACCACCCTGGGCATGGGGCATGTCCCTTGAGGTTTTTTTTTTTTTTTTTGAAAGGACATCTTTTTGTTGTGATGAAATACATATACACAGAAAATTTACCCTTTTAACCGTTTTTAAGTGTACAGCTCAGTGGCATTAAGTACATGTACATTTCTGTGTAACCATCACCAGCATCCACCTCCAGAACTTTTCTCATCTTCCCAAACAGGAACTCTGTACCTATCAAACTTGAGGTTCTTAGTGGCCCTCCACAGGAGCTCTGTCCACAGCGACCCTAACTTGGTCACTATTCAAGAAAGAAACCACGAATCCAGGAAACGGTTTAGTTGTGTTGCTATTTATAGCTCAAAGCTTGTGGAAGTCCAGTCTGCTTTCCTTACCTGGACTTTTTTTTTCCCTAAATGGGTCAAGCCCATCAGCTTGGGATCTTCGACCCTCTGCTGTTTGGATGCACCTTCTTTGTGGGTCTCGTCTCCACCTTGACCACACACCTCCTGCCCCCACTGAAGACAAGCCCTTTGTTCTCTAGCCAGGTTTCTGTTTCTTCTTTTGGATACCTTATAATCTTTCCTCATGAAACCTGCCTCTGTCTTCCCTTCTGGAATAATCTTTCTTCTCTGAGCTCTCCTAGAGCATATTTGCCCATTTCTTAGAACATATCTTCTCCTCTTTATTGAATGGTGACTTCCTGGAGAGCAGGGTGGTGCTCTGTTCTCGTCCGTATTTGCCCACTTGAGCAATAGACAATAAATAGGATCTCAAAAGATATTTATCCAATCATGGGATTGGGAACTATGGATCTCAGTGACAGAAATGATATGTGCTGTGTCCAGAATGCCTTTATTTTTTACTTTTTAATTTTTATTATGTTATGTTAGTCACCATACAGTATGTCATTAGTTTTATTGATGTAGTGTTCCATGATTCATTGTTTGCATGTAACAGTGCTTCATGCAATATGTGCCCTCCTTAATACCCATCACCAGGCTAACCCATCTCTCCCACCCCCGTCCCCTCTGAAACCCTCAGCTTGTTTCCCGGAGTCCATAGTCTCTCATGATTCATCTCTCCCTCTGATTTTCCCCCTTTCATTTTTCCCTTCCTTCTCCTAATGTCCTCCTGCTATTCCTTATGTTCCACATGTAAGTGAAACCGTATGATAATTGTCTTTCTCTGCTTGACTTATTTCACTTAGCATAATTCCTTCCAGTTCTATCCATGTTGATGCAAATGTTGGGTATTCATCCTTTCTGATTGCTGAGTAATATTCCACTGTATATATGGACCACATCTTCTTTATCCATTCATCTGTTGAAGGGCATCTTGGCTCCTTCCACAGTTTAGCTATTGTGGACATTGCTGTTATGAACATTGGGGTGCACATACTCCTTCTTTTCACTATATCTGTATCTTTGGGGGTAAATACCTAGTAGTGCAATTGCTGGGTCATAGGGTAGCTCTATTTTTAACATCTTGAGGAACCTCCATACTGTTTTCCAGAGTAGCTATAACAACTTGCATTCCCACCAACAGTGTAAGAGGGTTCCCCTTTCTCTACATCCTCACCAATGTTTGTTGTTTCCTGCCTTGTCAATTTTTGCCATTCTAACTGGTGTAAGGCGATATCTCATTGTGGTTTTGATTTGTATTTCCCTGATACCTAATGATATTGAGCATTTTTTCATGTGTCTGTTAGCCATTTGTATGTCTTCTTTGGAGAAGTGTCTGTTCATATCTTCTGCCCATTTTTTGACTGAGTTATTTGTTTTATGAGTGTTGAGTTTGAGAAGTTCTTCATAGATTTTGGATATCAGCCCTTTATCTGAAATGTCATTTGCAGATATCTTCTCGCATTCCATGGGTTGCCTTTTAGTTTTGTCGACTGTTTCCTTTGCTGTGCAGAAGCTTTTTATCTTGATGAAGTCCCAAAAGTTCATTTTTGCTTTTGTTTCCCTTGCCTTTGGAGATATGTCTCTAAAGAAGTTGCTGTGGCTGATGTCAAAGAGGTTACTGCCTATGTTCTCCTCTAGGATTTTGATGAATTCCTGTCTCACATTGAGGTCTTTCATCCATCTGGAGTTTTTCTTTGTGTACAGTGTAAGAGAGTGGTAAAGTTTCATTCTTTTGCATGTAGCTGTCCAATTTTCGCAGCACCATTTATTGAAGAGACTGTCTTTTTTCCACTGGATATTTTTTCCTGATTTGTCAAAGATTAGTTGACCATAGAGCCAAGCGTCCATTTCTGGAGTCTCTATTCTGTTTCATTGGTCTATGTGTCTGTTTTTGGGCCAATACCATGCTGTTTTGGTGATCCCGGCTTTGTAATATAACTTGAAGTCAGGTAACGTGATGTCCCCAGCTTTGTTTTTCTTTTTCAACATTCTCTTGGCAATTTAGGGTCTTTTCTGTTTCCATACAAATTTTAGGATTGTTTGTTCCAGCTCCTTGAAAAATGCCAATGATATTTTAATAGGGATGGCATTGAAAGAGTAGGTAGCTCTAGGCGGGATAGACATTTTAACAAAGTTTATTCTTCCAATCCATGAGCATGGAATGTTTTTCCATCTTTTTGTGTCTTCCTCAATTTCTTTCTTAAGTGTTCTATAGTTTCTAGAGTATAGATCCTTGATCTCTTTAGTTAGGTTTATTTCTAGGTGTCTTATGGTTTTTGTTGCTATTGTGAATGGAATCAATTCCTTAATTTCTCTTTCTACAGTTACATTGTTAGTATATAGAAAAGCAACTGGTTTCTGTGCATTGATTTTGTATCCTGCCACATTGCTGAATTGCTTTATGATTTCTAGTAATTTGAGGATGGAGTCTTTGGGTTTTCCACATAAAGTATCATGTCATCTGTGAGTAGGGAGAGTTTGACTTCTTCTTTGCCAATTTGAATACCTTTTATTTCTTTTTGTTGTCTGATTGCTGAGGCTAGGACTTCTAGTACTATGTTGAACAATAGTGGTGAGAGTGGGCATCCCTGTTGTGTTCCTGATCTTAAGGGAAAACTCTCAGCTTTTCCACACTGATAATGATATTCTCTGTGGGCTTTTCATAGATGGTTTTTATGATATTGAGGAATGTTCCCTCTATCCCTATACTCTGAAGAGTTTTAATCAGGAATGGATGTTGTATTTTGTCAAATGCTCTTTCTGCATCAATTGAGAGGATCATATGATTCTTGTCTTTTCTTTTATTGATGTGCTCTACTACGTTGATTGATTTGCAAATGTTGAACCATCCTTGCATCCCAGGAGTAAATCCCACCTGGTGGTGGTAACTAATCCTTTTAATGTACTGTCGGAGCCTATTAGCTAGGGTCTTGTTGAATATTTTGGCGTCCATGTTCATCAGGGATATTGGTCTGTAATTCTCCTTTTTGAAGGGGTCTTTGCCTGGTTTTGGGGTCAGGGTAATGATGGCCTCATAGAAAGAGTTTGGATCCAGAATGCCTTTAAAGTGGGAAAACATTTTGTCACATTTCTCCCATTTATATCGGGTTGAAATCTGCCTTTTAAATAATAATAATAATAATAATAGTAAAGAAGTAAACAGCATATTTTAGAACCTGAGAAGGATTCAGGAGTTATGTTTGAGTTGGAAATCTGCCCTCCATTTTATTGCTATGTAACCTCAGCAAGATGTTTTTTTCTCTAGGTTTCAGTTTTCTTGACTATAAAGCAGAGATAACAACATGTATTTCAGTGAACATAAAATGCACCATTATTTTTTTTTTTAAGATTTTATTTATTTATTTGACAGAGAAAGACAGCCAGCGAGAGAGGGAACACAAGCAGGGGGAGTGGGAGAGGAAGAAGCAGGCTCACAGCAGAGGAGCCTGATGTGGGGCTCGATCCCATAACGCCGGGATCACACCCTGAGCCGAAGGCAGACGCTTAACCGCTGTGCCACCCAGGCGCCCCGCACCATTATTTTATACACTACAAAGAAAGAAAAATTGCTGTCAATTAAACAATGATATAATGCTTTCTGTGGCTTAGAATTTTTATTTTATACTTATTGAAATAGTTCTTTTAGATGTATTTGGGCTTTTGAAAAATCCTTTTTGAAAGGAAGCTTAATCACGCAGGGTTTTCCTAAAACGCCTTCATATTCAAAGTCTGAGTGCTCTGAAACACACTGTGACTCAACGTAGTTGGAGCTCACGTTTTTCTCCCATTATCATCCTCTGCATCAGAGAAACTGTCGGCAATGCAACTTTTTTTCCTCCAAGAATGAACTGCTGTTTTCTATAGGGTCTTCTGTCAAGTTGCAACATGGTTCTTCAAGTTTTAAATGATGGTGGTGGTACTTTCCTGTTCTTACAAATGCATTTCAATAGACGGTTTTCAGGCAACAGCCAGGTCTCCAATGATCCTGAAATGGTTTTTACTTTGAAATGCCAGGGCCTGCCAGGCCACCAAGAATGACAATCATGTGGTAACAGCTTCATCCCGACCACCTCCTGGCTGATGGGGATTGTAAGACACATCTCCATCTCAGAGATGTTAACATGGGGGAAGAAATGGTGCATCTCAGAATAGATAACATAGGGCATAATTTCCCTCCGAGGGTTGTGGTTAGGTAGAGGAGAAAGGGTTCATAGCTGTTATTGTGGAAACATCATAGAGCCCCCGATAACAATAACTATTATTTATGGAGCACTCACTAATGTGATAAGCTTATTAATTTATGGTGTAATTTTCATATTAAAAATTCCTTAATATATTTTTTCCTTTTTTAATTGAAGTGTGATTTATATTCAATGAAACCCACAGGTCTTAAGCGTCCAGTTGTATGAATTTTGACACCTATTGTCTGCAACCCTATCAAGATATTTTCATTCCTCCAGAAACATCGCCCTTGTGCCCCTTCCCAGTCATCATCCCCCTTCCCCAGACAGCCTCCATTCTGATATCTTTCACCATGGATCAGTTTTGCCTGTGCTAGAACTTAGTATCAATGGATTCATGTGGTATGCATTCTTCTATGTCTTCTTCTTCTTTCTTCTTCTTCTTCTTCTTCTTCTTCTTCTTCTTCTTCTTCTTATTATTATTATTATTATTATTATTATTATTTTTTTTTGAGATTACCCCCCATGTCACTGTGTATATGAAGAGCTGGTGCCTTTCTGTGGCTGAGTAGTCTTCCGCTGTGTAGATGCGCCCATTTCTGCTTTTTTCCTCTTGGTGGACATTTAGGTTGTTGTGTTTGGGCTATCACAAGTAAAGCCACTATGAACATTCTAGTACAACTATTTTTTGATTATATGTTTTCAATTCTCCTGGGTAAATACCTGGAAGTAGAATTTTTGGGTCCAAGGACAGGTGTGTATTTAACTTTATGAGAAACAGACAGAAGTCTTCTCAAGGTGGCTGTGCCATTGACTCTCCCATTATGTACGAGAGCTCCGCAGCTCTGTGTCCTTGGCAGCTAGACAGCTTCGATCTGGTTCGTTTGAGCCATCTGAATGGTTTTGTAGTGAAATCTCTATGGCTTTAATTTGTATTTTTCTGGTAACTAATAACCACCAACACGTTTTCATATGATCAGCAGACATCTGCTTATCTTACACTGTAAAATGCCTATAAAATCAGTTGCCCGTTTTTCAATGGGGTCATTTGTGTTTTAATTATTGGGTTGTAGGATTCAACTCCTTTGTCAGATATATGTATTACAAATATTTTCTCCTAGTCTGTGGCTTGTCTTTTCATTTTCTTAGAGGTATTTTTGTTGAGTAGACATTTTTAGTTGTAATGAAGTCCACTTACCTGTTTTTCTTTTCTTTTCTTTTTTTTTTTTTTTTGTAGTTAGTGTTTTTTTGGGTTCTAATCAAAGTTTTGCTTATTCCAAAGTTAGAAAAGTATTCTTTACTTTCTTCTATAAGCGTTATAGTTTTTGCTTCTACATGTAGGTCTGTGATGCATCTCTAATTACATTTTGTGTATGGTTTGAAGTATGGATCAAAGCTAATGTTTTCCCATTTCAGTAGCTAGTTATTCCATTACCATTTGTTGAAAATATAGTTGACCCATGAACAGTGTGGGGTTTAAGGGTGCCCCCCACACAGTCAAACATCTGAGTTTAACTTTTGACTCCCCCAAAATGAAACTTCTAGTAGCCTACTGTTGGCCAGAAGCCTTACCAATAACATATATTATTTCATATATGTGTTACATACTGTATTCTTACAATAAAGTAAGGTAGAGAAAATAAAATATTAAGAAAATCATATGGAAGAGAAAATATAATTACAGGACTGTACTGTATTTATTAAAAAAAATCCACGTACACGTGGACATGCACAGTTCAAACCTGTGTTGTTCAAGGATCAGTTGTACTCTCTTTTTCTCATTGTCTTGCTTTGACACTTTGGTTGAAAGTCAACTGGCTGTGTGAGTGTGGTCCACTCCTGGACTGTCTATTCCTTTGATCTGTTTGTCTATCTGTCTATATGCCAGTGCTATACTGTCTCGATCTATTGCTGCAGCATTAGTTTGAAATCAGGTAGTACATGTTCTCTTCGTTCTACCTTAAAAGGATTTTTTTTTGGCTGATCTAGGCCTTGTGCATTTTCTTTTATATTTTAGAATAAGCTTGTTGGTTTCTACAAAAGACCATCGTGAGGGGCGCCTGGGTGGCGCAGTCATTAAGCGTCTGCCTTTGGCTCAGGGCCTGATCCCGGCATTCTGGGATTGAGCCCCACATCAGTCTCCTCCGCTATGAGCCTGCTTCTTCCTCTCCCACTCCCCCTGCTTGTGTTCCCTCTTTCGCTGACTGTCTCTATCTCTGTCTCTTCAAATAAATAAATAAATAAATAAATAAATAAATAAAATCTTAAGGAAAAAAAAGACCATCGTGAGATTTTGATTGGAATGGTATTGAATGAATAGATGAAATTGAGGAAGATAGGAATGTTAAAAATATTCAGTTTTCCAATATATGTATAAATAGTATTCTTTCTGATTACTTAAGCCTTTTTTAAATTTCTCTCAGAAGTTTTAAAATGGTTTTCTGTGTGGAGGTCTTGCACATGGTTCTTTAAATTTATCCCTAAGTATTTTGAGCTTTAACATATCTTGTAAATGGTATTTTTTTAAAAAAATTCATCTTCTACTTATTTGCTGTTGATATTTAGAAATACAATTGATTTTTGTATATTGCCCTTGTGTTCCACAACCTTGCTAGATTCAATGCATGGTATATTTTGCTTAGTGCTCTACAGAGTTTCATGTTTATTCTTGAAGCCACCTGTAATGCAGGTGTTAGTATAATCATATTCTATAAGAAGTTTGCCCTGAAATTTCATATGTTAGTTTCTTTGCTCAAGGTCATGCAGGTTGAGTAACAGGAGCACTAGGATTTGAATTTAGGTCTAGTCTGACTCCAATGGCTAGTCCCTTTCCACTCTACTATAATACCTCACCTGTTTGACATTTGGGTATTTGAATGGAGTCATACCATGTGGTTTCCCTGGATCTCACTTGGACATTTTTGTGTCATTGTGTTTCACAAGGACATGAATCGGCTAATGGAAGCTTTAAAACAGACCTAACAAAAATAAGGTGATAAAGAGACTGGTGGTTTTCCCAGTTGAAGGAGGACAGTCAGTGTTTTTCTACATTCTCCACAGAAGACTATTCATGCAGTTGGATGCAGTTGCAAAGCTCAGCCCTCTTTCTCCATACTGTTGGTGCACATAAGCTGTTGCTAAATCTTCCATGTGTGGGGATGCTGTAAAACTTGTTTTCCCTCCTTCTCTCTGCAGGAAACCATTTCTCTACAGCCAAGGAGCTCACAGAGGAGATTAGATCATTAACATCGGAAAAGGAAGGGCTGGAGGGACTCCTGGACAAGCTTCGGGTGCTGAGTTCCAGGAATGCCCAAAAGCTGGGCAGCGTTAAAGAAGATTACAGCAGACTGAAAAGAGAGCTGGACCAAGGGGAAACTGCGTACGGTAAGTAGTCACAACTGTTGCTTGGTGAAATATTCAAGGTACTGATCATACTGTGTGGCCGGGCAGGATGCCTCATGTGAGCATCTCTGTGAAGGGCATCGTGGAGCATGACACTTTTCCTGGAGGATTTTTTTTGGCAGGAGCCTAGGCAAATGGGGTAGAATTACTTGTCAGCTTTTGTTTTGCTATTCACATGTGACGTCTTTTCTTTTTCTGTCTTTTCTCCCCCTCCTCTGCCCTGGATTTGCTAATGGCCTTGTGATTATTTAGAGCAATCTCTTCGTTGGCACAGGTCTTGAGAATTTTCTCTGTTTGAGAATTATGTTCCTTTTGTTCCTTGGCTCAGTCTTCTGGCTTGCACAATCATAGACGAGAGCTGGCTGACTCAGAAAACTGAATAAAGACCATGAAGTGGCTTTTCTATGTGTGAGTTTTTCCTGAGAGATTTCTCCAGAAGGAATGATGTGGAAGAGGCCAATCTTGGCTTAACTGAAGTCTCTGCCTGTCAGAGCAGTTACTGTACTCTTGTGTTCTTTTCCTTTTCCAGTTGTTAAGAATAACTGAGGTCACCTTGAGGTTTGCTCCCTGAGGGACAGTCTTAGAAGATGTTCACTCAGTCTGAATTGATCAAGTGAAAACTTATTTCTTTAAAAAAAATGTAAAGAATTTACAGTGATTCAGTTTCTAATTTGAAGAATGAACTCATAAGAAATAAATGCAGATTTAAAATATTTTAGATGCTAGAACCTGTTTTTTTATTGGTAAAATGAGAAGAAGAATATCCAGATCATAGGCTGATTAAGCAGTATAGATTAAATGAGGTAACTTATAAAGATTTTGAGGTGTGTGTGTATGTGTCTGCCCTTGCATTTCTCCTAGGTCATAGAAGCTGCTGGAGGCTAGAGGTCATACGTAGTGTATCATGGTCCCTAAATAAATGTTGTTTACTAGGAAAATGAAAGACCTACCTATACAAAGCATCCTTATTTAAAAAGAAACAAGAAAAGAATGGGGATGTTAAGTAGCCACATTTGAAATACGACTATTTGAAAACACTCCACAGGTTGAAGTAAATGAAGAGTAGTAGTTAAGACCAGATAAAGAAATAGGAAGTTAGCAGAAATTGGGTGTGTCGTTTCACTATGAATAAATTTTGTTTGAAAGGCTTACTCAGTTGTAGACAGAAGCTTTGTTACAGTTATTTGAATCACAGATAGGACGTTCAGTTTTTATGGTGTCTTCTTCCCAAAGGGCAGGCCTAACCTGGCTAAGTAACTGAGGGCTTCTTATCTTTCCTTCCCCACGTCTGTAGGTCAAGACTTCTTTTTTGCCAAATACGTAGAGATTGTACATTCGAGTCTGACTGTATGACTAGGGCGCTGAGGGATAACACTTTCTCCTAAGATGTGATGCTGTGCTTTATGAAGTCATGACAGGAACGGTCATTGGCTATTTTAAATGCATTTTAGCTGTAGATTTTTTAAATGTATAAACAATAAAAACGACAAGATTTCTCGTGTTGTCACTACATAATTTTTGGCACAATATGGGGGGATCTATTGTATCTAAGAATAAAGAGGACGTGAACAAATTTGGACAAATTTAGTCCAACAATATTTTCATTTGAACAGTTGAGCTCTTGAAAGCCATAAATAGCTCTTAAAAAGAAAAAAAAGAGCCATGTAGTATTTTTTGCATCTCATCCTTGTCACTTTACTAAGTATCTTCAAGATGAATAAAACATAAACAAATGGAATGAGAGATTGTTACCATCAGTGATTCCAAGCTGCAGACAGCTCGTTACTGTTGTGAAAGCGTTCTTTCTGTTTTAGACTTGGATTTTGCTGGATCGGCTACCCTTTTCCCTATGCTTTAGGCTGAAGGTAATTCTTAACCAATCTGAGGTGACTTGGCATCAGGTCAACCAAATTAATAACCCTGGGCTGATGAGAGTAATGGGAGATACATAAATACATAAATAAATAATGAATTCCTTAGTAGATTGAAGCTTTTTCTCTATTGCAAAGCAATAAAACTAGGCCAAAGTCCATAGTCTGCCATTTGTTGGCTTTTGAGAGTTAAAGATTTAGAGGGATCTCTAAATGTAGACCTTTAAATGCAGAGCATATACAAAGGAGTAGTATGCACACGCATGTATGTACCATGAGCTGACTCTTCTTATCCCTAGACAAAATGCTTTAAAATAAGACTATTTAAGAAATAAGCAATACGTAGAATTCTTAAAAAAAAACAAAACAGATTTTGGTTTCCAGCAAGGGTTGCAGAATGTGGCACACGGGAAGAAGGCAGTTCGGGAATGGACAAGCAACTCCGTGATGGTCAGGGACCCAGGCTCTTCTACTTTGTTCATCTGTACCCCTTGACTGGTGACATTTGGTCCGGGATGGCTGACCCTGCCACACATATGTCCGAGTCCAGCCAGGGGTTCTGGTTCTATACCAGAAGGAGAGATTTGCAGTTTCGGGGAGCAATTAGCAACCTCTCGCGTACAGAGAACTCTTATCGATGGGAAGTGCTTTGCTGATCATTTAAATATTATTACATCTTCTGCAACTGGCTCGATTGAGATCAAAGAAAAGCACTGTCCTTATGTTGCATTTGTTTTGTCACAGTATCCAGCCTGGTGTCTTTGAAAATAGTAAATATACCATAAATATTTGTTCATTTACTGGGGCCAGATGTTAGAGTGAAACATTCCTTTATTTCTATATTATTCCTTTACTCCTCTACTTTGAATTATAGACCCAAACCTTGGATCTTCCCCTCCTCCTCTTCCTCCTCTTCCTCCTTCTTCTTCCTCTTTTAAATTCTTCAAATTCATTTTCTAATTTAGTGAGAAGAGAGGTAAGTTTGATTATCTTTTGTGGAAGATGCTTGAGTTGTCTGAGTGGGATATTCACATTGGGGTGTCAGCAGACAGAACAAAGTGATGAGAAAGTACTGAAATGTGCCAGCATAGTCAAGGGCAAAGGGAGGCAGAAATCATCACTGAATCCATTGCCTTTGTGACAGTGACACACAGTCTCTGTGAAGAGGCAAAAAGGGGGTGTGTTTTAACCTGTATCTGCTCTTCTTAAGACTTTGGAAGAACACGTTTGAATTCTGAGCAACTTTGAGTACGGTGAAATAGAATGAAAAGCTTTCAACCCCTGAATACTTATGGAGATTAACTATAAACCTTTAATTATTGTGGATTTCATATTTTTTTAAGGGTAGCTGGGATAGAAAAACAATAGTAGGGGCGCCTGGGTGGCACAGCGGTTAAGCGTCTGCCTTCGGCTCAGGGCGTGGTCCCGGTGTTGTGGGATCGAGCCCCACATCAGGCTCCTCTGCTGTGAGCCTGCATCTTCCTCTCCCACTCCCCCTGCTTGTGTTCCCTCTCTCGCTGACTGTCTCTATCTCTGTGAAATAAATAAATAAAATCTTTAAAAAAAAAAAAAAAAAAAAAAGAAAAACAATAGTAACTTTTTTAGTTTGCTACACCTGCTTTTTGGCAAAAAGACAACCCTGAGATTTATATAACTTTCTCCATCCCCTGTGTATAACTTGGTAATCTGTATTGTACTTTATTAGTATTGTTGATTTCGCACTATAACTCAGATATAAAGGAAGCAGACGTCAAGGGGAGAGATTTAATCACAGAATAATCAGGGCTAGAATTTTAAATAGGACATCATTAGCATGTTAATGAATTTTCCCACTTTATGCCAGCTGCCTGAATAGAAAAGATACTGCAGATGAAGCTCAGAAATCTGGCAGGGTCTGTGGCCCACTGAGCTGTCAGGAATTTGTATAGAGGGTCCGCGAAGTACGTAAAGGGATTCTCTGTGCGGCTATCGAATGGCAGGATTTCATTTTTACTGGGAGTGACGGCCGGGCTGGCTGTGTTCAGCTTTAACTCATTTGCCTTTTAATGAGTGAGAACAAGTGGAGGGCAGATAAGGAGCAGTTTTTAAGTGTAATAAAGTTGGAGGGGAGTCAAGTTTTCAGTTATGGTTTGGGGCTAGTTCAGTACTTCCCCCTTATCGCGGTTTTGCTCTCGACAGTCTCGGTTACCTGTAATTGACCCCCATCAGGAAGATGATCCCCATGATGGACCATCAAAAGGTCACTAATGGCCGAACACTGCGTCACCACACCTACGTCACTCACCTCCCTTCATCCCATAATGCAGGCATTTTATCATCTCACATCATCACAAGAGGGGCGAGTAGAGTACAAGATGTTTTCAAAGAAAGAATGAGACCACATTCTCAAAAGTTTTATTACAGTATAATTGTTCTATTTTATTGTTGGTGATTGCTGTTCATCCCTAACTTATGTAAGTTAAACTGTATCATAGGTATATATGTATAAGAACAAACGTAGTACACATGGGGTTCAGTACTCTGCGGTTTCAGGCATCCATGAGGGTCTTGGACGCATCCTCTGTGCAAAAGGAGAACTGCTGTACCTACCTTTTGCTTTAGATTAGAAAGGCCATAGGTCCACGCTGACATCATCCTGACCTGACTTTTGGACCACCTCATAACTTTTGAGCTTGAAATAGCTGATGAAAGGAAGGATGACATTCTCTAGTGAGATATGCATTCCTTTAACTCTGAAAGTCCGCAGGTGAAGGTTCTTTCAGAAGTCCCCTCACACATATTAAGAAAAGACCTTCCATTTAGAGGTCCTGCACTTTACAAGTTCTGCATATATAGGCAGTAATTCCCTTTCCACATTTATCGGATGTATTTAGAAGAAGTTTTCAAGAAAAATTAGAACAAGAATAGAATTGGCATGCCGTGTGTGTGTGTGTGTGTGTGTGTGTGTGTGTGTGTGTGTGTCTGGGGAGGAAATGGAGAAATGGAAAACATACATAATAGAGACGTAAACAACACAATTAACAAAAAGATAGAATTTGAAAGTTGAGATGAAAGAAAAGCCAATGACAAATGTTAATTATTCTGGTTGAGAATATGATGTGATAATGAGCTTCCTAGGAACCAGAGCAAAAAATTGAAGTGTCATCCATCTTCCTCAAAAGCAGCTTCAAAGCACAAAGTTTTCAGGAATGTGGAGTGGTGTTAAATTCTTAAAGGCAATTTTTTTTTTTCAGAGTGAGAGCACGTGCGCATGTGCGAGTGGGGGAGGGGTTGGGTGGAGGGGGAGGAAGAGAAAGAGAATTTCAAGCAGGCTCCATGCTCAGCATGGAGCCTGACACGGGGCTCAATCTCACGACCTTGAAATCATGACCTGAGCTGAAATCAAGAGTCAGATGCTTAACTGAGTGAGCTACCCAGGCGTCCCTAAAAGGCTTTTTTTTTTTTTTTTTTTTTTTTGAGAGCATACTGTAAAGTCCTCACGAACAGATTTATAACAAATGCACATGCACTCTCCATGTGGCTGTTACCAACCACTCCTGGAAAGGGGGATGCCTTCAAAGCAGGAGTTCGTGGATAGACTGAAATGTATACATATCTCAGATGTGTGGGTGTGTATATATTTTTCCACAAAAATTTGGATCCAGTGTTTCTGCAAAAAGGATTTGGAAAAGAGCCATTCTAAAATCTCCCAAATTTTAAGAAACATGTGAAATAATACCATGGGAATGAATGAGTAAGGGCTCAGGCTAATTACATTTAAGTATGGAAACTTCCAGTGATCTGACAGGATTCAAACGTGAGACTAGAAATGTAGAAGAGTAGCCAGAGATCATATTCTGTAGAATAGTCACCAAATGTCACTTCTTCCCTCTGAGCTTTGAGGAAGGTCTGCATGGTAGACAACTTTACTCTCTTGGGGCCAGAACAGCGATCGAGCTCTTTTTTTTTTTTTTTTAAGATTTTATTTATTTATTTGAAAGAGAGAAAGAGCATGAGAGAGAGAGGGAGATCGAGAGCAGGGGGGAGGGTGGAGGGAGAAGCAGACTCCCTGCTGAGCAGGGAGCCTGATGTGGGACTCAATCCCAGGACCCCAGGATCGTGACTTGAGCCAAAGGCAGACGCTTCACTGACTGAGCCACCCAGGCGCCCTGCGGTGATCGAGCTCTCGATGACTGAGGGCCAGGCTGTTTGTCTTTGAACCAGCTGTGTGTTGCAGGTTATGTATGTGGCAGAACTTAGATTGTTATATGGGGAGTATCCTATTTGTGTCTGCCTTTCTAAATTAGAAAGCTTTGTTTAGGTTTAAAAACATAAAGACTGAACTTTGGAAGAAAAACTTCTTTTGAAAAATGTCATAATCTTTCTTTCTCCATGCACTGAACTTTTACATCTCTATTTATCATTGATTAATCTTATTAATAAAATTATTTTAGCAGTTAAATATATATTTGCATTTTAAATTTCTCTCCATATCTTTTTCCTTTTCTAGTTCTATCCTTGCATGTCTGTTCGTGTGGCTATTTCTCTGCCACCTCTTTTGCCTGTGAATTTCTGCACTTGACATTTGCGATGAGCTTCTTCCCTCTTTTATCAAAAAATTGTGATAATTCTTTCGGGAGGCCGCTCCACGACAGTGTAAAAAGCCTGTGTTCAGATGTAGGAGGCCTTAGCTTCATTTCCCTTCTGTCGCTTGCTCATGATCCGTGCAGCCCCTGGCACGGAGAGCCACCACGACGCGAGGCTTGATGAATGGCTGATCTTTAGCAAGACGCCATATCTTCCCACTTCTCAGTCACTTCACATACAACACTGCATTTTCATCTCTCCATGCATCATTTCTCTGAGCATTTATTGAGCACTTACAGTATGCCAGGCTCTGTGTTAGGCCTTTGTGGTCCAGAGAGAATCAGACAGTCCCTGAGGCCACCAACGTCCCCATTTACTAGTCCCTCTGGTCTCACATCCCCACAGTTGCGTCCATACTTGTTCATTCCCTTCCTCTCTACCATTGCTGATCTCCTAATTCTGTGTGATTTTTTAGAAGTCCTTGCTTGTTACTTTCTTTTCCACGTGTTTCCCCATTTGCTTTGTCTACTCCCTTCCCAGTACTTCAGTCACACATCCCCTGGTGGGAATACAATAATGATTTTAATTGTACTTCATGCTCTATTACAATGTACGGTTTTCTGATATGCTAATTTGTTTGGAGTGAGAACATGATTCTATGTAATAGGGTGGGTGCACGTGACTCTGAAGTGGCCAGTGGATCATTCTTGGCAATAGTGTCTTTCCTAGTCTTTCTCGATTTCATCTGGATTCTGGGCTTTTGATGACTTTGGTTTGCACGTGCACACACACACACACACACACTCACACTCATGCTCATACACTCCCTCCTGAAGATTGCGCCAAGAATGGCGGTTAGGCGGATCGCCACGATTCCTAGAGGAGAGTCTGTTGGCTGTGGTTTGCTGAGGGGTGATCTGTTGCGGGAGACCGTACCATGAATGGCACAGTGCTTCACATCTGGATCTTTGCCTTTTGTGCAACTCTTCCTCCTGCCCCCATTTTTTAATGTCCCTGGGTGGGAGTGGAGCTACCCTCAGTTAACTGAACTTCAGCTTTATGTCATCACTTGAAAACATATCCTTACTATTATGATTATTAGAACTTAATCTTAGTAGAACTCAACTCTAAGGTAGTCATAAAGATATTCATATTACCTTTTATGTAGATCCTTCTAGGTTTAAAAATGAGTTAAGATTTCTTCCTCCTTTGCTCTTCACTGTGTATATTCAGCGTGTATTTATTGGACTCCTTGCTGTGTGCACAGATTAACTATAGCTGTTATGAACTTACTGCGTTCTTGCAAAGGAAGGAGAGATCCCCTGCATGTTGTCACATTCTCTTCAGTAATAAATGTGGATTACTTTTCTTTTTGTTCTAAGCCCTTACTCCATACCGGGCATGGAGCCAATGCCTGTTTAGCTACCTAATCCCCTGGACAGTGGGTGGCCGGCTCCAGCACAGTCTCCGTTTTATAGATGAAGATGCTGAGGCTTAGAGAGGGTCAGAGCTCTGTCCAGGGGCACATGGACGTGAGGGGTAGGAGCCAGGAGTTGAGTCCTTTTTCCTGCCGTTTTATGTTCTTCATGAACTTGATTCGTAACATGAGCTTCTCTACGCATCCCTCAGCCTCACCACCCTACCTAAATGCCGCACTCATGGTCATGACTGTGAAAACAGAGTCCACGAAAAGGCATCTTTTGAGGCTGTTGCGCGCCCTGAAAAGATAGGTTTTTTTCACTTCTGAAATTTCCAAGTGTGCTGTCTGTATTTCGTACCTGAAACGATGATTTGCAACTCCCTGATACCAGAAGGATCATTTCATTCGATAGGAGGTCCTCTAGGTTATCTAACGGCATATTTTATATTAAAACCAAAATCCTTTGTTACGGAAGGGCGACTAAGAGGGGCCGAGCATTCTAAAGCCAATAAGAAAAATAGTTGAACTATAACAATTTAATTAGATACATATTTGTTAACTTCAAACCACTTTTTGATGCATTTTCAAAGAACCTTTGATAGTTCCACTTTTTGTTCTAAAATGCTTAAATGTCGGTGTTTTCCTCTGTATTCTTGTAAGCACAGGCATTCATAAGTAGGTTGACATACTGTTTTTTTTTTTTTAAAGATTTTATTTATTTATTTGACACAAAGAGAGATAGCCAGCGAGAGAGGGAACACAGGCAGGGGGAGTGGGAGAGGAAGAAGCAGGCTCATAGCGGAGGAGCCTGATGTGGGGCTCGATCCCATAACGCTGGGATCACGCCCTGAGGCGAAGGCAGACGCTTAACGACTGCGCCACCCAGGCACCCCAGGTTGACATACTATTGAGGACTACTACAAGCCCTGTTTTCTTATGAATTTACTGCTATGCCATCCTATAGACCACAAGGAATTCAACTTGCAAAATGTGACGGTCTTCTCTCTAAGCTTCGAGTGAGTTTTTGCACTTTAAATAAAACATTTAACATACTCCGTAATTCAGGGCTTTGAAGAATTAAGACTGATTTTTTCCTTAAATTGAGCCCAATTTTGTGAGGCTTCACCGAATTCAGTTTACTTGGTGCTATGACGTGTTCTCTGCTGTCACAATTTTTTCCAGTGATTAAATTTGTATGAAATATCTTGTTTTCCTCTTTTTTTTTTTTAAAGATTTTATTTATTTATTTGACAGAGACAGACGGCCAGCGAGAGAGGGAACACAAGCAGGGGGAGTGGGAGAGGAAGAAGCAGGCTCTTAGTGGAGGAGCCTGATGTGGGGCTCAAACCCAGAACGCTGGGATCACGCCCTGAGCTGAAGACAGATGCTTAACCACTGCGCTACCCAGGCGCCCCTTGTTTTCCTCTTTGACATTACCATGAGTTATGGCCTCCTGCCATTTTCCTCAGGTACTTCCTCTTCTTTGAAGCCGCCATATGTTTAGGAACCCAAGAGAGACAGTCCTTTTTTTGAGAGACCATTCTTTGTTATTAATTTGATTTTTCAGGTTTTCTTAGCTCTTGTAAAGGAGAGGGGGTATGCTGATCAGTGTTTTCCTGCCGTGATTGCTTTGTTGCTCCACTTTTCTCTGCCCTGGGACCACCACACTTTTGTATCTGGGGATAGCCATCCGGTCTCATCTGCTTTCCCTCAGGTTTTTATACAACTGGGGAGGGTTGGATCACCATAGCGGTGGACAATCCTAAGCTAATGCCTGAGGTTTAATATTTATACCATGGCAGAAACCATCAAGAGTTGCTTAAAGATCTACTGACTTGACAGCATCAAAAATTTATAAACCAGGTATGCTTATATTTTACATGTTCCCATAGTTATAGAATGTAATTGTATTTTTGTCTTGACATTATACTTTCCAAAGTCTTCCTGACTCATTAACAACTGGTTGCATACTTTGCTTTGAGATTTAATTATAACCAAACTTTTTAAGTCTCCTTTTATTTACCAAAATGATGTTAAACTTTTGGTTATTTTAGCCTGTTTTGAACATCTCCCTTTTTGTATGTGTTACTGTGGCTGCTTTACAATTCATGTATCCCCAAATACTACGTTACACTTCCCTCAGAAAGAAGCTAATGCAAATATACCATGATTTCAGGGTGTACTTAATGAAAGGAAGCCTGGGCTTACTCAGACAAGGTAACTGTAGGATTGAGCTTTTTAACTCTGTATGTGACCCAGTATTGGACTTTTTTTTGTTTTGTTTTGTTTTTTGTTTTTTTTATTATAATAATATTTTTTATTATATTATGTTAGTCACCATACAGTACATCCCTGGTTTTTGATGTAAAGTTCGATGATTCATTAGTTGCGTATAACACCCAGTGCACCATGCAATACGTGCCCTCCTTACTACCCATCACCAGCCTATCCCATTCCCCCACCTCCTCCCCTCTGAAGCCCTCAGTTTGTTTCTCAGAGTCCATAGTCTCTCATGCTTCATGCTTCATTTGGTCCATATGTCCCAATTGTATTGGCAAGACAGAAAATTAGGCTTTGGCAAATGTCTGTTTGCCTTTCACCAAACCTCATTTTTTCCTCCCAGAGACTGAGGAACAGGAGGGGCTGAATACCAGACTGCAAGTCTGCCCTGAGGAGGTCACCAAACACTGAAATTCCCTAATGGTCTGGAATCCTAGCAACGCAGCAACCTTTGGAAGCAAAGTAATTTCCCCTCTGGATTATATAAGAATCCTCTGAAGGTGAAGCTTGGAAGATTCCTGGGGTTACTCTAGTCATTTAAATTTTTTAAAGAGAATTTATTCCACAAAACAATACAAGAATAAGACACATTTTCAAAACTGAACAAAAAATGTCCATCGTACAACGTCCGTAACAGAGCTCCTGCTTTCATTTTTAGTGTTGCCCCAATGTCTGAAGCACGAGCACCTTTTACACACTGTGTATTCTCTCCCTGCTGTTAGCCTTGTATGGCAGTAATGAAAGCATCACATCACTCAAGCCTCGCAACTGTATGTTGCAATAAATTTGCCATCCCCATTCCTCAGATGCTGACACTGAGGCTCAGTGAGCTAAGGGAGTTGTAGATGGGAAGTGAAGAGCTGGAACGTGAGTCAGACCTTCTGGCCCCAGAGCCATGCTCCTCATCACACACTTACATTTCCCTGTTGCGACAGAGCATTCCAGTTTAGTATTTATGGGCTTTATAACATTCCGAGACTCAATATACCATGGTTTGCTTGCCCCTAATTTTGATATGTTTCATGATCATTTTTATTAATTCCTTTCTAAAGATAAAGTGTCAGATCAGGATTCCTGGACCAAAGAGTATGACCAGCGTTATGGCGTAGTACATGCTGGAAACTGATTTTCAGAAGAATCATAGCAGTTTAATGGATGCTACCAATCCTTCCTTTCCCATGCTGGGTGTTATTTCTTAAAAGGTTATTAGTATAATAATAATAATTAGATACTATTTAGTTCATGCCTTATTTCTGCATATATTTGACCAATTGCAAGGCTGAAATTGCTTCTTTTTGTGCCTTTATATTTTTTTTCATAGTTTATTGTCCATATACTTTGTCCATTCTTGGGGGGAGAGGAAGGGAACTTGATGGTTTCCTCATCTTTATATAATATGGTTATTATAATTTTTTCCTTTGTGTATGCACACGTGTGGAATTAACCCCTTATCGTAATTGGTAACAGACCAAGAAAAGAAATTTTTGTGAACAGTGATACCATGTTGGGATGACAGTTTAGAATCAATTCTGAAACTTCTAAGGCATCAGGGTGCAAATAATGTAACAGCAACAGAGACAGGTCTTCCCAGGAAAGGCAGTCTGTCTCCACTATGTGCATTAATATTCACTGCGCCTGGCCTTTCAAACACATGTGACATCGAGGGAACTGCTGCAATTGGAACCATAATGAACCGGCTTTACTTTTTACAATAAATCTGGAGAAGGCATTGTTTTTTATGTTTGCATCCATTAAAATGCACAAACTGAGAGCGGTGTATGGCTTCCTACCCACGTCCTTCCTTTCTCTGCGTGATGCAGCTAGTGTGTAGAACCTCACTGTCTTTGACTTTTTTTTTTTTTGAAGCCTTATTTATTTATTTGAGAGAGAGAGTGCGTGTGTGTGCACACGAGCAGGGGGAGGGGCAGAGGGGGAGGGAGAGAGAATCCCAAGCCGACTCTGCTGAGCACGGAGCCCAACATGGGACTCAATCTCGCGACCTTGAGATCACGACCTGAGCCGAAACCAAGAGATGCTGCTTAACTGAGTGCGCCACTCAGGCACCCCCACCCACCACTTTTTTTTTTTTTTTAATTTTCTGTTGTCTGGGTAGATCCATTAGAAAAGTAGCTCCTACCTGTAGGAATCTTTTCTTCCAAAGCATGCTGTTAATTCACAGACTGAAGGAGAGTGTCTGTCTATGGTGTGTGTGGCCACTGAGGATCCGTTTGAGGGAGAGAGCTAAAGGACATGATAGAAAAAGGACCTCCTTGTCCTGGAAAAATGCCAGATGGGACGAACTTTTACATTGTTACCAGCTTTTCATAGAGAGCTGTTGGGTTTGCCAGGACTCCCTCCCCTTCTCTCCTCAGACAATAAGCAGTGTTAGGTATTAAATCAAAGGTCCCTTTCCACGGATGACGTGTAACCATAATAAGTTACTATGATCTGGGCTTCATGAAGGCACCTTCTTGCATGTCGCAGCTGTTGGACATCAGATTCTCCCACCTCTCAGACCACGTCTTCCCACAGCTTTCTGCTGCTCTCCATTGGCTCCCCCAGGCATATCTGGTTTCTTCCCTCCACCTCTGGAATATCCCATGCCCTTATCCACCCATGTGCCCACTCCCCACATTCCTTCTAAGCTTCACCCTGATGGCTCCCTCTGGCCTTCTGAACTTCCCATGGTCTCTGCGTGCTTGGGATGAAGTATGTCAAGCCTCCCCACCATCTCCCCAGAAGTGGCTCCCCGTGACATCTGTGTCTGGACTACTCTTGCCACAGAACCCGTGGGCTCTCCCGGACATACCTTCCGTCCTCCTTGCACCATTTTGTTCTCCCCCTGCCTGGAGCTTAGCCTGATACAGTGAAGGTGACCATCATCCCTCCCTTAATGTTTCATGATTATTCATTTCGTTTTGCCATGTTGAATGGAATATTTAATAGCATCTATGAAGAAGCCTGAAGACTATAAATAAACGCTCTCTCTGGTCTTGAAAGGGTTTTATACAATATAAAATTTAGAGCACATTTTTCTCAGGAGCCCTGACATTAATATTCATCATGAGCCCCAAAGTAGAAGCTATTCTATTTTAACATAATGAAGTTTACCATATGTTTCAAAGTTACTTGCAATTGTGCTTCTCATAATGACAATTAGAAAGGTCATCTTGTCTTGCCAGATTCTGTTAGATATATAAACCAGCTCCTGGCTGTCGGTGTGAGATAAATGAGGGCACTTGTGTGCAAATACAAGGGGAAGACATGATTCTTCTTATCCCAAAGTGTAGCTTTTTGCATCTAATTACCAAACATGAAACACACTATTCTTTGGCTTTACATCATATATGGACATAGAAATTGAGACTTCCAAAACAAATTCTCCTTTGCGTTCTTAGTGACTAAATTATATGAGTTTTTTTTTTTAACCCCCATCCATTAAGCATGATGTGATGGATCCCCTAAAACATTGGATAGAGAAATTTGACATAAAGACAGTGGTTTGTTTCTGATCTTTTTACTGCCTTTCTTAAAAAATTATTTATTTGCATTAATGTATGGTAACATTATTTAATTCTCCACATCTGAACTTTGGTGAAAGAATAGAGAGAAGGTGAAGAGGTGGCCATGAGTCAGGGTAACAGGTTTCTTATGGAGCTTGTAGAGGGCTAAATCTGTGTTAGCATCGAAGCAGGTGATGCTTGGAGGAGAGGGTCTCAGGAGCTGATGCTGGAGAACAGTGGTTCTTAATCTGGCTTGGGAATAGCAAATTAGGTTGTCTAGTTGAAATATTAATATATTTCTATGTATAAATTCCCCTTCATCTTCCTTCCTTCCTTCCTTCCTTCCTTCCTTCCTTCCTTCCTTCCTTCCTTCCTTCCTTCCTTCCTTCCCTCCCCCCTTCTCCCTCCCTCCCTCCCTCCCTCCTTCCTTTCCTTCCTTCTTTTTCTCCAAGCTTCTTTGCCTGAATTATGACAGGCTAAACTTCTGTATTCAAGCCTTTGGAATTTACAAACATTCATCAATACATAGGAAAGACAGGTAAGAACGTCTTGGATTCATTAGTGCAGGCACATGGTCTCCATAGTTCTCAAATTTCTTACTTGGGAGAATGCTGGAGAAGATTCTGTGGTCCATGAAACATCTGATTGTTGCCATCTGATACTATTAAATGTCTCAGCTTTAAAAATCAGTCTGTTTATTGAACATATATTCATGGAATGCAGACAGTGCAGAGAGCTGCCTCTTTCCAGCCTTCGGGTTTGAGCTGTGCTCTGATGGCTGCACACCATCTATCTAGAATAGTTTGTGGTCAGATTTACCAGAGGCACAGAATTAGTCCACATCCCTCAAGGTGCTTTCCAGGCAAATGAATCGATTTTAATTATTTTTACTATTAAAAATGATCCTTCTTAATTGAGAGTGCTGGGAAGAGAGGAATAAACAGGCTTAATAGATTGTTACACATAAGTGAAGAAAAAAATCACAATGCTTGTAAATAAGGAAAAGAACAGTAGCAGAGTATGAAAAGGGCTTCTTTCTTCCATTCTTATTTTCCTCTTTGGCCTAAAGCTGTTAACATTGGGTGTGTGTCCCTGTTGTCATTTCATATTATAACCCAAATGCTGTTCGATGCTGCTACGGATGGATATCTGAGTCTATCTCAAGAGTTACATGTAAGTTTGTGTAGTGGTGTTTTTTTTGATTGTACATTTTGACTCAGTATACGATGCCCTTCCACGGAGGTATTTTGTAGGACTGTCAACTCATGTTTGAAGGCCTGTGCAGCACGAGTTCTTGTAATACCTGCCTGGTCTTTCACTCCGAAGTATTAGCTGGCACTCAACACTACAGCAGCTTTTGAGTACCTCCTAGGTGCCAGGCATGGGGAAAGAAGGATGGAAAGATCTGGATCCTGTCCGGAGAAGCTTGCAGTCATTGGTGGAGGAGGCAGGCCTATATAGCAAACAGAACACTGTGTGGGGAGGGATGAAATAATGAAACAAAGGTGAAAAGAGAGCAGAGAGGAAGACAGCTAAGCATGCCCTGGAAGAACCTGGGACTGCTTCACAGAGAAGGCGAAACGTGGACTGTGTCTTGAGGGTGGATGAGGGTGGAGGGGCTGGAGGCCTCTAGGCTGGAGGAGAGCATGACTCAGAGGTCAGGCGAGCATGGCACATTTGGGACATGATGAGACCAGGGACCGGATCCTGGTCCTGCCACATAGTTGCTGCGTGACTTTGGATAAAGCTCCTGATCTCTCCGAGCACCAGTGTTCCCCTCTGTCACAGGAATGTGACCACCTTCCTGTAATTACACAGATCTATGAGAGGATGAAGGGAGATACACATGTGACAGATGTGGCTTGGCCCCTGGCTTGTAATAAGGACTCAGTTAACCTCACTTATTGATCTGGCCGATAGTAGGTCCAATAATAGGCCCAATAATAAGGGTCCAAGAGTGGGAAGCATAGAGGGTGAGGCCGAAGAAGTAGGGAAGAGCCAAACCATGAGAGGCCTCTTTGCCATGCTGGCGTTGTCAAGGTGTTTGGAAGATGGTGGTTCGTCATTGAAGAAACCTGGTTCCTGTGACCTTAACCTACCCTGAACATTCTTACTTTATAAAGTAGATGACTACCTACAATCTTACGTGTTTCTCTCTTAAAAATGTGACTAACATTATGTGCCTATTAAGGCTAGATATAAAATATTGATAATGTCAAGTGTTGAGAAGGCGGAACAACCAGATTGCTCATAGATGGCTGGTGGGTGTGAATGGTAGAGCCGTTCTAGAGAACAGTTTGTCAGTTTCTTATAAACTTAAACACGCACTTGCCATAGTGATCCAGCAATTCCATTCCTAGATATTTATTTATCCTATAGAAATAGTTATGCCCACACAAAGATGTGTAATGAATGTTTATAGCAGCATGATTCATAATCACCCAAAACCGGAGAAGCCTAGTGTCCTTCAGTGGGTGACCGGAATAGCAAGCTATTGAACATCCACAGAGTGGAATATTACTCAGCAATAAAAAGGATGGATTATTAATACACACAACTTGGATGCATCTCAAATGCATTATGCTGAATCAGAGAAGACAGACACAAAAGGCTTTATCCTGTATGACTCAATTCATTTAACACTGTAGAAAAGGCAGACCCCTAGGGACAGGGCTATAGGGTTGGGGGAGGGTCTGACTACAAAGGGACAGTGCCAGAGAATTCCTTGGGGGGTGTTGGGATTGTTCTGTATCCTGTTTGTGGTGATGGTTACAAAAATCCATCCATGGCATTAAAACCCATAGAGCTATCACCAAAAAAAGGAAAAAAAAAAAAAAAAGGAAAAAAAAAAAGGAAAAAAAAAAGGAAAAGTAAATTTTACTGTATGTATATGAATATAGCTCATATCTTGCATGCATTACCTGTTTGATCTCATTTAAGCCTCTAACAGCCCTGTGAGGTTAATGTTACTATTTTCTCTAGTATCATATTATCCACTATTGTTATTATTGACTATGTTGACATTTCACAAGGTTTGGCTCAAGGTTGCAGAGCCTGGCTCAAGCCAGGTTTGTGTTACTCTTCAAGCCCAAAGGATTGCACGGCACCCCTCAAGGAGCTGGAGAGGGTGTGGGAGCCACTTGACTCGGCCTCTGGTCCAGGCTGCTCCCTAGTGATCCAGTTACCCAGCTGATCCATCAATGTCTGTGGCTCTGTGTATCCTGTGGTTCAAATTTTAAAAATGGGCAAAGATTTTAAATGATTTTCCTATATGCTTAGTCTCAGGGAATTTGCTATTGAATATTTTATCCCTAACTTCTTAACTTGTACTGTTGGCTAAGTTAAATTTGGCTTCTTTTCAAGGAACTACTACCTCCCCAGAGGGCTTTTGAATGGTGACACCAGTGAAAGCCTTGCTCAATTTTTGTTCACTTAACAGCTTCAACTTAGTCTCCTTAAATATCATTCAGGTTGTAACCCAAGGCAGCTCTGTGGCTGAGTGGAGCTGTTAATTAACTACCATACTCAACCTTAGACCACAGGATAGGAGATAACTCCTTAGAGAAAAAAAGAGCAAAATATTAAATAAAGAGAAACAGTAAAAAAGATGGAAGAAATTTAATTCTTTTTGCATATTTTATACTTATTTGTTTAAATATCTATTTCCCCAACCACTGTGACTGCTTTTTGAGTTCATTAATCTTTTATATCCCTCCCACCCCCATCTGTGCTTTGCATGTAGAGTAGGGGCTTAGTAAAGGCTTGCTGAATTAGATGGATCCTGAACTGGATTGTTGAGTGGAATTTGTGATGTGCAGTATTTCAAAGTATTATTCTTCCAACAGTCCTGTATTCAGAATCATCTATAAGCCAAGTCCTGTGAAGGTGCTCTTAGAGATATTATGTGAATTCTTACTTACAAAATCCTATGAAGCATGTATCCTCCTTCCCGAAGGAGGGCCAGGAGGGATGAGCTGAACTGCTCAGTATGCACACCAGACAGAGTGTGAGCTGTATGGTCAGACCCATGCAAATTCAGATCTACATAGTGCCATGTCATGAAGTGGGACATGGCATGGGGTAGTTGTTTAACTTCTGTGAGCCTCATTTTCTGCCCAATTTACTCATGTAACCAGTGGTGGATCCATGGTTTGTAGGCCCTGAAGCTTTTATAGTTTGGAGGTAGGTCTTATATAAGAAAAAGCACACAAAATTCTGAATCAAAATTAGTTACAGGGCTTGGAAGGGACCCATGAAGGTGGGTGGCGCTGGGGCATATGTGTCATTAGATTTATGGTAAATCTGTCCTTGCTTTCAACTGATTTTACTGTGGGCCACTAGGTGCCCAGCCCCAGAGATGGAAGAACTGCTGGGAGGGACCAGCAGGAAACAGACAAACTGCATTGCTGTGTGACAAGCGCTATGATGGGCAAGCTTGCAGTGCCAGAGCAAGGTTGCTGGAGTAAATGATGCCTAAACTGTGACTTAGAGTCTGGAAAGGTTAAACCAGAGAAAAATACGGAAAGCATATTTGAGGCAGAAGAAAGAGCAAGGTGCGGAGGTGAGAAAAAATGTACTTCCTTTAAGGACTGTAGGAAGTTTAGTGTGCCTGGTTATTTAATGTAATGGAGGAGTAGAGAGGGCTTAAGTTTCAGAATTAGGGAAGTCCAGGTGGGCTTGTGTACCATTGAAGGAGCTTGGGAATGATCAGAACAGCAAGATGGAAAAATAATAGATTTAAGTAGGGGGTGATTTCATCAGATCTGCACTGAAAGAAAAATAACAAAAAATAAAGCCCACAGTGGGTCTGGCTGCAGACTGCAGAGGGGATCCACACTGGGCATGAGGGCCTTCCTCCTCAGGGAGATGAGTGGGGGTTGTATCCTAGAGAGGGGTTGGGGCAAGGTGGCTGGAAACAAGACAATGGCTGTAAGGACTGTGAGAAGTAAGCAGAGGGCAGAGATGGTTAGCAGTTAGAACCAACAGGGTTTGATATTGGGTATTTAGAGATGGGAGTGGCAGGATGATGACAAGGGGGAGTTGGCCTTGAAGGTCAGGTTCCTGGCCTGTCTCACAGGTGGCCCATATTTGTTGGAATCAATACTATAAGAACAGCAGATTGGGAAGAGGTCATACATTTCCTTTTTGGTAGTTGACTTTGCAGTTCTTATATGACACCCAAGTGGAGATGTTCAACAGATAGCTGGTTGTGAAGCTGAGGAAGGAGAACTGGGCTGACCATGTGGGTTTGGGCTGTTCCCAGCATATGGCTGACACAGCCATGGGGATAGAGGAGAGGGCACAGGAAAAGCAGGTGCAGAGAAAAGGAAGCATAAGGGAAGATGCTAAAGAGCACTGGCATTTAGGGGACAGGCAGAGGAAGGGGAGCCACAACGAAGCATGAAGGAGTGAGGATAGGCAAGAGTGGGACATCCCAGAAGCTGTGAGGAGCACACGTTGTTTTTATTTGTCTGGTTCCCTTCCATTAAGGACTCACTCCTCCCATTTCCTGCATGAACGTGACTATAGTGATCAATACTGTGGCCACTAATGTGGCACATGGCCCAGAATGGGCAACCATAGAATACTCAGCGGCAGGGAGGATTGTTCAGTTGGTGGAAATGTGAACTGAGCAGGGCCCATCAGAGCCTGGCCCCCCTCCCCTGGCCAGAGTAAGGAAAGCTGGGAGGATGAGAATCTGGGGCTCATGGAGGGGTCATTTTCCTGCCTCATGGAAAGGTCACATGTGAAATGAAGCTATGAAGGGACAAGCAGAGATGACAGATGGACGGGGAGGGGAGGTAGAGAGTCGTTGCAGCTGCAAAGCTCTGGCTCCTTTTATCCATGAATCTGGGCCTTAAACCTTTTCCTGCCTCTGGCCCTGGAATGACCCTATTATCCTTCCCAGTATGAATGCCAATAGATCCATTTTTGCTTCAGTAGGTTTGAGCTGGGCTGTGATATTTCTTTTTCAGCCTTCCACATGGCAGTGAAGGAATTCTGACTAATAGAGAAGCAAAGGGAAGATATTATTTCAGAAAAGGAGAATGGTGGTGGCAAATATTGCAGAGAAAGCAGGTGCACTGGGGCCCAGGTGTATCCACTGGCTGCAAGAGCATGCAGGTCCAGGGAGACACAGGATAGAATCTGATCTGCTGGGCGGGTGAGTGAGGAGGAAAGGCAGAAGAGGCAATGAGTGGAAAACTCATTCTGTGAGTTAATTGTGAAGGGAAAGAAAAAGGGAATGGGGAAGAGGGAATGGGATAAGGAATTTCTTCTTTCTTTCACTCCCTCCCTCCCTCCTTCTCTCCCTCCCTCCCTTCTTCCTTCCCTCCCTTTCTTCCTTCTCTCTCTCTCTCTGTGTCTCTCTTTCTCTCTTTCTTTCAGACACTGTAGATGGGGAACATTCAGATACTAGTGACAGCCAGTGGAGGGGATGGGGAGAAGGCAGAGAAAGGAGATAGCTGGCTGAGCAGGGGCCCTGTGTCAGCTCCATGGTCATTTTGGAATGAATACATGAGCAAGTGAATGAAAGAGGAGGAATGCCATGGGGGTGGAGGGTTGAGATGAGTGGAGGTTTGCAGTGGTCGCCTTGGAGATGGGGGATACCTGTAGTGGGAAACAGAAGAATTGCCAGGTGTGGTCGGAGCACCCATTTGGGATTTGACCCAATGACCTCTAGTGGCATCTGCCTCTGGGGTTGTGTCATTTTGACGGTGCTCGGCAGCCTGGTTTAGGGAGTGAGCATGTCGCCAGTGGCCATGCCAGGTTGGGGTTTTCCCAGGTAGGCAGAGAAGAAGGGCAGCTAGGTTCGGGAGAGAAAGATGGTAGCAGGAGGGTGGGGAACATGATGGACCATGGAGCCAAAATTGGAGGCTGATGAAAAAGGGAAAGTAAAGCAGTCAAGGGACAGATGGCCTAATGTGGCCACAGAACAGGGACAGAATAACAGGTGGAGATGGAGGGGCAGGAAGGGGTGGGCTCATGAGTGACTCGGTCCCCAGAGAAGCTGGGGGCTGGGTGGCCCATTTTAGGTGGGAGCAAAGGTCCCTGCAGGTGAGGCCAGGGAACTGAGAAGCTAGGGGGTTGACCTGTTTATTGGTGGATGAGATCAGGGCTTTGGTAGTATGGAAGGCGACTATCTGGATTGGCAGCAAGGAGGAGAACAGAAGTTCACTGTTAGGGCAAGCAGGCAGAGGCAGCCTCAGGAAGGAGCTAAGGGTACAGAATCAAGGAGTCCCCACTTCCAGACCACACAGCAGAGTGCTGGAGACGAGTGTCCATGTTGACAGGAGGGCTGTGGGGATACTGCCCAGCCCCAGGCCAGTGCCTGCCCTGGCCTTTCGAATCGAAATTTATCCTTTTCCTATGATTTCTGCCACTACGGTGCGGCCACCGTTGGGAAAGGAAAAGGGTTTCTGTCCTGGCTTTTCACTGACCTTTATGAAAGAAACAGAACGTCACTGCGTTCTTTCACGTCTACGAAGCCAGTAGTTATAAGATAACCCACGGATTTGATGATGGCTTTCAGGGGACAGACACAAAGGCTGATGTTCACTTTCATTCCAGATTGCCTCTTGATTTTTTGGGAAAAAAAAAAAAAGGTGTATCTTAGGGACGCCTGGGTGGCAAGTCAGCTAAGCATCCGACTCTTGGTTTCAGCTCAGGTCATGCCCTCAGGGTCATGAGATCAGCCACACCGGAGGCTCCACGCTCAGCAGAGAGCCTGCTTGAGATTCTCTCTCTCCCTCTGCCCCTCCCTTTGTGCACACTCTCTCTTTCTCTAAAATAAAAAAAATCCTTTAAAAAAAAGTTGTATCTTAGAATTTAGGCAATGGTAACCAAAATGATGAGACAATTTTAACTGAAACCAGAGGGAAAAGCCTGAGGTTTTGTTTTTTTTCTTTTTTGGCTGGGAGAAGCTGAGGTAGGAAAACTTGAGAGGCAAATTGACGCATTCCCTGTGATTAGCTTAGGAGCTGCTGGAAAAGGACTCTGGGAATTAGCCAGAAGCAGGAGTTTAGATCATTGGCCTGACTTGGAGGCCAACTTCAGATTCACAGAATTAGGCAGGAGAATTTGCGGCTTCCTTTGTCTTATTGTAAAGACGGTTGTTCTTAAATCGACACAGGCTGTGTGTTAGTCTGCGGGGACTGCCGTAGCAAGTGCCACGGACCTGGGGGCTTTCACAACAGAAATTTATTTTCCTGCATCTCTGGAGGCTGGACGTCTGAGATCAAGGCAGGGTTGGCTCCTCCTGAGGTGTCACTCCTTGCTGTGCAGGTGGCCGTCATCTCCTGGTGTCCTCGTAGGGTTGTCCCTGTGTCCTAGTTGTCTCTTCTTATACAAACACCAGTCCTATTGGATCAGGGCCCACCCCAATGACCTTATTTATTCTTAATGACCACTCTAAAGACCCTGTCTCTAAATGCAGTCACGTTCTGAGTATGGGAGGTTGGGACTTCAACATACGAACCTGGGGGTAGAGGGTCAACAGTTCAGGCCGTAACAGGTGACTCTGTTCTACATTCTATAGTAAGAGAATTTAAAATCAGATCACTGCCTGCACTCTCTTGGGCTTCCAGTCACATACAGGAAATCATCCAGCTCCTTACCTTGGCTGCCCAGCCTCGTGCAGCCGGGGGGCCCTCCCTGGCTGTTAGACTGCTCCCCACGTTTCTCCCAAGCTTGTTCGTGCCTTTGGGGTTTATTCTGTCGTCCAGAACTGGATCCCCCTCAATTGTACACAGGTCTGTGTTTTGGCAATTTAGGTCTGGTCTTAAATCCTGCTCCTCCCAGAGGCCTCCCTGACCCGCTCGCACATGATCTCATTACCTGCTTCTGTTGGTGCCGGAACACTTACCACCGGCTTATAGGACCTCATTTACCTTGTCTCCAGTGTGTTCCCAGCACCCACACTGTCCCCAGAAGATAGTATCGCTCAGATGTGTGCTGAATAAATGAATAAAATCAGATAAGTCCAGAAAAAACTAAGAAAGCTGGGCTGAATCTAGGAGTTCTTAAAGTCTGAGTTCACTTTTTTCAGATGAGACCCATCTTGGGTGGGCAGCTTGCCTCAGTTCCCACTCCTGGGAGAGAGAACACCGGGGCTGGTCTGACTTAGGTGATTTGCCTTCTGTGATCATGATTATTTTAAACAGCAGGTGACATTTTTGTACACAAGTGTGACTCGGAGATGTGTACAAATGCCCCGGTCCTCCCCTGCCCCTTTCCTATCATGCCTGGTGTCTTGGGTCAAATTTTGGGCAGCATTGAACTACGGGCGCTCGTCTGTATTCTGTGATACAGGGCATAGGTTGTTTTCATACCCTGCAGTGTCTGGCACACAGAGCAGGCCTGCTGTAAATGTTTGCAGGGTGAAACAATGAATACATGAGTGAGTACTTAAGTGATAAGAGCGGACCGTCTTTTGAAGATCCCCTAAGGCAGTGCTTCTCAAACTTCAGTGTGTGTCAGTCACCTGGTGAGCTCGCTAAAATGCTGCTTCTGATTCGGGAGGGTGTAGGAGGGCCTAGAGTCTGCACTTCTAGCAGCTTCCAGGTGATCCTGCTGTTGCTGGCCCTCACACCCTTCCTTTGCACAGTGGGGCTCTGGTATGCGTGCTGGATGGTCTGTCTGCAGGATCAGAGAGAATCTCCTGCAAGGGCCTGTCATCAAAAGACCTGGGTTTATATCCTAGTTTGTCCCCAAATGACATATGCGACTTCTAAAAGTTCCATTTAACCTCTCCTGATCTTCAGTGGCCGCTTCCGAGGAACCTGGTCTAGACAGCAGCAGATACCACCCGTCAACACATACAGCCGGCCGGGCTCTTGATGCGTGTTATACCTACTTCTCACAACAACCTCCAGGTTGGAGTCGTGTCCTCATTTCAAGGAGAAGGAAACATGCTCAGAGAGGTTAGCCATGCCCTAAATGTCAAGTCAACAACCTGCCGGGCTCTGACGATGATGACGACGACGATGATGATGATGATGGTAATTGATGAGATGATGATGTGTGTGTGCTCATTGCTCATAGCACTTTGCTGTCAAATAATCACTTAAGTTCTTCCCAGATGTACACTTTTGAGCCAAAGACCAGGTAGGTAGGTAGTTAACTGTGAGCTTGCACAGGGCTCAAGGTCCTTTTTTGATCTTGAATATAATAGTACCTTTAACCACTGCAGCCCATCCATCTTCTCTTCAGGTACTAAGTTCACATTCTCATGGGCACGTACGCAGTTTTCTTCTAATAGGCTGTAGGCTATTTAAGAGCAAGGTCTGAGTTTTATTTTCCATTCTATTCTCTGTGATGCTCAATTATTATTGCTTTGGTGCAGTCTGAGTGAAATAGAATTTGGGAGAAGCATGGGGGCAGCCTCTGTACCAAAAGACCTTTCCCAATGCTCAGTAAGGGGTTGAAGATCACCAAAACTATGGGGGCTGGAGCTCTTTCTGTCTTGATTAATTTTGATTTATGGTATTTTTCTATGAAAGAGTAAATGCCCGTGGGAGGGCCAGGCCCCCCATCAGAGAGGACTCTGGCAGTTTGCTAAGAGTGAGAGTTGTTCGTACATGCTGTGTGTTCCAGGCAGGGCACGGAAGGCGGTGGGAGGAATCTAGGGATAACCGTCAGGTGCTAGAACGCAGTGGAGGTGCCTTCCCTGCTGCCATGTTTATTCTGTCTCCACTGGCATCACTGATGGCTAAATCAAGGGACAGACGGAGGCATTACGTATGATTCTATGACAGACAGCCCTTAGGGAGTCAGGAAGGATGCCAGAGTTTGCCATCAAGTAAATCTGTTGCCTTTTGAAAGACTTGCCTGTCTGTGAAATGCACGTCCCAAACAAGTTCCAACTTGAGTTGTTTGAAATTCCAGCAAATCACAAATTTCTCTCGTGTGTCTTTGGGGTGATGAAAACCTTCTAGGATTGTGCAAAAACAAAATAGAACCTCTGCTCTGACCCTAGCAGGGAATCGCTGACGTAACTGTGGTTGGTGACAGGTGGACCAAAATAAATGGTAGAGATATCGGTACTAGATGGATAGAAGCCACACTGTCACTCGTTAAAAAAGAGCAAAAATGCAAAAAAGAAAGAAAAAGAGCTTACACTCGCTTTTATGAAGTTGTAAAAGAGGAGTATACCAGAATTGTTTTAAATGTGGTAAAAGTAGGGAAACATCTATTTAAAAGGAGCATGTTTGGTTTATTTTTTTATTTTGAATTGTTCTGATGTCTTTTTCTTTTGTGAAAATGTGAAGCCCTGGCTTTTTGCTCCATTTCAGTCAGTCATCTGTAGGAGGGGAGCCACAAATAGCCCATTGTTTTAATTTTAGATTTCCTTAAGCTCTCACTGTCACCTCGTCATCTCAGACACCCTCACAGGGAAACCGGCACTGGTGGTGTGCGAAGGTCACAGCAAGGGCAAACATTGCTTCCCAGCAGAACATGTCTGGTGCGGTCTGCGTGTCCCCCGACTTTCCAAGGGGCCCTGCTTTTCACAGGGCAAGACTACTGGGTGCTGTTTTTGCATCTCCCATGTACTTTAGTATTTACATTTCATAGTTGTTACCTAAGTATTCTATGGGTCTATGGTATTTTGGATTACAAGAGCCTCTGAGTGTATTTCTGAATAGTATTTTTCTTTTTTTTTTTTTAAAAAAGATTTATTTATTTACTTTAGAGAGAGAGAGAGAGCACACAAGCAGGGGGAGGGGCAGAGGGAGAGAATCCCAAGCAGAATGCCCCGTCCCCCCAACTGGGGCTCAATCTCACGACCCTGAGATCGTGACCTGAGCCAAAACCAAGAGTCAGACGCTCAACTGACTGAGCTACACAGGTGGCCCTGAATAGTATTTTTCTAGGACAATGCAATATGGGTGTTTTCTACTTTTATATTCACAAGTCTCCTGAGTGGCCAATTCACTTCTCTTGACTCGGTGTCCTTGGGTAGCTGTGAACGCACAGAGGGCTAGCCTTGCTGACTGAGCTTCCTCTCACATCCAGGAAGTTGAGTATGCTGCAAAGCCTGGCATGAAACGGGGTCAGCCCCAAGCAGCAAGCAACTAAGTCTTGTCCCTCACGTCACCAATCCCGGGCTGAGGAGACATCACCCGCCTTCGAAGTGGGCAGAAACATGACCGTTTTCTACCTCCAATGGAACTGCAAAGCGGAAAGAAGAAAGTCTCCCCCAGCCCAGTTATACCCATTTTATAGGTTTTGAAGGATGTGGGGGAGGGAGAGCGTGCAAGAAGAGGAGCACTGAGTGCCGGCCAGGCTGAGAGGGGAATCAGGGTGCGGTGGAGGGACACACGCTGCTTCAGACCAGCATCTGGGGAGAGTGGAATCCCCTGGTCTTCTGAGCCCCCATTTTCAAAAGGCTTAGAATATAAAATCAGGATATTGTATTTGAAGAGGGAGGAACACAGTGTTAACCCGAGAAAAGACTGATTAAGGACAGTTGTGGAGGAAAAAAATGAAGGGATTTCCAGGGGCCCACCGCGTCCTCCTGTGTTGGAAAGTGTGCTTGGGAGGAGACTGTTTCCTCTAGGGTGTGTGGCTTGCCCAGAACAGTCTACTGGTGTGGTAGCAGCAGCGGGATGAAGGAGGCAGGGCTGTTATTCCTGTTTATGGTCATGAAAAATGAGGCTTAGGAAGGCTACTCAAGATCTGACAGCTAGGAAGGGGTAGACCTTTTTTTGACTGACAAAAAAAAAAATAATTAAATAAAATTATTTTACCTTTCTTCTGGAATAGACCAGGGACATCCCATTTCACTATATCTGAAAGTTACCTCTGGGATTGATCATTTATTCAATTGTTCTGAATTTTTATTTCTGAGCTTTATTTAGCTGAGGTTTTGGATTTGGAAGGTGCTAAAAAGCTATTCATTGGTTTCACTTTTCTCGCATAAGCGAAGGGACCATAGCACCAGGTACAGGGATGAGTACAGCAAGGGTTCAAAGGTATAAAAACATAAGCAGCTTTTATATGCATCTTCCTTATATGCATTCACTTCAACAAAAAAAATTAGTGTCATTATTAATTTTTCTAATATTTTGGAAGGCATTCACATTCTGATGTTTGGGGAAGTGATACGCTCCTCGGGTAGGATGGGCAAGAGGGGCTAATTCTAAGTCCTTAGGCTTTAGACTTGAGCTTGAACTTAAGTCATATTTGTATTCCAATTTAGGTTCCTCTTGGCCTAATCTGGTGTTAGCGTCTGGGGCTGAATTTAGCCCATTGCTTGGTCAAAATAAAGACAGCCGCCTGTTCTGTCTCCCATCTGGGATGGTCATGGGTAATGGGGATCATGCATTTGTCTGACTGCAGATCACAACGAGTGGAAAGAAGTCAGAGACATTTTTTTTTTAATGTGAAAGGGAAATTGAATTGTAACTAAATTTAAGTTTCTCCACTGTGCAAATCCCATCTTAAATGACAAGGGATTATACCAGATAGTTTTGGATTTGGGCCCAATATTTGACCTTACAGCAACTCCGAGAGATTAGACTGTAGTTCGCTGGAGAATGCCCTCTGGATTTGATCTTTAAACAGAGCCAAATTAATTCCACTCCTTTCTGCTTTTAAAAGTAATGCTGTTTGGGGATGCATGAAAGCTGTGGTAGACATCTTTGCTGGTATTTGCCTTTAGCATTCTTTCTGGAGGTATTTAGACTTCTCTAATAAAATGCTGCTGTCCTTGGGAAAAAGATGGGTGACAAAAATATTTGTCAGAGACAAAATAATCAAACACTAGTATTGAAATACCTCTGAACTCAGAGGGTGGAGAGGGAACAGACACAAACTTCTTATTTTAAAGGTGGTTGAGTGACAAGGGACCGGTCACAAAGAGCTGGTGGGCTGAAGATGGGCTACCCTGTCCTGGCTCGGTGATGGGTCTGTGTCTTCCTTGCCTGGGGCCCTGATTTTTATGGTAAAGCGTGAAGTTTGGAGGGCCCAGTGCTCTGATGAGACTCGAGAGGCCTCCTTTCACAACCTCCTTTACAGCTAACTGGGCAATAATAATCTGCTGTCTATTGCAGAGGGTTGGGAGGAGTGTAGCCACACCCCAGAGAAAGGGCCACACTACCGATCCACGTGTTTGGCGTGGCAAGCCTCATGGTGGTGGTGGTGGTGGTGGTGGTGGTGGTGGCGCGGCTGGACGTGGGGTCCCGAGGAGCCTCCAGGGAGATCATTACCCTGGGTGACAACCAGCCCAGGAGCTAAGAAAGACACTGCATGAGGTCAGCTTCTGCACGGGCTTTGTTGCCTGGTGGACCCGCGTGAGATTTGATCCTGGCTAGCCTCCCACTGGTCATTCGATGGTGTCTCAGTCATCCAACTTCCTTCTCTCTGAGCCTCAGATTCCTCCCCTATAACATAGGGGCAGGTCCTGGTATAGTCATTGAGAGGGGTAACTGAGGCAGTATGGATGATAAAATAGACTATAATAGATGGGATAATATAAAATGTGTAAAACTTTTGGGACAATGCTTGTTAGATTGTGAACTCTGTGTGTAGCTCCTAGCATATACACCCACTAATACCCGTATTACATGTTCTGTGGCATATCTGTGAGGTCATACTACTACATGTATGTCATTCTCTTATGTAACATGCAGACTAATACATGTGAAACTTCTAACCTGGTTGCAATTGAGAATTTTCATGTGCCCCTCCTGCCCTTAGCTTTTCATCTTTTTGTGAATCTTTGCAGGACTGTCTTATATTTTCTTACGTTTAGCTTTGCATCCTAGACTTCAAAGTAATTTCCATAACTCCTTGTGGTGTGAGGTGTACCACATACTTGGTGTATGTAATAGAAGACTCTGAGGAAATTTTCTAGATAAGGAAAGGCATTTCCTGAGTGGGTTTTTTTTTTTTTAATGTTGGGGACAACTATGGTTTTCAATGTCAAGACAGTTTCTTTAACAAATTCTTCAGTTGGTGAATAGCACTTCTGAAACCTTATACCTTATCCTAGGCTTCTTCATTAATTTTGTACTAGAGTGTAAAGAATCACAGAAGAATGCCTTATATTTAAATAGTGCTTTTCTATAAATGAGCTTGAGCGATTTCACCCAGAGTGATAAAATGTTCCTCACTTGATACAAGCAATTCAACTTAATTTTCATGAAAACGATCTTCCCTCAAACTTGAAAATTCCCCTTGTCCTTCTGCTCTCCATTAAGCGCTCCCTCTTGTATTCGGAGTGTAACCCTTAAGCCACATGTCCTGGAGGGAGGGGTCAGGGATAGGAGTAAAATTGAGGTGTTATTCCTATCCTTAAGCCAAACCCTTGTATGCGCTCTATTTCCTAACTATGATTTATTTTGCTAGCTACAAGGTTATTTTATGGAAAAGTGCCTCTTTTCCTTCTTTTTCTTTGATCCATTTCACAGCCCACAAAAGTGAGATTCCAGTTTGGAACTTGATTCAAAGTCTGAAAAACCCTGGCTGCATCTTTGTTCAGTGGCCACGTTCACATGCACATTCTTGAAGAGATCCTCATTGCTAGGTCAGCCGTTAGTTTGATGTAATATCCAAATCAAACGGCCGCCCTACTGTTTACATTCAAATCTTGAACTTGCCCTTAGAATGTGAGTGCCGCGAACCTAGGCTATAACTCTTTGTGATTATCCAACTACTGCACTTAAAGCTTTGTTTTTGCTTTCAGCATGCGCGTTGAAGGCTTCAGAGAACATAAATTCATGCAAATGTTTGTCGAGCTGTGTGAGCCTGAACAGTTCATTAGCTGTTAGAATTATCAGGTGGGAGGTGGGGTGCTCCATTTGGAGGGTGACCTTTATGCGCTCTTAGCTGGATCCCATATTTATGTGCCACAGTGTATTGAAATTCTAGGAGTCCTATCATGTGGGAGGGTAAAAGGCAGGAGGGAAACTCGGGGGCATGAAAAGGGAGGGAGGAAAACGGCGACAAGTCTGGGAGCATGGGGACCGTTCACCATCCCTCTCCTTGCTATGCATTCCCCTGTGCTTCTCTGGGTTACTGATTCCAGTGCTGTGGATAATGCAGAGGCTGTTTCAAAGTCAGTTTTTCAAATAACTTTGAGGACATCTTCCTTCATTATTTTAATAATGGTTTACTTATATGTTCTTTTGGCTAGTGTATGCCCAGTTAGTTCCCATGCATCGATTTCCTCCCGTGTTCCTGCTGCAGGTTCATCCTTTTGTGCTCGGGGGCATGACCTTCTCACTGGACACCTGCCCACAGAGGCAGCGGGGTCTTCAAGTAGACACGACCCCGGGGAGCCGTCCACACCTGCTAAGCAGGTTGTGATAGAGGTTCCCAGTTCTGCTCAGCGGGGAGCTGAAGACAGGGTGTTCCCCTTTATATGCCCTCGCCGAGCTGCATTCCCTGACCCAGGGACTCCGCTGTCAGCCACAGCCTTTCAAGCACAGTCCGCCTCAGAAATGAAAATGGCACTCCTACTATTCTACGATTTGCTGACCAAATGAGTCATGCTAGCCTCATGGCCTGTCCAACATGGGAAAACTATGGTTTACTTAATTGATTGTAAAATTTTACATTTGATTTCCTGGATGATTGTTGCTGAATCCACTACTGGGAGAGGGGAGTGCCTGGTGTCGATTCCCCTGAGGTGTGGAGGGGCCCCCAGTGGGGGAACCACGACATGTGGGTCTTGTGCTGCAACCCTAACCAGCTGAGTAGCACCGGCCATGGGGTTTCAGACTCTGGGCCTGGGTCTTCTCACAGCAAGAGTAAGGGTTTGGACGGGATCTTCCACAAGGATCCCGGCAGTGGTTTCTGGTGATGCTGTGAGTTTACGGCTACCACGGGCCAACAGTAACCTAGAACTGTGAGCTAGAATGTGGAAGTCAGCAGCAGTCTGCCCACTCTCTTCTGGTGAATGGGCACAGCCTGAATGCCGCAGCGATTTCTCATGGTCAGAGCTCTGCCACACTGAGGCGGAGACAGGGCTGCTGGGCAGGTGGCCCTCACGTCCAAGAATGCTGGTCCTTTCTGTGCTTGTGGCTTCCAAGCACTCTCTAAAAGGTAGACGGAGAGGAGCCTGAGTGCCCGGCACCTGCCACCCCCCACCTTGAAGTCAGATTCCTCCTGCGGCCCCTGAGCAGAGAGAATGTCAGCTGCCCGCTTAGCTGTGTTCCTGCTGCCGGTTCGTCCTCTTGTGCTTGGAGGCGTGACCTGCAGCGGGTCCCCAGGACAGACCCCGGGGGAGAAGTGCATTCCAGTGGCCTAGCGGGAGCACAGCAATTTTAGATTGCACCTACGGAACCTCAACGCAAACAACCATTTGTGCCAATTCAGTTGTTCCAACAAAAAATGAAAAGAACATGATCTTGCGAACAATCAATAATTCGGTTGCCCCGTAAAAGAGCCTAGCAGATGCTCCTGTGTTGTTCCAGGACATCGGGCCTGGGCCATGGGTCGCCGTGGCCTCTTGCGCTGTGGCTTCGGGCTGGTGGTGGGACTCGGAGTTTTGTTCAGAGCTCTCCAGGTGACTCTAATGTTGAGCTAGTTTATAATTAATTTATAGCTGATCACCAAACCTCAGATGGGTAAATCCCGTTAATTTCCTTAGGGCTCTATTTGAATATTAAGTCTTGGGAAGAGGGCCACGTCCTGATTTCAGTGCAGTTGCTGTGCTGTGCTCGCTTCGCTGGTGACCTGCGTCCCGTCGCCGTGCTGGGCTGTTTGCAGCCGGCCTCCCTGCCTCCTCTCTGTTCTTTCCCAGCCTTGCTACTTACTATTGCACTCGCTCACCGTGTCGGTCGGCTTTTTGTTGTTCAACTGAAGGCTAGAATTCGGAGCCAATTCCTGTCGTTTGCCTTTTTCTATTTATTTTCAAAAAAAGAAACATGCTTCAAAGTCTGAGTTTCCTCCTCGTGTTCAAGTTCTCTGGAGAATACTGCAGGCACCGCCCGACTCTCTGCTGGCCTTGTTGGTATTTTCATGCCTCCTGCGCGATTCCTTGGATGTTCTCGTGCCTGGTATCTGGGGAAAGTGGAAATGTCTGCAAGGGAGCCCTGGACATAAGACACTGATGGGCTGCAGGGTGACCTTGACACATGGCATTGATCAGTCAGCGGTTTTCAGGAAAAGCCTTCAAAGTCCAGAAATCACTTTCTATTTTAAAACACATTCTGTAACTCTTGTAACCCACTGCCGAGTGACCCTGGGGAATGGTGTCTGAGCTCACCATCTCAACTCTGGAAGCTGCATCTCTTTACCAGACACATGCTGGAGACCAGCATTCTTCAGAAATTTCAGCTTGAAAACAACCTTCTGTTTACAATTCTTTCATCCAAGACTTTTGCCTAGTGCCCTGTGTGTATATGAATATTTCCGCTTGTTTCTTTATCAATTACCTAAGTCTGTCTATCCTGCTGTATTTCTTTTCTGTGTTTCTCCATGTTATGCCAACTTCAGAATCTTTTGTTGTTGCATTAAAATCTCTCTTGGCTTGCTCTGAAAGCAGATCTTTGCATACCTCTTATTTGTCTTTTCTTTTGCATTTGATTGAGTTTTTTTTCTTCTTAAGAAACAAGAAGCACCATCAGATGGTGGGGCTCTCTGAGTACCGGGGAGGCAGGAAGCAGGGGCTCTCCTGCCAATTCTGAGTTCAGCAAAGCCTGGGGATCCAGAGGGGCTGTGAGCTGGGGATCCTCCCTCCTTCTGGCCATCTAGTGTCCCAACAGTAAATGGTACTTCGGTCAGAGCGCGTGTGGGATCCTACGGCAAGGTGATCTCCTGCTTTTATCACCTGTAAAAGAGTTGGTGATGAAGGAAATTGTGTTTCGATGAAGGAAATTTCAGAAATTGTGTCTTTCACCTGGATTTAGGGAGCCATGTCCTATCTGTGCTACAGAAATCTGGAGACCAAGGGTGCAATGTAGTGGTGTCTTTAAGAAATCGTCAAAAACAATGACAGAAAAGATTCTTAGAGAACCTGAAAGTAAGTGCTTACATTAAGAAAGGTGGCAGGTTTTTTTCCCCCCTTCCTGACTATTTCATGTTTATAGACCTAACTGGTTTTAAATAGTTTACATTTTTATTGCAAATTAATCCATAGGGATACTAAAACTTCAAGGACTCTGGCATCTGATGGATTTTTCTAGTTACTCCAAAGCTCTAGTTGCTCATTCCATTTTTGCCCGCTGACGACAGTAAACTCACCTTTATCTTCAGACTTATCACTACCAAGCATTTTATGTTCCTCTCCTCCCTCATTTTTGTTGTCTTCGTGTGTACTTATAAAAACTAAAATTTGACTCAGATGAAAGTTATTTCTCTACCCCCTATTTCCCACTTGTTCATTCCTTGAACGGGGCAAATCTTTCCAATTGTAGACAGTTTCCTGCCGTATGACATAGATGCTGGAGTCACCCACGCCTGGTGCAGAGCTGGTGGGATCAAAGTCTGGCCCCCGTGATGGGGCAGACGGCTGGATGCAGGATGAGTCTGGCAGAAATCCAGATGTCATTCTTGGACCAAGCATCTGAAGACGGTCTGTTCCTCGTCAACATTTTCCAAAGGGCATTTTTGCCTTTGAATGATACTAGTGAAAACAATCTTTCCCCTGCTTTTTGTACGTTAAGAAAGTCTGCACCTGTATTTCCTCTGTTCCTCTTCATGTCAGCACATGTAAGTGCTAACCCCCAACACCAGCAGCAGGGGTTTTATTCGGGCTCTCTGGGGAAGCCCCTGTATGCATGGAGATCCTTCAGGGTGTAGACTGGTTATCTGTCTGACGAAGATCCACGATGAGATTGTCCTTCAGGTGGAATGTTTCTTACATTTTTGGCTTCTTTAAGAGCCTTTTCTGACATTGTTTTTGACAAGTTTTCTGTTGTTGCTTTGGAAGCTTCTTTCCCAGAGAGGGCGTCCCTACTGAGTTGTTCCCAAAGCCTATTATTTACTTCTTTGTATTTCTCCCTATGGTTTTATAACAACAGGCTCTAAGTCTTGAGTAACATTTACCTATTTTTTTTTTAACTTGCCTTACATTTTGGTCGATCTTTAATGATTATGCAGCTTGAAGATGCCACTCATTGGCCTCAGACCAGGGCGCCTAGCTGGCTCAGTCTGTACCGCGTGTGACTCCTGATCTCGGGTTGTGAGTTCAAGCCCCGTTGGGTGTAGAGATTACTTAAAAAATAAAATCTTTATCCCTTTCTTCCCCTACCGATCTTCCTAGTTCTTAAAGAAAGGGGGGGTAATCAGAAGGGCGAATGAACAATGAGAGACTATGGACTCCGAGAAACAAACTGAGGGCCTCAGAGGGGAGAGGGGTGGGGGAATGGGATAGACCGGTGATGGGTAGTAAGGAGGGCACGTATTGCATGGTGCACTGGGTGTTATACGCAACTAATGAATCATCGAGCCTTACATCGGAAACCGGGGATGTACTGTATGGTGACTAACATAATATAACAAAAAATCATTAAAAAATTATAAAATAAAATCTTTAAAAAAATTTAAAAAAAATCAAATTCAGACCACAGGAGGTATAAAAGATCGCCATAACTTGTGTTATTTTTCCATTTTTATCTTGTAGCATGCTCTCATATTACTTGCATTGCTTCTAAAGTATTTTTTCTCATGTTTTGATTTAACATGTCTAATTGTGTGCTACCCCATGTCCATTCTCTCTGAATGCCATGCTTCTTTAAGAATCTGATTGAGATGTGGCACCTCACGATAGATTCCTTTTCCCTGAACTTATTGTTCACTCGTCTGTCAGCTTAGGAAATGTTGTGTGTTTATGGTATTACCTAGAACCTGTGGTGTGTTGGTACATGTTTAATAACCAGCTCTCCAGGAAAAAAGGAAAAAAGCACCGATTTGCAATGTCTGCCCATTTCCATGGTGTAAGTACTCCCACTGTGGTTGATTTCAAGCTACCTGTGGTTTAACAGGTAGCTTTAAAAATTCTTGAAGATTTATGAATTGCCTCTCTCGCTGGGTAGTATGAGTTGGCTCTAAAACACCATGATTTACAGCAGTTCAATGAATTTACAGACAATCATGATTTATCATCAGTTAGAATCGTGATTTCATTTCTGATTCACAAGGTAGCCTTGTAGTGTCAGCGCAGTAGACGGGAGGAATCTGACCCCAAAGGACCGGAAGGAGCTCTGGCAGCTGTGAGAAGGCAGGCGGGGGTGGGATCCTGACTTTGAGCTGAGCATTCACCGTGCTTTTGTCCCTCATGGCAACGGCTTCCCATCATGAGGATTCCTTCATGGTGTCGTATTTGAACTCTAAAGAGGTGCACCTCATAGAAATGACTTAGAAATGATTATTTCGTGTTCCATTGTTTTAGTAGATTATCCATTTTCAGTTATTTGAGAATACCCTTCACAGATAATAGCCTGCTTATAGGAAAGCTTGGTGAATTTCGTCCTCTCTGATCTTTGGACATCATTTTGTCTTCACACCGAGTGTTTTAGGTATGATTGCTTGATACTATTTTATTACTTGATGGCAGTATTCAGGCAACCCTTACTATAACAACCGTGTTATAGAAGCAGGGACCGTGGGACTTCTTCGTTCCTGTTTCCTCATAGAGACTCAATACATTGTCCCCGAGCCACTTTGCATGACCCAGAAAACACTTGGAGATTTTTGTTGCATTCGGGAAAAACACCTAGCCTGGCAATATTTTCATAACACAGATAGGATCGTCTCAGAATGACTAGGAATGTGGAATGATGATGGCAGCAACTGCCACTTACTGGGGCCTTGCTGTGTGCTGGGCCCAGCTGGGAGTCCTGTATTCACAGTATGTAGTTTGCTTCTCCTTGAAAACAGACACTAACGTATGCGGTTTGCTGCGACGGAGGTTTACGTAGGTACAACGTGCCCACGTTCACACAGCACATGAGTGACGGAGCTGGCATTTGAACCACAGTTTTGCCGGACTCCAAAAGATGCATATGGTTTCCATATGACAAAGTTGGTCATCCCGTTTTGATAAAGGATAATAAATAAACATATCTTCATTAGCTTGAAGAGAAGCGTCAAGGAGCAGCACATACAAAGTTGGTAATGATGTCTCCTCGGGGCCTGTCGCTTCACTGACACAGAAATATTGGACTAATAAAAATTCAGTTATAAAATATTTGGTTATGATTGACATAGTTTATAAAACATTCTTTTAACAAAAGAATAGTTTCAGGTCGAATTCAGATAGATTTGAACCATTCCATTTTAATAAGACAATATGGTTTTCTTCAGACCCTTTGTGTAGATTAAACTCATAAAACCGTCAAGAGGCGGATCACAACTTCTTTCCAATACCAGAATCCTTAGACGAGTTCATTTGTTTCTTTGTCCTGAACTTTTTAAGAAAGTAGGGTAATGAGTCCCTTGTCTCTACTCTCTGTGAGAATAAAAGGAAGCTGCTGCCGATGACTAGTGTACTTCTAGTCCCCTGAGGGATGGTGGGGAGGGAAGGAACTGTGCTGGATCAGAAATCCATGAGAGGAAGCTCGGAATCAAAGAGGGGATTCAGTTCTTCCTTTCCTTGGGGAAATCACCGTGCCCCCAAAGAGAAGACTGCCCCTTGCTCTCGCGTAGGGGAATTCAGCTTTGGTGTCTGTCTGTACAAAAGGGCTGCGATGGCTTGTACTGTAGATACTTTTTAATGAAGATCTTTTTCATGCATCTCTTTGCAGAGTATAACCGGCCAGCAATATATGAACATCTGAGCTTAAACATAGCTGTCGTCATACCAAATTAACGATACAAAGCATATGCAACTCAGCATGCTTCTAAAATGATCCTCATGATTTTTCATTAATCTGATTTCTTTAAAAAAAAACATTTTTTTAAAAGATTTTATTTATTTATTTGACAGAGATAGAGACAGCCAGCGAGAGAGGGAACACAAGCAGGGGGAGTGGGAGAGGAAGAAGCAGGCTCATAGTGGAGGAGCCTGATGTGGGGCTCGATCCCACAACGCCAGAATCACGCCCTGAGCCGAAGGCAGACGCTTAACCGCTGTGCCACCCAGGCGCCCCCCAAAAACCCATTTATTTTATTTTTTATTTTTTTAGAGAGAGAGCGTGTGTGCGTGGGAGCTGGGGGTGGGGGGTGGGTGGGGAGGGGCGGAGGGAGGGGGAGAGAGAATCCCAAGCAGGCTCCACGCCCAGTGCAGAGCCCGATGTGGGGCTCAATCTCACGACCCGAGATCGTGACCTGAGCTGAAATTAAGAGTCAGATCTTTAACTGACTGAGCCACCCAGGAGCCCCCATTATCTGATTTCTGAGGGGAAAATTTCAGATGAAAGCAGGTAGAAATTTTAGCATTGTTCATTCTTTCCCCCCCGCATCATGCTCTTGCTTTCTAGTCTGGATTTTGTGAAAGTCTTGGCTTTCCATTTGTAACGCTCCCTGGAGTTGCCTCTATTTTCTGCATATTGTTACTATCCGAAAACCTGAGGGGTTGCAACACCGTTTTCTGTGGCACTGGACTGCATGCCTGAGTGTTTAGAAAGAATGGTGGGTGGTAAGAAGACTATCTTAAACAAAAATCGTGTACATCGTTCCTCCAACTTTCTGTTTTGATATGTGAAATCCTATATTCAATCTTTCATTCTGTAGATTATTCCATAAAGAGAAGGAAGAATTTTTTTTTAATTTGGTACATGATACTGCAACCTTAGTACAGTTGGATCCTTTTTGGAAGTTTTTCACTTATGTAGCTGTGGAGAGTACCCTGCACTATGGCCATGGAAGACTCAAGACCAATTTTCGGCCCAGATCATAGGATGATGACTGAAAGCGTTTAGGGACCACCCAGCAAGTCTGTCATAGAGAAGAGCAAGGTGAGGCCCAGGGAAGTCATGCTACTTGGCCAGTCCCTGCCGCTAGTGAGTGGGTGAGCTGTGTCAACAACCCGTCTTCCCACCTTGGTTCATCTTTTCCTAAAAACATGCTGACTTGGTGTATCTGGTATTGGCCATAGGCTAATATTTGAAATTTGAAGTTCACACATCTTTGCCTTGGAAGAGAGTTCTAGTAACTTTCATTAATGGCCACTCTCCATGTTTGCCCCAAACTGCCAAATACATCAACTAGTAATTGTGTTTATACATGTTTGATTATACATCAGCATTAGGTCTCTTAGAAAATCAAAAGGGAGCTAAGAAATCCCAGAGGTTCACTCGAGGGGAGGTTGTGTTATCTCAAGTCTGTGGTATTATGAGTCTTAATCCAAGATATAGTAATCTTTACTCCAATAAAATAAACATTAGGTTGTGATTTAAAAGGATAAGAATTTACCAATCTGCAGATTGGCATTTATTTCCTTGGTAATATTGGCTATACACATTAAACATTAACTCCCCATTCCCCTGTCCCCAGCCTCTGGCAAACTCTGTCCCACTTTCTGTCTCTGTGAATTTACCTATTCCTGGTACCACATATAAATGTCCTTTTGTAGTGTAGTATCTTCTTTAAGAACAAGATGAGCAGAAACTTTCCCTGAGAGAAGTGAGTTCCACATTCATACAGGGCTCTCTGGGACCTTGCCTGTTGGAGTCAGATATTACCTTAGAAGACGTGGAGGGTTGGAAATCTAGTACTCTGGAAACAGATTTATAAGCATTAGATTGTAATGTTTTGTGCGTGGTCCTCTTAGGCTTCCTGAAAGTGTGTGAGGCCAGTACTTCTGGGTAGACTGTAGTTCCCAGTTCTCTCCATATTCGATGATGGATCTCATCACCCTGGTACTATCTTCATAAAAGGTGGACAGGGCTTACCCATTACTCCTGTGCCCAGAGCCTTGCCCAGTATTTGAGTGAGGCTCAGTACTGATCCTACAGGTTGCACATGGCTCCAGGACCCTGCTCCAGCAGTGCCTGCCCTGAGCACTCTGAGCAAAAGGGGCACTTTCTAAGGAGCCATTCTATGGGGAGATCAAGGCTCAGATCTTCTAGGACGAGAATAAATTCTTGTTCCGGCTCTGCCATAAAATGGGTGGCAGGTCACTTTGCTCCTGAGAACTGGAGATTTCTCTCCTGCAAAATGAGGAGATTGGACTTACTTCTCTCCAAAGTCACTTGAAGCACAAATATAATTCTCTGATTTATTTATAAGTAACGACAACGATAACCAATAGCTAACCTTTTTAATAGGGTTCCAGGCACTTTCAATGTCCTTTGCCTTTACTGTGGCAGGTGTCGTAGGAGGCAGGTACTGGACACAGAGACGCTGGTAACTTGTCCAAGGACAGTCTGTACGCCAGAGATCGGTCACTTGAACACCGAGCATCTGACCCCAGAGCCCACTTCTCTCAACCACTAACGTGAAAAAGCATTGAAAAGAAATGATGTCACAATAAGAAGAAAAAAGCACAAAGCATGTCTTCTACTCTCTAGCTGTCATGCTTTGTATGGAATCTTCTTCTAACCTTGATGAAAGGATGTAATTAATCTGTAATTAAAGTAATAATAGGGTTTCTTAGGGAGGGGGGTTAGGGAAGAGCGTCGTTGTGGTTCTTTGGACACAAGAGGGCGCTGTGGCAAAGCCTAAGGTCTGCGCATCCTCTGTGCCTGAGAAGGGCACCGCTTCCCTGGACAAACTTCAGAAGAAATATGGCATTTCTGAGACTTCATTTATCAACTTGGGTTAACCAGTCATTATTCCTGTAAAATTCAGAGTAAAAATAACAGATAAATCAACACGATCACAGTCCTCTTTGATAATATCACCAGTCTTCTGGCCTGCTTTCACATCTCTGGCTCTGTATTACATTACGGAGTGCGTGTGCCTTCTTAAAACCCACCTTGCTATAATGCTCCAGATGGCTGTCTTCTTAGCAGTAGATAGAATTCAGCACGGTAATGAAGGATATTTTATTTAAATCCGCTTTTTTATCTTTCATTCCTTATTCATATGTATGGTTAGCTATCACACTGCCATTCCGAAGTGTGATGGGAAGGGAGACAGATTTAAAGAAAGCAATTGTTTAATATTCGACTGATAACACCTATTTTGCTTCCGATAAAGACCGGCAGCACGGAATAGCTGGGGCTGCTTTGTGTAAGGGCTCCTGCAACTCCATGCTGGGACTGTTTGAGGAAATAATAGAGGGAGTAGCCAAGTCCCCAGGAGAGCGCCTCTTCAAGCCCTGGGAGCGTTCCTGTCAGACGGAGAGATGCTTTTGAGTAGTTAGGCTGCTAGTGAACCGTCCGGAGCGTGCAGGACAGGAAGAATCATTTTCAAGCCTTGAGAGAAGACGAGGCTCCGGCTCCCAGCCCCACGGCCCATATGGTATTGTTGTGTCCCCATCAGTCGGCCGCTTTTGTCTCCTACTGTGCTGGTACAGAGAACAGATCTTTCCATACACTTCTATTTGGTTAGGAAAAAAATGCAAAGTCCTTGTAAATGAGTATAAACTGATGAACTGGGACCCCTGGTTAGGAAACAATCAGAACACTGTGTTTGGCTTAATACAAGGACACACTCTTTTTAATCCACGGAGCCTTGAGTCGTTCTTGGGGTGAAGGTTGTCTCTAGAAAGTGCGCAGAAACCCCACTCTGGGGAAGGGAGGGGAGAAAGCCCCTGCCTTCCCTTGAGCATTCCTGTGCTAATAATGTGAATATTCCATTTGTTTGGCAATGAGTGGGTTTTGGTACTGAGTGAGCTTTAAAGCTCCTGTTTCGCTGGCTGGCAGGCAGGAAAAAAAAACAACCCCAAAAAATCCCTCAAAGGACACTCATCTCTGGAGGAATAAAAAATAGTTATCTCCACTTTTGAAAAAGCCACATATACACAGCTTGGGCCTCAGGGGTGGGCATGGGGGGAGCCCTAGTTAGCACCTGGCCCCCCACACGTCATTCTCCTCCTGCTGGTCTGATTCCCTGTCCCAGTTCCTGCATTTTTACCTCTTTCTCCTTCTTCTTTTTTTTTTTTTTAGATTTCATTTATTTATTTGACAGAGATAGAAACAGCTAGCGAGAGAGGGAACACAAGCAGGGGGAGTGGGAGAGGAAGAAGCAGGCTCATAGCGGAGGAGCCTGATGTGGGGCTCGATCCCATAACGCTGGGATCACGCCCTGAGCCGAAGGCAGACGCTTAACCGCTGTGCCACCCAGGCGCCCCTCTTTTCTCCTTCTTTTTTTGACAGGAGCTCCAAGGTGAGTGCTCCTGGCTGTCCCCGGCTCCTGGCCAGGCTTAGGTCAGCCTCTCGCCAAGCATCTCACGCAGCTGTTAGCCTAATCAAACTTTTATTTTTTGTTCTCTTTGCAAGAGAGGGGAAGAAGATAATAACGTGAAATCACATCCAGGGTCTTTAGCAAGGGCTAGCAGTCATACATTTTTGAAACCAGTAAAGGAAAATATGGGGGCTGGTAAATAATTAGGACAAGAGCTGAGGTATATACTGCCACCCCCACCCCTTCCCTGAAGGGAAGGAGGGAGCAGTAGTGTTGGATTTCTGATGGGATGTCCTTTAGGTTAGTAGAGAGAGGACTGATCTTGAAGGATCTAGAAGGACCTAGGATGCCGAATACTCATGGATATCAGGCTGGTGGGATGAATGAGTGAGGGAGGAGGGGTAGTGACTGACAAGTAGTGAAGTAAGCAGATGGTTGGGCCTGAATGGAGCACATGTCTACAAGGTGCATGACCATGAGTGAGAATCTCATTTTCATAGACACTTCTTAACTCAGAAGCAGAATTGCTAGTTGTCTCCAGTGTGGAGTGAAAAAGATCCAAAATGCCCCTGACAAGAACTGTGTAAACCAGAGGCCTGAAAATTTTCAGTGTTCGAGTCTTTTCATAAAGAACTTGAGATGAAATGGTTTGGGGCTTCATTCGTGAGTGGGTCCTGCCTTATTCAGCTGTCACTATATTTCCTGGGTGAAATCTGAAATCCGTCCTGTGTCCTTGGTTTCTGGAGGAGAGCTGGCCTCTGACAAGCTGACCGCAGGGCTGACTTTCAAATAGGGAAAAGTTAGAAAAGGAACCACCTCTAGGGGGCACTACGCAAGTCGCACACAGTGGGTGTAGGAGGCCCAGAGGTTCTGGGAATCTGGGCATGTGTGTTTCTGCAAGGGGATGGGAAGAAGAGAAGGAATGTGGGGAATGCACAGAAGATGAGGTTTGAACACCTGGCCGCCATTTTGCTGTGGGAACATCATTCCCAAGACACCATGGCGTCAAAGACATACGCTCTTACCACTAAAGGGGCAGGATTATCCCTCCTCCTCCCATTGGCAGGAGCCAGCCTGAAAAGTACCTGGGGCTCCATAGACCTCCAGCGTTATGGTCAGAATAAAACATTGACCGACGATTGCAGTTTGAAAGTCCTTTCTTAGACCGGCTAGGCAGAAGACAACCATGTTCCCTTCCTTTCCCTATAACTCACCTGCTGATCCCTGGGTAACGATCCTGCCCTGTATCTACCAGCTTGTGCTCAGCAGTTGGCCAACTTGGGCTGGTCTTTTGCAACCTGCTGCTCTGAGGGCCCGAGTTCTCTGTTGATCTTGAACCCATGGTGGGAACACTGCTGGACCAGGGGGTGTTGGCCAGCTGTGGCTCCCTCAGGCCCCACAGAGCTCCAGCTTGCTCAGTAGCAGCATGGACCTGTCACATGTTAGAAGCTAGGGAAATTGGCAGCACCAAAAGGGCTACAAAAACTTGTTAAAGAGGACAAACAAGAATGATGGACATGTTTTCATTTTTGCTGTCATATTAATTTATTACAAACTCTGATTTTAAAGATTAGCAATTAATGTTTTCTTCCCCTAGATTATTATGCCACTGTCCTTCCTCCATAAACGTGGGATATGCCTGGTGGTCTTTATAAGCAGTGAAATGACTTATTTTAAAAATTGATTTGGATTATATTTTAAAGAATAAATATTTTTCTCAGAGTTATCTTATCTTTAGCATTTTATGGCTTTAATTTAGCTCCAGTAATCCGGTTTCTGAGAATAAACCTAAATCTCAAGTTTTGTGATGCGTATCCAGCATTTTTCTTCCTCTTGCTGCTGGGGAGGCTGGCTGTTGGGGGTAGGGTGGGGGCTGGGCCCGCCCCCTCAGGGAGGCTTCAGAGCTGATTCCCCCCGTTGGTGCAGTGAACTCAGAGCCTTGCTATCTTCCCTGAGAGTCTAGAGTCACGGATTCCCTTTGGATTGGGCTGGAATTGCTTGGCAGAGGGTTGCTGATTAGTAGTCATTTTCTCCTCAGAGTTTTGGCAGGTTCTGAGGGCAGAACTTGGGAGGGGTAAGAGAAGAATAGAAAGTTCCAGGTCTTTCTAGAGAGAGGAGACCTAGTCAGGCAGAGGGAGAACACAATCACTCTGTCCCGCTTCTCATATTACCTCAGAGCTGTGCCAACAGCGAACACACCCTTCTGCCCACAGTTGTGAGGTGGTTCTCTCTTTGACCAGAATTGGGCCATTTGTGCAGAAATATTCAGAGGCCCCTTGAACAGCATGAGTTTGAATTGTGTGGGTCCAGTTACCACAGATTTTTTTGATAAATACATATAGTACTATAAATGTATTTTTTCTTTTTTTTTTTTTGAAGATTTTATTTCTTTATTTGAGACAGAGAGAGAGAGAGAGCACAAGCAGGGGAGCTGCAGGGGGAGAGGGAGAAACAGACTCCCCTCTGAGCAGGGAGCCCAAAGCAGGGCTCAATCCAGGACCCTGGGATCATGACCTGAGCCGAAGGCAGATGCTTCACTGACTGAGCCACCCAGGCGCCCCTAGATGTATTTTTTCTTATGATTTTCTTGATAATATTTTCTTCAGCTTTATTGTAAGAATCCACCATCGAACACATATATCACACCAAACGTGTTAACGACTGTTCATGTGATTGGTAAGGCTTCTGGTCAACAGTAGGCTAGTAGTAGTGAAGGTTTTGGGAAGTCAACAGTTATACGTGGATTTTCGAGTGCACAGGGGCTCAGTGCCCCTCACCCTCATGTTGTTCAAGGGTCAACTGCAGTTGGGTTTAAGTGATTTGTGGCTGGTGGTCCCTTCCTGTTGCTGGGTTCTATCGTGGTTGGCCAACCGTGCTTTAATCTGCCCTCTTTGCCTGATGGTCCACCCAAAATTACAGCCTTTGTAGGCAGACCTGTCTGCTGCAGGTGTCAGTTTCCATAGTCTCTGGGTCTGCCGTGAGGTTTGAAATTGCTTTCACTGTGTCCTTCACATCTTTTTCATGTCCAGTAGAATCCTCACCTTCAGACTTCATTTTGATTTCTGCTTCTTGATGGTCTCTCTCTCTCTTGCCAGGCTGTGCTTCACAGGCTTTCTGCTCCGGGCTTGTGGGGCTGACCACATGATTGCAGTTTATCTCTTACGTGTTTTTTTCTTTCTTCCTTTTTAATGATAAGATTTGTTTTTATTTTTATTTTTATTTTTTTCATATGGAAAGGGCTGTTCCTTTTATTATCAACAATAGTTTTCTTTTTTTTTTTATAATGATTTTTTATTATATTATGTTAGTCACCATACAGTACATCCCCGGTTTTCGATGTAAGGCTCGATGATTCATTAGTTGTGTATAACACCCAGTGCACCATGCAATATGTGCCCTCCTTACTACCCATCACCGGCCTATCCCATTCCCCCACCCAAGATTTGTTTTTAGGTAGCATGGGCTTAGCCTTCTGAGTCCAGATTGAGTGTCTGTGCCCAATTTTTACACCAGTTAGATGATACCACGTGTTGTCAGCTTACCAGGACCACGCTTTCCTCCTCCGGGTGGCCTCCCTGCCGAGGCCCCAGCTTTCTTGTTTCATTTCTGAATGCTTTGTTCTTGGAGTTGAATACTCCCTTGGCAACTGATGAGCCCGGTGTTCCCCTGGTGATGGCTTGATCCCCACCTGCCCACATCTGCTGAGCTCCTGCACTTCTGTTCTGGCTCAGGCTCCAAGGCAATGAGAATTGGCCTGGCATTTTTTCCCCATTTTTGGGTAGCATCTGAAATAGTCTTATTTCTGGGGTCATGTGCTTGAACTAACCCCTGATGCCTAAATCAGCACTGACTCATAGACTACAGGTCTCTTGCTGTGTCAGAGTGGTTTTTCTATCCATTTCTTTTGTTTTTGGGTCCAACTGCCTGCCTCCTGTGGAGTGGGCAAGCCTTCAGGTGTAGCTGAGTCCTCTGAACAAGGAATGTCCCATATTATGGTCCTGGCTGGTTACCGTTGAGGGAGGACCAAATGCAGCCTGCATTCTACCTCCAGCTGCCTGTGCTTGACTTCGCTATTGGCTCTGCAAGCCTTCACCCTCGGGGTGGAATCCATGCTCACAGAGGGGGAGCCTGAGTCCTAATTTGTCTTGCCCTGAACACAACTCCTCACATGGTCCATACCAGACCCTTTCTCCAGGGACTGACTCCACTGATTCCCAGCCTCTTCTGTATCAGTTACTTGCCCAGAGCTGTTGGACCTGTGACCCCCGTACCCTAAGCAACATGGCTGGAACACATCTGTGGCGCTGTGGCCAGCCCTGCTCTTGTGAGATCAAATACCATCAGGTTGATCCTGGCTTTGCTGGCTATGAACGATCCAGTCAGTGTGGCTTCCCAAACTTGAAATCCGGAACTGCCAGGGGATCTGCACCTGCCGTCACCCCTCACCCCACCCCTGGCCTAAACTCCAGCATTGAGTTGGGAAGTAACAATTATGACATGGTCACAGAGACTTTTGGCATTAGGCGCTGGTGGAGGGGGACCAGATGTCCCTCCTATACCACCCTCTTCCTGAAAGGCAGCTTTTTACAATATCAACTATATGAACACAGAACATCTGAGCAATTCCTGAGAAGATTTCTGTATTGCTCATGACCACCTTCCATCTATCTTAACAAATGGGCTGGTCTTAATGAATCTCTACATCATAACTAATTTAAATGTCATCTTGTTAGTATAGCCAGATTGACCTGGGAGCGTTTTGTCTTCCTGCAGAGCAGGTATCTAGATGGGGTGGACACCCTCATGTCATTGGTAACGGTGGCGGTGGTGTACGTGTGCACATATGGGACGTGTGTGTCTGTGTGCATATGTGTGTGATGTGTGTGCTTGCATGTATATATGCCTGGGTGTGGTGTGTACATGCACATGTGTGTGTACGTGTGTACACGTATGTGTGTGTGGTGCATGTGTGTGCTATGTGAGCAATTCTGAATTGCATCTGGGGCCCTCCGTGGCACTGTGGCCAAACCCTGCTCACGGTGTCTGCCAGCTGCTCTTTGTTGTCTTCCTCTTCCCGGCTATGTGAAAGGAGGGCCCCCGACTGTTCTAAACAGATCCCCTACCAAAGGGAAAACCTGGGCTTCCTCTTGTTTTCCTGTGGGATTGGGCCATGCGAGGCCCTCCCCGGAGTAAGGGGGTGGCTCTGTGGGGGATGCATAGGAAGACTTCCCCGGGCCCCACTTTAGCGGCATGAAGACAACCTGATTGATGGGGTACATGCAGATGCTATTGTCTGGGCAGATCACTCCTGATGCCTCAAAAATGAGAATTTTGCTTTGGTACTTGATCATCTACTCTATCGAATTATGTAGGCATCTTACTCCCTTTAACATTGGCTTTCTTTCATTCTTTAAAAAAAATTTCTCATCCTCGTAATGAAAAAAAATGTTTGTGTCATGCTGGTTCTTGTTGTAAGGTTATTTCTCTCCATTTGCTTGAAAACTCTTTCTTATTACTCTCAGCTCCTTTTATTGATTTAACTATATGAAAAGCTCCTGAAAGTCCAGCTCTGGTCTCCTGGTTCCCCCTTGTTGGGCCCCAAGGACCCCGGTCTCCTGACCCGCCCGCAGTCTGATGAGTTGACTGAAAGCAGAATGACAGATTCTTCATCTTGAAAGCGTCTACAGAATAGGTCAGAAAGCACTTTCCTAGGACTGAAGTTGTAGCTGTTTCCTAGACTTATGTTTATTTTCCATTTCTTTACCCACTACTGTTTGAAATTCTGCTGTTGTTTGCATACTGCTTGCCTTTGTGTCCCTCTTTCCATCTGTTCTTGAAAAAAAAAACCCAACTGAGTTTTATTTTAAACCAATCCAGATGACAGGAGCACAATCTTGACGATGCTTTGGAAACCAGTAGAAGAAAATTCTTGTTAAATTACTCAACTACTCAACTCCTTCTCCATATAAAATCTATTGTTGGGGTTACTGCATATTTCAAGATAAGGGCACATTTCTGAGGCAGGGTCCTTGTACCCTAGATAAGCAATTATTGAAGAAATTGGTTTTGACATGTGCTTTCAGTTTTAATATTTCCTTTTACATTCTAAAATAATCTCCTGTTGCATGTAATTTCCCACTACCACACATAAAGACGCTTTCCAGGTGTCCCCACATGAGCTCCGGTTTATTTCACATAGAGATGGTTATGGAAAAAGATTGGGGGAGGGGCCCTGACTTCCTTCACATGTGGCCATGGAAGGGACTTCATGCCCAGAGCCCCATCCCACAGGTTCCTGTCTGCTCTAGTTCCTGGCCAGATCTCCTACTGTAAATTGCCATTTTAAGGAGCCCTTGGGAGCAAAAGCTCATTATCTAATATCAAGGCACCAGGAAAGATTTAGGATTTGGGTGTCCTTTCTCATTAGGACCTGAAGAGAGAGGGGGAAGGATGATCAGCTATGGCTACTGATTATGATTTTTTAAAATCATTTTAACCATTTTAAAAAATGAAATATCGTCGACACGTATACTGGTTATCTTTTCATTTTATTTTTAAAGATTTACTTATTTATTTTAGAGAGAGAGAGAGACAGAGAGAGAGAAAGAGAGACAGAGATGGGGGTGTGGAACAGAGGGAGAGGGAGAGAGCGTCTTAAGCAGACTTGACACTGAGCATGGAGCCTGACTTGGGGCTTGATCTCAGGACACTGAGATCATGACCCAAGCAGAAACCAAGAAGTCAGTTGCTTAACTAACTGAGCCACCCAGGTGCCCCATTGATTACGATTTTAAGTTCAAGAACAGGTAAACAATTTATAATAGGGCTACAGATCAGAAGCAAAGCTGAATTTTGCCTGAAGAGCCATCCAAGGGCTGGTGTCCCAGCACCTCCCTGTGGTGTTTCTTGCCCAGTGCCCCACCCTGGTCCCTCTGCCAGCCCTACAGGTCAGGTCTTATACAATAGTCCATTAGTGGCTTGAAAACTAAGGGGAGTAGAGACTCACAGAATTTCATGGAGCACTTATGCAAGGAACAGAATTGGAAGTGTTTAGAATTATAAGGACAAGTTTTACCAAAGCATGTTAAGAGACCCATTAAGGAAAATTCAAATAATAAATTTCAAGCTATAAAGGAAAATTGGTTCAACCTCAAAACTGGATCTTTCCTGCAGAGTCAGACTGAAAAACGCAGAGGTCCTCTCTACATGGGAGATGGGCTCTTGGAATCGAATGTCACAGGAGGGTTCTGTGGGGAATGGTAATTGAAATGCCAAAATTCCAATTTCTACAACTGGAAGAGGCCATCTTAAGTAATCTTAAACACGGACGCTTTGAGCATCATTTTCTATGGGCCGGCCGAAGACTTAGTGAATAACTCACTAAATAACTCACTTGGTTTTATCTCTCCCACTCAAAACCTTTTTTTTCCATATCCTTCCAATTAAAAAACAAAACCAAAAACAAAATCACCACAATTCATCCCTTTAGTAACCAACTGAATTGTTAAGGATATAGTTTTATGTATTTTTTAAATTTTTAAAAGTTTTAATTTAATTTAATTTAATTTAATTTAATTTAATTTATTTTTAAGTAAACTCTACACCCAGTGTGGGGCTTGAACTCACAACCCTGAGATCAAGAGTATCATGCTTCACCAACCAAGCTAGCCAGGTGCCCCTAAGGATATAGTTTTAAATGACATACTAATGAAAACCTTAAAACAATTTCTATCAAAATGTAGGGGGCAGCACTCCCAGGGCCCATTCAAAGCATCATCTGATGGGACCACAGGAGACTGGCTCTCTCTGGCCTCACTTTGACTTCAAACTTGTCTAATACCTGGTTATAGACACTGGTAGAGAAATCAGTCTGCTCTGTCTGGTAGTCAGCTGAATTTTCATTAGGGCTATGATAAACCCATATAGCTATAATATTTGGAGGAAAGGGTCCAGGATGCTGTTAGTGGTTGGGAGAGAAATTGCTGTAGCTAAGTCTGTGGGGAAGCAAGCCACCAGCCAGCTATTGGCCTTGGTGACTGAAGGCCACCTGCCATTGATTGTCGGCCACCAAGAGACACCTCATACTGGAGCCTGGGGGCGCTGGCTGAATGTCTGCCTTCTTGGTGACTGCCAGCTGCCTACCAAGGCTGCAGCTTTGGTACTGCAAACAGAATTGACCACGTGAGGGGTCTTGGGCAATTTCATGATCTTGACCTCGCTGTTTTCTCATTTGTAAATGAGCAGAATAGCTGAAATGATCCATTAATTCTCCTCTAGCTTATCTGGGTCTGTCATTATCTAACCATATTGTTTTGATGTAACTAAACTGTTTTCACTCCAATCAAAAAGGTGAAGACCCCATGCTCATTTTTTCTCTCTTTTATGGCAATAGCAAGGGCTATTCTTCCTTTTGTCTTCCTCTTAAGGTCTATGTTGGAGAATTTAGACCATTCATGATTCCCCAATGTAGTTTGGCTTTGGAAGTGGGACCACAAATACATAGAAGCAAAGAGGACAAATAATAGAGCAAACAACACCAGAAGGCATGTAAATTGCTGGGTCACTGGTTCCCAGCTGGCCTGAGAGCCCTGGTGTGTAGCAGGGTACCCCGAAGGACCTTCTATTATCTTGTAAATCTTTTAGCATCTTAGGTTCCTAACTATATGTAGCAATACTTGTGACACTTAACTGTCCTAGCAATCATGAAAAGCAACCATGCCTTTTGCAGAAATGGTATGGGTGTCGCTGACCCACAGCAGCTGCTGTCTGGGTTTTAAAGCTCTGTGTCTGAACATCTGCACTAGTTTTGGCATTCCAGAATCCAAAATTATGTGTAGCAAATGAGTGTCTAGAGGGTTTGTGGTTTTGGGGGGCCATAGCAGGTCGTTTCTGAAGCCAGACAGAGGTACACAGGTAACTGTGGTAAGTCATGGTTCTGTGATTCTTTTCTGCCTGATGCTACCTCAGGAACTGGTGTGTGGACTTCTTTGATCTCTCCCTTTGTTCCCCCCATTGTTAATGGTGAAGTGTGAAGTCTTAGGGAGTTGGGGGTGGTATATGGGGTAGTCCACAGCTTAGGGAGTTGGTCCCATCTGGATGGAGAATAGTGCCAGTGGGAGCCATGGGACAGGTGCTGATTTTATACCCAGTGAAAGGGCCACCCTGGAGGGAGAGCACACTGGACATGATCAAAGGGAAAGTTAACAGTCAGAAGGAAATCTTCCCCATAGGCAATGAACTAAAAATGAGAAGGGGGGAACTTAGTTTAGTATGACAGGGCCCTTTCTCATCAAGATATCTGTAACACTCACCTTGATGAGCACTGAGTGAAATATGAAATTGGTGCATCCCTATATTGTACAGCTGAAACTAATATGGCACTATACATAACTATGCTGGAATAAAAATAAAAATGAAGAAGAGATCTGTAACACCTGCCATTCTGAGGAATGGCTAAAACAGGTCTGATGGCAGAGCCCAAACTTATACAGCCAGGAGGATCCATTGTGTGGTCCCAGATGTCTTTTCCATTTACCATATTTCTGATCTAGGTTATAGACAAGCTATGTTATGGCTCTGGGCACAAAGAGGATAAGATCATGTTCTACTTAGTGAATCATCATAAATTTAATGACTAAATTTGATGTACTCTGGGACTATAAATTTATCCCATTACTGTTTAAAGAAAAGTCAAGATGCAATGATCTGAAGTTTTGTATTTGTATAGTTCATTTATTGGTCGGGAGAAAATAAGAAGCATTACTATATTCTCACTGAGTAAAGGTAAGATGCTTAAGCTAGGCTGCTTGGTTTCTATTCCTACCTCTGGATCTCAGTAGCTGGCTTACTTTCCATGCATAATTTGAGTGCTCTGAGTTTCATCTTCACCCACTTGGTGTTCAAAGGATAATAGGTATTGATATTGTTTTGGATAAGCTGTATGAGTTGATGTGATGCAAATGTGCACTGTCTGTGGTGAAACATACATGTTCAGAACCCTTTTTTTCCTCCATGTAACTCTGCATGCCTGAGTTTACATTCAGACAGAAGCACCGTTAGAGAATAGGAAGGAATAATCTGCATGGATCAGCTTATTTTGACTGAACAGATGAAAATCAAAAGTGACTTAACAGCTAACTTCAAAGATGTAAAAAGTGTGTATGGAGAATGGAGATTTAGTGGTAAGTATCTCAATTCATATTCGCTGAGGGCAAGATGAAGATAAGTGAACTCAAATTGCAGCAGAAAGGAATTAGACGTTAGGAAGGAAGCTTCAGGAGTTGGAAGGGCTAGTCTTTTGAGATGTTTGATGCAAAGAAATGACACTGCTGTCTTAGGATGGCTCGCTCTTTCAGGCCATAAATATTTATTGAGCATATACTACAAGGCAGATGCTGGGCTTGGTGCTGCAGGTATAGAGATGAATAGATAGATATACACCCTGACTGCACAGACCTTAAGTTTAGTGGGGGAGACAGACATTGATCAAAGACACAAACATGTAGTTAGAATCCGTGACAAGTGCCAAGAAGGAATGTACACAAGTGTAACATGCTCACTGATCAGTCTGGAGCCAGCGGCCAGGGGCCGATCACTCCAAGGAAGTGAAGTTTGAGTTGAGATTTGAAGGATAAGTAGAAAATTGCAGGTGAGGGGAGGGGCTGAGCAAGCAGGCTGTGCAAAGACCCCGAGGCCAGAGGGAGCTGGTGGCTTTGAGGGACGGAGAGATCAGTGAGGCCAGTGTGGCTGGGGCCCAGAGAGGGGGAGAAGGGAGTGGGTGTCCTGGGTTCAAACTGTAAGCAGGAACCAAACCAGGAAGGCTCTTGAAACAAGTTAGGACTTTGATCTTTATATAAAGAAGGATGAAAAGTTGTCTATGTTGTTTATTTTTTAATTTTTTTTTTCTGTAGTATAACATGCTGCCTTTGTCCATTTGGGTGGCTGTAACAAAGTACCACAGACTGGGTGGCTTGTAAGGAAGAGAAATGTATTCCTCGCAGCTCTTGAGGCTGGCAGTGTGAGGTCAGGCTGCCAGTGTGGTCGAGTTCCAGCGAGAGCCCTTTTCCTGTTTGTAGACATCTGACTTCTGGTCAAGTCCTCACATATCCTCAGCAAGTGCTCTCTCAGCTCTTACAAGGGCACTATTTCCATTCTTGAGGCTACACCCTCATGTTCTCATCTAATCTTAATTACCTCTCAGAGGCCCCCACCTCCTAATACATCACATTGGGAGGTAGAGTTTCAGCATAAGAATTTGGAAGGGACATGGGTATTTAGTCCAAGCACGTGCTCATGTGGGTCAGCTTATGACTTGTCCCCCGGAACACATCATGTGACCAGCGCCCAACTCAGTAAAGAGGGAATTATTAACACTCCGGAAGCGCCTCTGGATCCCATCTCAGTCACTAGCATGCTCCCAAGGTAACCCGTTTTTTCACTTGTAAGACCATCGTTGAATTTTGACTGTGTCTGAACTTTACGTAAATGGAGTCAAACCCTTGTATTTTTTCTTCAGCTTCTTTTACTCAACACCATGAGACTCCATTTGCTGCTTGTAGCAATAGTTTGCTGTGTGAATATAACACAATTTATTTATCAGTTCTGCTGTGGATGGACATTTGGGAAGTTTCCTGTGTTTTGCTGTTTAGAATAGTACTACTATGAACTACTTGGTGATTCTATTTCCCCTTTCTGTTGGGTGTTTTCCGAACAGTGGAATTTCTGGGACTTGAGATATACCTAACTTTAACTTTAATGGATCACACCGAGCAGTTCTCTAATGTGGCCCTTCTGATTTGCACCCCTGCCAGCAATGCATGAGTGTTCTCACAGATTTTCTGCAGACAGTGACATGACCAGGTCTGGGCTTTTCAAAGACCACATGGTTGCTATGAGGAGAATGGACTGGAGAGGCAGGAGTTCCTGGGAAGACCTGTGGGGGGCTGTTATGGTGGGTCAAGGGGCAGATGGGGAGAAGATGAAATCAGCTGGGATAGAGAGAAGTACACAGATTCAGGAGAGAGTAGTGGGGGAGAAGTTGATGGTTCCAGGGGTTGTACAGTGGTTCCCTACTGTACATTCATGGTTTAGCTTTCCATGGTTTCAGTTACCTGTGGTCAACTAGGAGCAGAGGAGCCACCTCCTGACCTGTCACCAGATGGTCAATAAGTAGCCTAAAGCTACATTACTATGTCTCTGTCATTCACCTCACTTCACCTTGTCATGTAGGCATTTTATCATCTCATGTCTTCACAAGAAGGGTGAATACCGAGCAATAAAGTGTTTTGAGAAGAGAGAGACCACATTCACAAAACTTTTATGGCAGTATATTGCTATAGTTTTTGTATTTTATTATTAACTATTGGTGTTCATCTCTTACTGTGTCTAATTTATAAATGAACTTTATCATATGTAAGTATGTAGAGGGTTCAGTACTATCTGCGGTTTCAGGCATCCACCAGGGGTGAAGGTGACAAGAAGGACGTTACAGTGGTGCCTTGCATAGCTGGTTAGATGGTGGTGTTTGAATAATGGACCAGGGATGGGGAGGTGTGGGTTCTAATTCTGGTTTTGGACATGTTGATTTGAAGTGCATTAGGGACGTCCACGTGGGAATCAAGGAGACAATTAGACATAGAGGGCTGGACTCAGGAGAGTCTAGTGGACAAGTATCGCTGTGTCCTCACAGCAGCATCAGGGAAGAAAGGTGCCTGGAATAAGAAATCCAATTCAATGCTATGATTTCTTAGTTTCAGAGCAGTTTTTCAATGAAACCTTTGAACACTTACAAAATTTTTCCCTCTCAATTTTATTTCAAGTTGAAGATGATTAGGCAATGGCTTATTTGGGAGGATAGAGATGGCGATACCATGTCGTAGGTAAGGGAGATGGGGGAGACATGTTGTGTTTTCTGTAAAAATGCACAGTGACCAAGGGTGGTGTTTCTCTGGCAGGGGCATCCATTTATCCTCTGCAGCAGTTTCCTGGGGCTGCCACACACCAGGCAGCTTCAACAATGGACATCTGTTGTCTCCCATTTCTGGAGGCCAGAAGTCCAAAGTCAACGTATAGGCAGGGTTGGCTCCCTTGAAGGCCTCTCTCCTCGGTATATAGCTGGCCACCTTCTCCCTGTGTTTCCGCTGGTCTTCCCTCTGTGTGTCTGTGTCCTAACCTCCTCTTCATAGAAGGACCTCAGTCAGACCGGATTAGGCCCACCCTCATGACCTCATTTTAACTGAAGCAAAACCATGATAATAATCATCACCCCCATTCACCATGTATCAGGTATTTTACCTCATGGCCTCACAAATTCACATTTAACCCTCTCAACTGTCCTGTGAGGGAGGTATTTCCCCCCTTGTTGAGATGATGAGCAAACTGGGACTCGGGCCACACGCTCTGTCAGCGGAGACCCCATGCCCATGCCCGTGGTCCTTCTCTTCCTTCCTGCTGCCGTCTCAGGCCACGGAGGACACAGGGGACTTTGATCTTCTCTCAGATTCTACCAATACAGTTGAGCTGGACAGAGCAAATATTGGCCCAGTGATTTTTAATTGTTGCCTTGGGTGAATGTACTATTCTCTCCAGCTCAGGCTGACTTATTTGCAGAGCTCGTAAGTCAGGGTCCCTACAGCTGGGAACGATGATCTTTAAATACTCCCCAAGCCCTGAGAAAGGACCAGATAAAGAAGCACAAGGTGATGGCCCCATCCTCTCAAACTGAGTGATCTCCAGAATTCCCCCAGTCCTGGCCTCTTATTTCATGAAATGAAGACAGGTGGACTCGACTGGAACTGGATTTGGAAATTGCAGAGAAAATGTGTTTGATTTTCCTGGCCTCTGTCCTGGAGCAGTTGTTTCCCATTGCCCTCATCAGTGAGTCTGTCTCTCTCTCCTCACACAAACCTTTCAGACGTCGCTCGAAAAAGCAAACACCTTGAATAGGAAATGTAGTCTGTCATGTCCTATCTCACTATAGTGCCTGTTTGTTGTAATCTGTGTGGTATTTGCTGTCTACACAGCGAGGTGGTTTTATGTTTCTGGACAAGAAAGGCATAGTCACTGTCCCCCATCAGAGTTGCACCATTGAACTGAACAGATAGGGTGTACTTGACCATGTCCTTGGTAACACTGGGCCTGTGGATTAGCTGGGAAAAACGCGTCCTTCTCTAGTGTGAATGTGGAGTGGTCTAAAAGGGAAGGGTAGCCTATTATGTATTTGTCACTAAGCCCAATGATGGGCCTCCCGAGATGCTAACACACAGGGTGCAGGGCCTGGTACCTGGTTCTTTGGGTCAGATTACACAGGAGAGAGAATCGGGTTAGAGGGAGAGAGTGGGAAGAGAGGGGGAGGGAGAGACAGAGAACACAAGAGCAAACATGGACAGTTCTTCTCTGACGAGGCCTGTGACATGGTGCTGAGCACTCACGGGGAGCTGAGCTGTCGGCACTGAGCAGCAGATGTTATAAGGCAGGTACCACAGGATGATGTGGCAGAAAGAGACACTCAAATGAAGGATTACACATGGTTGTTGAGATTAACAAGAGGGACCACGAAATGCTCCCACGAGAAAAGGATGCTTCCTCTGAGTCTTGATTAACCATTCATTCATTCTTTCAGGTGTTCATTAGGTTTCTGCTCATAGTACCGCACACTGTGCTAGGTTCAGGAAATAGAACAATGAACATACCCACACCCCAACATTCCCACTCCACCCCCTGCCCCTTGCGGAACTCACATCCTTGTAGGTAAGTGGTAGCCAGACAGCCAGGTGGGAAAGTGTTGGCCTGGTGCAGGCAACAACACGGGCCATGACACAGGGCCCCTAGTGAGCTTGGTGTGAGTGGATATGGGGTGGGTCAAACGGGAGGCCTGCAGGAGGCAGGTGCCGGGTCCCAAAAGAGGAGTCTCTGTGCCAAGCCAAGGAACTTGAATTCTCTGCTGAAGGCTGTGAAGAGCTACTACCGATTTGGGGGGGGGGGGTGTCACATCCTCGGACTTAGAGCACTCCACAGCTGTGTGCAGGGTAGAGCAGCCCAGGGTGCAGGCAGGGAGCCCCCTCAGGACATAAGGCTTAGGACGGGTGAGGAGAGGCAAGTGTGGACACAGTCAGCAGATGCCAGGGAAGGAGGATGAGCAGGCTCTGTGATGGATTCCTGGGAGCCTCGAGGTAAGAAAGAGGATTCTAGGATGACTCCCACTTCCCAGCCTTGCACTCGGTAACTGCGCCACTGATGGAGGAAACGATAGAGGAGAAGTGCCAGTTCCCGGGAAAAGAAACAAGTTCAGGTTTGGGGACTTTGCTTGTGAATCCAGGATTCTACCGGCTTCTCCTGAGAGCGCTAGAAGTAGGAGGGTCTTCTTACTAGAGGAAGCATGACCCCAAACCAGAGGGCATCGGGTGTTTGTAGGAAGCTTGCTTTCAAAGTGTTCAGTCAAAAACATTAAATGTCGTCAGCATACGGGGGGCTCACTATTAGCACCTGCACTGCAGGGAGAGGAAACCGAGTCTCATGTACATTAAAAAACAGTGGATGGAGAGCCAGAACGCCGCCCCGGGATTAACGACTCTGCATCTAGAGCCCTTCCACGAAGATCTACCTGGTCAGTACCAGGGCCGTCTGAGTCTTGGGACTGGAATTGTCAGTGACACCAGCCCCAGCTCTCCTGTCCTGAGCAGCTTCAGGACTGCCAAAGGCTGAGGGTCCACCAAATAAATGACAACACCAGGAGACCTAGAGGGTCCCTTGTCCAGGGAGGGTGGCAAGGGAAGGGCAGTTCTGGATTCAGTGTCCAGGTTTCGGCGGGTGACGGATATGCTCTCCTCTGGGGTGGGGAGGCTGCATTCCACACCCACTATCCCCACCACCCACCGAGTAAGCTGATGTCTGGGTTGATGGGTTCTCTGGGTCTGATGAGCCCGCTCTATGCAAATACCCTCCCAGTGTGGAGAACCTGAGTCTTCTCTGGGGCGTTTTGCGTCTGACACGTTTGTTGTTGGTGTTTGATAGCATATGTTATGCTAATGTAACAAATATGGCAACAGGAAAGCCGGAATGTAATTCTGGGATGTGTCTTTGCGTGATCCAGTTTTGCAGAAAGAACCAGTCCAGGATGGGGGAAAGAGTGCATTTAAGACCGAAATTTGCGACTTGAGGGGGAATGGAAGGGGAGGTTCCTCTCACTCTCCTCCAGAATTCCCCGCCTTCCCTGGTTCGCCTGGCCCATGGCAGACCAGCTTTGGAAGTTGGTATTAATAGTTTGCAGCTCTCATCTCCATGAAACAGAGAACTGCAGCCTCTTCAGTGGATGCCTGGCTAGGAAACCAACGGTTTGACACCAGCTGGCTGTAATAGGCATTTTTAATAAAAGTTACCTCTGAGTTAAAAATGCTGCCTCAGAGATTTTGTGCTGAAACAAACGAAAAACTGGCAGGTGGGATCTTTCATGCAAAACTTCTGCTGGGGCTAAGGTAAAATGTCTGATAAGGGTTTTGCCCGTGGGGGGAGGAGTAATTGGATTTTCTCTCTTGCCCTCCCACGTCTGGCAGGACCACAGAAGTTTTAAAAGCTGAATCATAGTTTATATTTTTGGTGTTTGAACTATTGAGTGAAAACCGAAGGAAGGAGTACAGTGGGGGAGTATGTTCCTCCAACCCTCCAGGGATAATTTTTGTTTGTCTGAAAACGTGTTTGTCTGAAAACCCAAACCTGATGGAGCCTGTCCAGAGCAAGCCGGCTGGGAAGTGAAGCCTCGGCTGAAGACACAGGATTATTCTAGGCTCCCTTCTTTCAAGAGCTTCGAAGAGCGCCTTCTCATGCTACTGTGTGTGAATGGCCCGGGATTATGTATGTGGGCTGTTTCACCATTTTCTGGATCTTTTTTGAACACGTTGATCTGCGAATGGTCAATATACAAATAAATGAGCCTCTGAGGACTTGTCTCTCTGGCAGTGCAAAAGGAGGAGGAGCGAGCAAGGGAAGGAACTGTGGGGAGCTTGTGTGAAATCAGAGGAGCCTGGACTGTAAAGTCAAATGACTGTTATTCCCTCAGCACAATGAGCAATCCCCTCATGATGATTTTACTCCTTAAACAACACCGGCAGGACTCCCTCTTTATGGTCTGCATGTGGTAAGCCTTCGGAATCCTTGGGTAGTTTCTGTGAGCTTAACGTTCCAGGTGAGGTTTGTTGTTAAGGAAAGAACTTTCATGAAGGCAAGGTGTGTCTGCGTTTTCAAGAAAAGAATACAAACACGGAGGCAACCAAAATGTCCTTTTCTTTCTCTTTCTTCCTCCAGGCGCTAAATATGGCAGTTGAGTCCGTCCAAGTTTGCATGTATATTTCTAGACATGTGTCTTATGGAATACAAATAATATAGATTTCTCAAGATTTTTGGCAGTTTAGTCCCCTTAGCTAAATTTTGCAAAATGATCTAAAATACCCAGTGCTCAGCCCCAGAAGCCAATAAAACAGGATGAAGATTTTGGTCGTGATTTGGAAACAAGTAAAACAGAACAGACCTGTCTGCTTTCTAATATGATTTTATTTTAAATACAAGTTCGTATTCTACTTTCCCCCAGTATCAGACAGCTGGTTCCTTCTTGAAGCAACTCTTGAAAACAGATGGACCCACCATTGCCTCAAAGTATTGGCTTCTCCTATGGCTGCCATTTCCCCCATTTTTCTTAGTGCCCCCTTTTCTTCACTTGCCAACCTGTGTTCTCGCTGGCACTAAGCGGACATCTAGAGTTGACTGTTTCTTTCCCGTTTGATGATGGGAAGATGAACATAAGGTGCCAGACTGGGTTATTGCACTCATTGACGGATGGATTTGCTCCGTTCACGTGAAGAGCTCCTTTTGCAGAATATCTGCGTTCCGGTGCACCCTTTAGCTGGATGTGTAACCCTCCTCACCAAGCTTCTTTCTCACACTTGTATGTTGTGAGTCATGCCATGGTATCTCCAGGACCAGGTAGCTGTGACCTGGCCATTAGTCCGGTTTCTCTGTGTCGTAACGCAAATACCTCTTTCTGTTACTTAAGACATGGGATTATTTGTAGGTAATCGCTCCAGAGATGGACATAATTGAATTTACTTAGCATTTAAATTAATTAAGGATATCAAATCAATGTGAAGGAGTGGGGGAAACAAATCAGGGATCGATGACTACTATCTATCCCATTTTAATATGAGGACCCTTTATATGTAAAGGTGAACTACTCCTTGTTTTATGGTTGGAGTATTTCTTTTACGAATAAATGACTTACATACATAAAAAAAATACTATATACAGTGGTAGAAGTGAGTGGGCTATAGCTATGCATATCAATGTGGACAAATCTCAGAGACATAATCTCAGTGAGATAAGCAAGTTCCAGAAGAATGCATATAGTACAATACCAACTATTTATTTAAAAACATGCAAAACAACAGTGTATGTTTTAAGGATGCATACATGGCAAGGGAAAGGGTAAATATGTGCATGGGAATGATAACTACCTAAAAACCATCACCTCTGGGGCAGGCAGTGGGCACCATGTGATCTGAGGGTCTTTAACAGGTTCAGTAAAATTTTCTTTTATAAACTGGATGATTGGTCCATGGTGTTTATTTTACAGTCTTCATCCCTTGTATTGTCAATGTTGCAGAACACACTTAAAGAAAAGGAGAAAACTGTGGCAATGGACAGGGTCTGAGAGTGCACAGGGATGGATATATGAGTCAAGAAGAGCACCTGCAAAGTCTTGGCATGCCTAGGCTCCCAGGCACAGGGGAGGTGGCAATGGATGGGGAAGGTGTGGGTGCTTGAACAGGTGAGGCAGGTGGCAGGAAGGCAGATTCCTGGTGGTGGAAGGAGACAAGAGATGCCAGAAAGTCTCTCTGTCCTGGAGAGGTAACAATCCACACAGAGTCAGCCTTGCCTTGGCCCAGGGAGCCTGGAGAAGAGTGTTCTCCCTAGTACCCCAACCCTACCGAGCTACTGTGCACCTCACCTTAGCGGCTCAGTCAGGAGCCTAGAGATTGTTTGCTTCTTCCATGGTCCAACCTGTGTGATGAGTTATGGTTTAGAAAACAGAATTCCAGCTAAGACCAGCTTACTGCAGCCCTGTAGCCTTACATTCTTGCATGGAATCCTCTGGGGAGCCTGGGCAGCCCCATATTTCTCGATGTGAGAAGTGTCTTCACCCTGGCTCTCAGAGTCCCAGGGCCATGTTTCTGGTGTCCTGAGTACTGTCCCTGAAAAAGGAGGAACTGGCAGCTGGCAGATTTTGTGGACTTCAGTACGTAGAGGCTTCCAGGCTCCTGCTGGAAAGCACCTGAGTTGTCTGCAAGGGCTCAGAGTTCTGCGTCTGCCTGAGATGGCTGTTTTGCCTTTCTCAGAGTCCACGTCCTCATGTGCAAGGTGGGATGACATAGGCACATGGGCAGGACAAGCCATCCTTGTATGGAGTGTGGGCTACATGCCACCAAGACTGAGGCTGAAGCCTGGGCAACACTTGGGAGTATTTTTAAATGCAGAGAAACAGATCAAATGGAGGGGAAGAAAGAGACAGATGTGAACCCAGAGCCAGAGAACACAACATTGTTTATGTAGGGTACCATTTTCAAATCATTGTTAGTGTGGTAAAACATCAAAAGTCCCTACTTATTAAAGAATGTTAGGCAATGTGTAGGTGCATGAAGGATGAGCTTTTCTTTTAGACAGGAAGGCCACCCTGTCTCTGGAATCTTAAGGAGCTCCCTTCTCTGCTTTACATGTGTGGGACTGGAGACCCTGCAAGGTGAAAGGCTTGGCTGAGCGCATAGAGAAGTGATAGAGCTTCTGCTAAACCATTGGATTTCCAGTGCTCTGCCTAGAGTTTCTCCCACCATACACATACCTGCTCCATTCTGTGCCATCTTTCCTCTTTCTTCCATCTTTCTTCCCATCTGTTGCCCTTAGGTGAGTCTGTAAAGCAAGTACGGGCTATAATAGAAGACGTTACCAGAAGCGCCTTCTGAAAATTACCTTCCTAAAGCTTGTTAGAAGAATATGTCACATGTCATCCATAATCAAGGTTGTGCCCAAAAGACTGAAACTGGCTAATGCTAAAGGGAGCTATGATTTGTTCCATATTTATTATTCTAGTACTTTTGGTTTCTGGAGCTGTTGTTAGTGAGAAATTGTTTCTCCTAGACTCCAGAATTTGCTTGGGGAGTGCTTTTCTCTTTGATTTGCTAAAAATTTGATTTCCTCTCATGGCTTTCTCAAGGAGTACCATTAAGTCGTATGGTTGCTCCTTATGGCACAGAGCTTTAATACAAACCATGCATATTTTAACTCGGTACATGGAAGTGGTATCTGTGCCTCAGATTGCTCTGATCTTGTGTAAACAAGAAGCATAGCGACTGCTACAACATAGCAATGGAAAGTTCTTTTTCAGTAAAGTCCCTATGAAATTAGGTACTGAGTGTACACAATACAGCATTGTCTATATAGCATGCATCAGGCACAAATCAATACACCTTCACAAAGCAAAAGTCGAATTCAAAGAGAGAAGAAGGCATATCAGTTGTGTTTTTTTAATTTTTAACCAATAACATGGAGTATGTGGAATTCCTTAAAAATGACACTGTATGATTCCACTTTTGTGAGGTAAGTAGAATAGTCAAATTCATAGAGACAGGAGTGGAATGGTGGTTCCCAGGGGCTGGAGAGAGGGGGAATAGGGAGCTCATGTTTAATAGGTACAGAGGCTCGATTTGGGAAGATGAAAAGTTTGGAGACAGATGGTGGTGATGGTTACACAACAGTGTGAATGCATTTAATGCCACTGAACTGTACACTTAAAAATGGATGAAATGGTCAATTTTATGTTATACATTTTACCACAATAAAAAAGAAGATTAAAAAACGACACTATATCCTCTTGATTTTAGACAAATCTCCTATTTACTGAGAATCCCACCTGAGAATGTATTCTCTCTCCATACTGAATGCAGTTTTTATTCTTTTCCTTTGGGTGTTATGTTCAGCATTTTTAATTTTTTTAATAGCTAAAGCTATGTCACATTTCCTCCTGTGACAAAGGGAGGGATTAAGTGTGGTGCATTCATCTCCCACCATCTGTTTGACAGCTCCTCTGAAGCCTTCTGGAAGCCGAAGGGTGGGGATGCTCACATGGCGTCTCTCAGCTGCCGCTTCCTTGTCCACTGGCTCAGGGGAGACCTGCCTTCCACTGCTTAAAATGTAATGTATTAATGGAAAAGTTGAGGCAGGGTCAGGGCAACAGATCAAGACACAACAGCCACTGAAAAGATACTTTGTGACTCACAGATCCCGGGGGCGCGCCATGCGTTGAGGCCACCCACGGGAGCTCCAGGGTCAGTCAGGACGCAGAGGGAGAGTGAGGAACCACGAACCTTGGTCTCATCAATAGAGATTTCACACGCATAATGGGCACCCACTTACTGCAGACGGTAAAATTTTACCATCTTTGATTCACATCAATCTCTGGTTTTATTTTTTCAAAAATTTCTTTTAAATTAAAAAAAATTACAAATACACGGATGTCCCATATCTTACACTGTGGAGAGTCGGTTTTCCCCCCTTAGTGTCTTTGTCATACAGAGTTTTAAATTTTGCATTAGATGACTTTATCTTTTTCCTTTATTGTTCATTCCTTCTATTTTTTGTTTAATACATTCTTTCTTATTCCATATCATATAAGTATCTTCTATATTTTCTTCGGAGTTTTAAAGTTTTGCTCTGTACATTAATTTTTTTAAAATACATTTTTAAAATTTCCATCTGGGCTTTATTGTTGTGTTTGGCATGAAGTAAGGTCCTAATTTTGTCTTTTTACATATGAATACCCGATGGCATCATGATCTCTATTGATCTGTGTGCCACTTGTGCGTGTGTGTGTGTGTGTGTGCGCCTGTATCTTCTTATAGGTCATTACACTAGTCCATTGATCTGTTTGTCCTCTGCTCTAATACCACACTGTTTAATTGCTATGGCTTTATGGTTTATAGTACATTTTGATATGTGATAGAACATAACCCCCTCTTCCTCTCCACCCACTCCTTCTCTCCCCATGTGGGACTAATCATCCTTTGTCTTCAAAGTTGTCATGGCTATTCATGGCCTTTTAGGATCAGCTTGTCAGATTTTAACCGGATGGTATTGAATTTATGGATTAAGTATTTGAGAGGAAGGCCAAATTTATATTATTGACCTTCCCCTTCATGAACATTTCACATGACATTTATAGAGTGTCCATTATTTATACAGTTTTGTTGTTGTTGTTACATTTATCCTATGTACAATTCAGATTCTTTTTTCTATTACAAATGCTAACTAAGAAAACCAAAAACCCCAAAACCAGAACCAAAAAACAAAACTTCTCCCAGTTTTTGTTGCCTTATACCGTGTTTTATATGTTCTTGTTTCCAACAACTTTGCTGGAATTGTCTTAGTTTTTTACAGATTTGCTTTGATTTTCTATAGAGGAATCACGTTCTTTGTAGATGATAGTGTTTTGTTCTCTTCTTTCTATTCCTTACTCTTTTTCATTGCTTCCCCCACTTATTTTGCATAGATGCACTAATATCTGATGTCCTCGGGTTTTATCTGATATTAAAAGGTAAAATTCTAAGGTTAGACTGTTATGTGAGATGTGTAATTCTGATAGATACATTATTAGATTAAAACTATTTATTTTATTTTTTTATAATAATTTTTTGTTATATTATGTTAGTCACCATACGGTACATCCCCGGTTTCCGATGTAAGGCTCGATGATTCATTACTTGCGTATAACACCCAGTGCACCATGCAATACGTGCCCTCCTTACTACCCATCACCAGTCTATCCCATTCCCCCACCCCCCTCCCCTCTGAAGCCCTCAGTTTGTTTCCCAGAGTCCATAGTGTCTCATGGTTCATTCCCCTTTCTGTTTACCCCCCGTTTCTTCTTCCCTTTCTTCTCCTACCGTCTTCCTACTTCTTATGTTCCATAAATGAGTGAAACCATATGATAATTGTCTTTCTCTGCTTGACTTATTTTGCTTCGATTAAAACTATTTTTTAATTGTGTATATGTATATATATATATACATTTCATTTAACACATCAAAATGGTGAAATAAAGTTATAATTAAAATTCTGTTTTATAGCACCATATAATTTACACACAATGAAATGCACAAATCTGAAGTGTACAGTTTGATGAGTTTTGAGAAATGTATATATCCATGTAATTTACACCCTGTAAAGCTATAGAGTCTCCTCCATCTGGAGTATCCTTTGCAGTTAACTCCCCCGCATTCCCTGGCCAGACACATATCAGTCTGATTTCTATCAGTATAGGTAAATATTGCCTATTCCAGAAACTCCAGTAAAATGGAACTATATTGTAGACATTCTTTTCTGTCACCTTCTATTCAACATGTTGTTGACGTTCATCCATATTGTTGTGGTATCAGCAGTGTATTTATTTTTTATTACTGAGTAGTATTTCATTATATAAATGTACTATAATTTGTTTATTCATTTTCCTGTTAATGGACATTGGGGTTGTTCCTAGTTTTTGACCAATATGACTTAAGCTTCTCTGAACATTCTTGTCATAGAATGTCTTGTCCGTCTTTCTGTGTTTTCATTTTACTTGTGTTCATAGTTGAAAATGTAATTACTAGATTGTAGTGTAGACATATGTTTAACTTTATGGGAAACTTCCAAAATTGTACCATTTTATATCTCTACCAACCATGTTGGAGAATCCTAATTGTTCTGTATCATTACCAACATTAGATGTTGTCTGTCCTTTTTATTTTAGCCATTCTACTGGCTATGTATGGGTGACTAATGGTTAAGTAGTTTTTCATGTGTTTATTAACCATTTATATATTTTTCCTTTGTGAAGTTCCTGTTCAAATCTTTTGCCCAGTTTTTTTTTTTTGTTGTTGTTGTTGGATTGTCTTTTAACTATTAAGTTGTAGGGGAGCTATTTATATATTTTGGAATCAAGTCTTTTGTCAGGTATATATTATTACTCCTACTATGTTTTCTCCTACTCAGAGGACTTTCCTGTTCATTTCTTTTTTTAAAAAAATTGTATTTTTATAATTTCTCCAGTTTATTTTGAAAACAATCTTTTCTGACCTGTATCCATATGAAGTTTAGATTAATTAACTCACAGTACACAGAAATGACCTATATTTGCAAGAAGTTAAGCACTGATGAGTGCATATTAACATATCAATATTTAAGTTTTCCAACATAAAAGAACGTTTACTAACTTTTAATTACTTTTTCCCTCCTAAGCTAATTTATTTTTGACATTTGGGCTATACATGCATATAAAAGCAGACACGTTCTGCAAACTGACCATGAGATAAACCAGCATACAAGTGTCTGTTCTGGATGTGATTCAATTTCCAGGGGCAAAGTGGTTCAAATGGGAGCAAATAAGCCCACTTCCTTATAAAATAAACTAAATAACCACAAACTAGGGAGTATTAAAGGTGCTAAGATTAATTCCACAAATCTTTTTCTTTTTTCTGTTTTTTAAATATGCACGTGTACACTATGAATATGTGTGGATTAACACTTGTCATCTAGGTTGTGCGCTCCCATGGATGGTAAAAGGCCTTGGCATAAGGAGGTAGTGCAAGAAACGGGGGGGGGGCATTCATCCTCATCAAGTCATCCACAAACTTAGGGAAGAGGGAGAGCAGAAGACTTATAAGCCTCAGTGGGCGCAGATGTTGATCTGGGTCTTAAAGTGATCTAATTGAACATAATAATAAATTTCATTTCATCATGTTCTATTTTGTTTGTTCCACATTTTTTGTAACTGGAGTAAAGTGGGAGGTTCAACTAGTCTAAGATAGTAGACTATCTTATAAACTGTCTAGATCAAAAATTTTTATTTATCCTTCTGCCAAACACAGCAACTGAGTTTCATCTTTAATTACTTTTTAAGATAAGAAAGAGCAAGTCAACTGAAGAAACGGCTTGAGCTATGGAATGTTCTCGCACTTTGACACATCTCTGAGAGGTGCAGAGGCTGTGGGGACTAGCCCCGTTGGCTGCGCCAAGGAATGGACGCAGTGTCAGCATACCTTCTCCAAGAATGCTCTACAGTACCTTACACACTGCTGATAGACAGTCTTGAAGTTGGGGTCATTCCCATAATAGGGATCTTCAATGATATGTTGCTTTCATGAATAATAGTTCCCAAGTGGTTCAATTTTAGCTTTGCCATTTTTAACTTGCTTCCTTTTTCTATTCAAATCTCTCAGATTGCTTTCATCCATAAGTGGTATATAATCAAATGTGGCAAAGTCTTCTTGGTAACCTGCCTGGACAATGTGATTCATGGGAGTACCATGCTCCTTCATGCAGTTGTGCCTTTGATAATCAGGAGGGTTTTCTACTTCACGCATGGATGTTGCGGCACTGTCTACCCTCCAATTATCTAAAACGTTTTGATCAGTTACAAGTTTTCTGAAAATTGCTTCTGCAATGAGTGATTGACAGGTGTTACCCAGACATAGCAACAGTGCTGACGTGGGCACCTGCTCGGCCATCTTCCCACGCATGCCAAGGCAGCCGCTGACTGCATCAGAAAATTTCTCCTGCTCATTTTCATAATGGTGTCTTCTGATGAGTTAAAGTTTCTAATTTTGATGAAATCCATTTGGTCTATTTTCTTCTTTTATTGCATTAATGTGGTTCATTACACTGATGATTTTCAAATGTTAACCAACATTTTTTCCTGCATAAACCGTAGTTGACCATGAAATACACTTTTTACAAATTGCTGGATTTTTTTACTTACTAATAGTAAGTTAAGTGTTAATGAGAGAAATTGCTCTGTATTTTATTTATTTATGTTTTATTACTTCAAATACCTTCTCAAATGGTATTATTTATTTATTTATTTGGTGGAAGGATTATTTATTTTTAAATTATTATTTTTTATGATTATGTTCAATTAGATAAGTATTATGCTGCCCTCCTAAAATTATTTGAGAAGCATTCCTTTCTCCTGAAAGTTTGTGTAAAACTGGTATTTTTTTCTTCCTTAAATGTTTGATAATAGTTAATAGTAAAGCCACTTTACTATGGTGTTCTTGAAAGTAGGTTTTAAAATTTCAAATTCAATTTCTTTAATAGATAGATGTATATGTATTTTTGGTAATTTGCACCTTCAAGAAACTTTTCTATTTCATCTAAACTATTGAATTTATTGGCATAAAGATGTTTATAGTATGTCATTATGCTTTTAATATCTTTGGGATCTTTAATAATGTGTCTACTCTCTTTTTCTTGATGACCTACCTGGTAATTTGTGTTTTCTTCAATTTTTGCTCTGTTATTCTGAGTTTTAACAATGTGATTGATCTCATAGAAAACCCATTTTTGTTTCTTGGTTTCATTAATTTTCTCTGTGGTTTCTCCATTTTACATTTCTTTGATTTCTCTTCCTAGCTTTATTATTTCCTTATTTCTAGTTACTTCAGGTTTTATTTGCTCTTCTTTTTTACCTTCTTAAGGTTGACACTTATATCATTGATTTTAAACCTTTTCTAAAACTATAAATTTCCATCTAAGCACTTCCTCAGTTGAGGCCCACAAATTTTGTTATGTTCTCATTGTCATTCAAATCAAATTTTTTTTTCTATTTTTCCTTGTGATTTCTCCTTTGCTATATGAATTACTCGGAAATAGATTTCTTAATTTCTAAATGTTTGCATATTTCCCAGATATTTTTGTATTATTGCTTTCTAAGTTAATTCTGTTGTGTTTAAGAAACATTCCTGGTATGATTTTAATCTTTTTTGAAATTATTGAGACATGTTTTATGGACCAACATATAGGTTATCTATAGTTCTATGTGCACATGAAAAGGATGTAAATTCTGCAATTATTGGGTATAGTGTTCTATAAATGTTGATTAGGTGATTCTGGCTGATAGTGTTCAAATCATTATCCTTTCTGATTTGATGTCTACTTGGGCCTATCAATTATTAAAAGAAGTATTTTGGAATCTCTAATTGTAATTGTGGATATGTCTATTTATCTTCTCAGTTCTACCAAATAATATATTTCAATGCTCCATTATTTAAGTATTTTTATACTTCAAGTATTTTCATGCTCTATCAGAAACATATACATTTAGGATTGTCTATATATCCACTTTATCATTATGAAATAGTCCTCTTTATTTATGTCAATACTCTTTTTTCCTGAAGTCTACTTTGTCTGGTAGGGATATAGTTACTTCAGTTTTCTTATGATTAGTGTTCGCATGATATATCTTTTTTCATTCATTTTAACCTATCTATGTCTTTATGTTTCAAGTGGGTTTCCTGAAAACATACTATAGTTTGATATTGCTTTTTTTTAAAATCCAGACTGATAATCTCCTTCTTTAACTGGAATCTTAATTCACTTATATTTAGTGTAGTTAGTAATATGTTTGAATATAATTCTACTGTCTTGCTATTGTTTTCTATTTTTCCTATATATAATTTTTTCTTTTTTATCCTTTCTCTGTATTCCTTTAGAATTGCATATTTTTTAGTATTCTATTTGCTCTCTTCTCTTGGAGATATATGTGTATAGCTGTTGTTATTCTTTTACTTCTACATATGTTATAAACCCTAATCAATAAGGGTTTTAAAATTAAATTATTATTCTCTTTTGTAGGATAAACTATTATTTTTAATACTGTGCTGGAGTTTTACCAATTTTTAAAGCAATTTTGCATCTGTATTAATAAGCAAAATTAACTATAATTTTGTATCTTCATACTAACTTTTTCCATTCTTGGTGTCAAGATTATACCAGTCTATGACATGACTGGGAAGATGTCCATCTTTTTATAATCTTTGGGCACCATCCTCCAGTACCTGGACTCTTGCAGTAGTCTGAGAACTGTTCTTTACCCCTTCATTCTTGTCTTTTTTTTTTTAATATTTTATTTATTCATTTGACAGAGACAGACAGCCAGTGAAAGAGAACATAAGCAGGGGGAGTGGGAGAGGAAGAAGCAGGCTCCCAGTGGAGGAGCCTGATGTGGGGCTCGATCCCGGAACGCCGGGATCATGCCCTGAGCCGAAGGCAGACGCTCAATGACTGCGCCACCCAGGCACTCCATCATTCTTGTCTTATATATACCTCTGCCTCCAGGTCCATGTGCCACAATGTGGTGATTTTTCTAAAATACACATTTCTTGCCTAAAACGTGGAACAGTTCATGGCTCATTTTAGCAACTTAGTAATTATTTGTTTCCTAGGGTTTCTCTAGCATTATGTAAGCTGAAGTGATGTCATGTGACACTGGTGTTGGCTGGTATTGGGTCACGGTAGCTTTTCTACCACCCTATCCCCATTTTTGGGAATAGTTTTGCCAATAGTGCCTGTCAACAGCTAACTCAGCACTGTTGTTTTTCATGTAGTTACCTGTGTGGTGTGATCTGAGGTCTAGTTAGATGGGAAACATTTAGGGAATGGTCATGAGTATGGTATTGCAGATGCAGTGACGTAACATTCTCTGCATTTTTCCTGAATTTGGGGTCCAGAGCAGATTTTTATAAGATGGGTGAAGTGTTTAAATATTTGGTCTAAAAATCTGCCCATTTTAAAGCTGTGTCTTCACAGAGGCAGCTATACGTCTAAGGTCTACTGAGAGCTATCCCTTTAGATGCAGATGAGGTGCCATATCTGAAACTTTTGGAAAAGAAATATGTTAAATGCACATTTTTTCCATTTTAGTTTATCTTCTTCACTGTCTTCCTGTCTTCAATAAATGGTGGGATTTCACTGGTCTTCCTGATGCCCTTGTAGAAAGTGGGCCAGAGCACTTCAACATAATCATCCCAGTTTTATAGAGGAGGACTTCGAGGCTCACAGAGGTTGTGTCAGTGGCCTGGGGCATGCGTGACCATGCAGTGGAACAAGGATGCAAAATATGGCCTGCTGTCAGGCTTAGTTTGGATCTCAGTGTCCTGGTTTCCTCTTCCTGAGCACGACTTTCCTCATAGGACTGATGTGAGGGATTAAAGACCATAGTATGTAAAGCACCAACATAGTGTCCTGCATTGAGCTGTTCAATTAATATTATACCTGTAATACACATCAAATAATGTTCCCACCACTGGGAATTGAAGTACTGTTTATAATTCTGTCAAACAATTCAATAGATTTTTCGAACACTGACTTTGGAGGTGCCAGGTCTTTTGTCAGGTCCTGTGAGTGAAACAAAGGAGATTGAGCAGCAGTCTCCACCCTTCTGGCATCACTGACTGGTATGGGATCCAGAATCACAGTGCAACACCAGGAGGGCAGTGGGAGCAGGGAGGGGGAGGTGATTCATTTTGCCTGGCAACGGCAGCATTTTGCAAGGCTGCAGAGGGGAAGTGACACCGGAGGTAAGTCTTGAAGGATGAGTAGAATTTCATAGACAGAGGATCTGGGGCAGGGCAGTCGCAACGGAGGGAAGGCATATTGCCCCCAGACCATGGTGAACTGACTTGTGTGTGCTTCTGCTGGAGTAACAAGAGGTCTTGAATTAATAGTCAATCCTGCTCTAGGTTTCTTTGTCACTGTGTCTTTTCTTTGAAGCAAATGGAGCTTTTTCATCTTTTATCCTTATTTTTCTTCTCTCTAGGTTACAGTGGCAGATTGTTTTATTTTCCCCTGATAAGCTGACTGGTCTGGATAGTATTTCAGTTATCATTTATGGAACAAGACCAATATATTTCTTTCACATATATAGTGATGACTAAATTGTCCTTTCCTTTCCTCTCTCTGTGACAACATTCAGCCTATTTGTAACATCTGAGAAACTTTCTGGCAGTGACATTTGGCAGTCATTTATCGTACAGTCTGCTGCCTTGGGCTGCTGTCAGTGCTCGAAAGCAAAGCTACGTGGCTGATTTTGAGCTGGTGACCATGTCCTGGTTTGATAGCCAGGCCCCCTGGTGCATCATAATATGCTGTTTACATTACACCTGATCTTGGGCATATTTGGGAGTGGATAGAGCTTTATCTGTCAGTTGCTCCTTTAGGGTTAGCTTAAGCCAGGGGTGTTCATTTTTTCCCCTTAGAATCAGCAAAAATTTAGTTTCAAGTGGTGAACCACCAAAGTAGAGTTTTAGCAGCTTATTCCTGGGACAAGGGGTGGAGGGGACACTTGATTAAATATATACAGTGAATATTTGTTGAATCTCATTGGAAGCACTTTTCTACTTCATGAGAAGTAGGAGGTGTGGTTGCTGCCCTCAAGGAACTTAAAATAGAATCATGGAGAAATATACATATACATTAGATAAAATAGCAAGATGTCATCCAGTGAGTTAAAGCAGTACAAAATGTACACTGTAGTGTGAGCAGAGAAAGTGTTGAATCTGTATATACTCAATTTATGTCAGTCATGACTTTGACCCCCAGTAAAAGTTAAATAATGGCAATAATAAAATTGCTTTCAATCACACATAATAATCCAACCACAGGCATGTCTGTGTCCTTAGGATCTTAAAAAAAAAAAAAAAGAATAACATACTGATTTTAGAAGGAAGAATTGCATTTTCTTCTTTTCCCAATGTTTTCATGTGGAGGGGGACCTGCCGTCATTCAACTGGACAAATTGTCTAGAAGACGAGGCAGGGTTGGTCAGGAAGGGCTGGGGTCTACACTGGGTAGGGTGAAGGATATTTTGACTGACAAAAGATTTTCTTTAACTCCATTGCAAGGAAGGAAAAGAGGACAAAAACCTACCCTTTCACTCCTTCACCATGGAAAGTTTTGGAGTAAATGGAACACAGCAAAACAAAATGTAATTTGGGAACTGATGTTGAAAGTCAACAAGGAAAGTTGGAAATAGTTGCTGACTGTTCTACATCAATAAATAACTAGACCAGATGGAAGGACCAGGTGACAAATATTACCAGAAAATTCTCCTAACACTGGCTAAGCAGTGTGGATTTTCCTCACCATTCGGCCACAAACTGCTTGTGGCCTGTGGGTTTTCCAGACTACTTTCTAAGGAGTCAGGAAAAAGATAGAATTTTGCTTTATATCCCCTGTTTGAAGCTCTTGGGTGGTTCTCAAACTATAGTGTGCGCTAGAATCACCTGGTGGGCTTGTTAGATGCAGATTGCTGGGCCCTCAGAGTTTCTGATTCCATTGGTGTAGGGTCTGAGGATGTATGTCTTTAAGAAATTCCCAGGAGATGTTGATGCTGCTGGTCCACATTTATGAGAACCACAGCTTTTAGGTCATGTGACCCCTGACCTACTTCCAGGTTTCTTGCGTCGACCCCCTTAACTCTCATCAATAGTGATACAACTTTGGGAAAATTGAGCCACGTATGGGGGTCTTGTCTACCCCCTGATCGATGCTTTTCCTTTTGTTATTCAACATGGCTGTGGGTTTTACCTAATTAAAATGCTGCATCTGGATGGTCTGATTAATTTTGAGTTTGGAATTACTCTTACAGCAGTAAGTATTTGGTTAGATCTTTGCTCCCTTCCCTATCAAAGCCTGAGGTTTGATTTCTTTATACATATATTTTAATAATCATCATCATTAGTGCTGAAATTAGAGATTAAAAAAATCACAATCATCCTGGTATATTTTTAGCATCTAAGCATGAACATTTGATTATTGTTTTCTGTTGAGTTTGTCATATGTTCCAGTAATTTCCAATAAAAGAGAAAAGTACTTTTTGTACCAAATAGGTTTGCCTGCAGTGGCCAAATGTAGAGACTTCCCATTCTGTGTTATTTTATACTTCCTACTCCTCTCCTGCTTCCCCAAATAGACACATTATATATAAGACTAGATTTATTGGATTTTCATGATTTATACAGGAATGTTTAAGTGATTTTAGTGTATACAGGATAAAGATTTTATTCCCAGGGTAAAATCTTCTGAAGCTGTGCAATGAAAATTTATGTATTTTTTAATTTATTACAGCATTAACTTAAGGTGCATTCTTCCAAGTAGTCAGTCCAGCCTGTGTTTGGGATTTAAGTGTCTCTTGCCCCTGCTGTCTTTCACGTCTGTTTTCATCAGGGACTGTGGCTTGATCTTCTCTTTCCTCCTTGCACCACAACAGGAGATGGTTTTAGCAGCTAACACTGAACCTCCTAAAAATGCTAGCTCACATTCACTTTGTCCATGGGCAGGCTAGCACACGTTCACCATTCAGGGGAAAATACCACTGCGGGTCTGCTGGAAACGAGTCTTATCTCCAGCACCAGTGGGTGCAGTCAGATAACAGAGAAGGCCACAAATAATACTTCTAATTGGCCGGTGTGCTTCAGTAGTAGAAGACCTTTCATTTATGTCTTTCAGAAATAAGACAAGGGGAGTTCCTTGGAGGCATTAGTTTGCAAATGACTTGCCCAAGGTCACCTGGTAATATGACCAGGTAAAGAATTATGGCTTTGTGATCCATTCTCTTCCTCTACAGCCACATTCTTTTGTTCCTTTCTTAGGAATAGAATCAATGACTTATTCATAAAGACTTGCAAAGAGTCACTTCTGCAAAAATGGGAAAGACTGCCCATGCCAGAGGAGTTTATTTATTTATTTATTTTTTAAAGATTTTATTTATTTATGTGACAGAGAGACAGCCAGCGAGAGAGGGAACACAGCAGTGGGAGTGGGAGAGGAAGAAGCAGGCTCATAGCGGAGGAGCCCGATGTGGGACTCGATCCCATAACGCCGGGATCACGCCCTGAGCCGAAGGCAGACGCTTTAACGACTGCGCTACCCAGGCGCCCCCAGAGGAGTTTATTTTGTTCATGGATGTTATTGCTGGTCTCTTGGGGTGAGAGTTACAGGATAGGGAGGTCAGAGAAGATTAGTGGTTTTCTATGCCTACAGTAATTCCTGCTGAAATGCAGAGCCATTCTTCTTGCATTTATCCAAGTATGTAAGTGGAGGAATTTTAAATATAGATACATTTTCTTAGATGCAGGCAACACAGTGTATTCCAGCTCATTAAGAAAGATTTCTTAGAGGATGTTAGCTTGCTGTAAAATTCTTATGAGGTCCAGAGAACCAAACTTGGATGCTTCACACCCAGGAGTGATATAGCCAGGGGAATGTCCAACCTCACCATGCAGCTGGGGCAGTAGAGCGTGCCACTGCCCTCTGCTGCTTGAACCTTGCAGAGCCATGCATTGGTCAAGAGTATTATGCCCAAGCAGCTTCAGAAATGCTAGACACCTCTGACCATACTGCTAGAAGAGCCTGGGACTACTGCCTCAGGATATTCATCATTACTTCCTGGTCCCACTGGTGTGACAGCAGGCAGAAGTCAACTGGCAGAACCTTCATGGCAAGGGGCTATGGGAATTGTCCTTTGCTTTAACTCTCTATTGCAGTGGAATATATGTTTGGTGGGAACTGGAGTGGTTTTGAGTGAACCGACTGGTAGCAAATGCCAAAACCGTTCTCAGATTTTATTATTTACAATGGTGTGTGTTAAGTCATGCCGTGAACCCATCCCTTTGCAAATATATGGCCTGTCTTCATACTGGCTATCGGGTAAAAACTAATTTCCAAATTCACTTAGATATAGTATATGAAGATAATTAGTACACAGAAAAGCCTATCTATACATTATCATTCTTATTTATTTATTTTTCCCACATATGTATGTATTTATTAATTTAAATTCAATTAATTAACATACAGTGTATTATTAGTTTCAGAGTAGAATTTAGTGTTTCATCAGTTGCATACAACACCCAGTGCTTATTCTATCAAGTGACCTCTTTAATGCCCATCAACCAATAACCCCATCCCTCCACCCTTCTCCCCTCTAGCAACCCTCGGTTTGTTTCCTACAGTTAAGAGTCTCTCATGGTTTGTCTCCCTCTCTGATTTCGTCTTATTTTATTCTTCTCTCTGTTTCTCCTATTATCCTCTGTCTTGTTTCATAATGTCCATATATGAGTGAAATCATATGATAATTGTCTTTCTCTGATTGACTTCTTTCGCTTAGCATAATACTGTCTAGTTCTATACACATTGTTGCAAATGGCAAGATTTCATTTTTTGAGTAATATTCCGTTGTATATATACACACCACATCTTCTTTATCCATTCATCTGTAGATGTGTTGTTCTTATTCAGAACTGACAATTTTGCACACTTATTTTGGAAAAACTCCTATTTCACTGATTTTGCTTGTCCATAATTTCCTTAAAACTTGATCAAAATGGTGGCTTGATGCATGACAAGTGCAGGCTTTGTAGCCAGTTGGATCCAGAGTCACATCTCAATGTTGCCACTTCCTAGCTACCTGATTTGAGGCAAGTTACTAAGCCTTACTGCTTTTCACTGGCAAGAACACTGGTGCCAGTGTTGTAAGCCTTTAGCCTGTTGAGCTCCATGTACCTTAAATGGAATCAGGTTTGTCTGGCCCATGGTGGACACTGATGAATGGTAGTTTTTCCTTCGTCTGACCCCAGGGCAATGATGCCATCATCTGATCCTTTTATTCTGGTTCACCTGTGCATTTATTTTCCAAAGTGTACCACGTATTTAATCCCACAGTATGTTGCTTTAATATTGTTCTTAGGTTATCCCATGTTTATTTTGTCTCCCAGATAAAAGAGAAGAGACGGTGTGTCTTCCTGTTCTCTTTGCCCTGTATCTTCTATCTGAATTCTGCTTCCTCCCTAAGTAACTGAAACAAGTGTGATTGACCTAGATCAGGGCCGCTGTGTCTGGCTGTGCAGGCTCTACAGTGAACAAGAGCCCCGCATCTCATGGAATGCCAGTCACACTGAATATTTATTACCTTTATCATGTGTGTTTTAATTATTAATCATACTACATGTATTATGTGTATTAGGTCTTATCCTGATAAAGTCAGTATGTTATGGAAACTTTTCAACAAAAAGAAGTGAAGTGTCTTGAAGAAGGATACCTCTTTCTGTTTTGCACAAATGCAAGATGTAGGCACCACATAGGTTAGCCGTGGTCCTTAAGAAGTTGATGATGTTGATGAATGACAGGGTAGTTTTGAAAGTTGTTCACTTCTGGAGCACCTGGGTGGCACAGCGGTTAAGCATCTGCCTTCGGCTCAGGGCGTGATCCCGGCGTTATGGGATCGAGCCCCACATCAGGCTCCTCCGCTAGGAGCCTGCTTCTTCCTCTCCCACTCCCCCTGCTTGTGTTCCCTCTCTCGCTGGCTGTCTCTATCTCTGTCGAATAAATAAATAAAATCTTTAAAAAAAAAAAACAAAAAAGAAAGTTGTTCATTTCTTTATATAGCAAATACTTTCTTCATGTCTTGTATGTGCCAGGCACAGTTCTAAGCAGTCGGAGACACATTGACGATAATATACAGTTATACTAGTTTCGTAGAGTTGCCTTAACAAATTACTACAAAGAGAAATTTATTCTCTCATAGTCCTGGAGGCTAGATGTCTGAAATCAAGGTGTCAGCAGGGCTGCACTCTCTCTGAAGGCTCTAGGAAAAAAACCTTTCCCTGCTTCATCCTAGTTTCTGGTGGTTATAGGCAATCCTTGGCATTCTTTGTCTGATGGATACCTCTTTAATCTCTGTCTCTGTTTCTACATGGTCTTCTTCCCTATATATCTGTGTGTCTTTGTATGTCCCCTCCTCTTCTTATCAGGACACAGGTCGTTGGATTTAGGGCCCACCCTGATCTAGTATGGACGCATTGTAACTTAACTAATTACATGTACAGAGACCTTGTTTCCAAATGAGGTCATTCTCACAGATCCTGGGGTCGGGACTTCAACATATCTTTTTGGGGGACACAATTCAGCCAGTTACAGTCATGGAGCCTACAAGATTATAGCTTGAGGTGGAGGAAGACAGACAAACAAACAATAATTATATAATATGTGAGTGATGTTAAGTACTAAGAAGAAAAACCAGCCTCAAGGCACAGGAGTGGGGTGTGTGTGTGTTTCTATTTTAGATTGTTTGGTCTAACCAAAGGCCTGCAGGCCTTTCTGATAAGGTGACAGTTGAGTGGAGACCCAAATTAAAGGAGTAGGCCAGCAGTCTGGATTCTGGGGAGGGATTTTCCAGGCAGAGGAAACAGCCAACACCTTCAGGTCTGAGCATGTTGGGCATCTGAGGAACTGTTGGGCATCTGAGGAACTGCATGGGAGAAACTCCATGAGGGGAGTACAGTGGGAGGTGAGAACAGGGAGGAAAGAGGGAACAGATCACATCCGATTAAGATGGGAAACCATCTCAGGGTTTTCAGTAGAAGAGGACAAGATCTGATTCATGTTTTAAAGGATTACTCTGTTGCGATGGTGATTGGACTATGGAGAGTCAAGCTGGGCATAGAAGGGGCTCCACTTGCAGTTAGTGTGATGGTGCGGACAAGAGATACCAGGGCGGTCAGGCTGTGTGGGAGTGCGAGCTCTGGCCCTGCAGGCAGCACGTTCCCAGGCTAACCAGTCTAGAAGCCCGGCCGTCCCTCCTCCTCGATCCTTAGTTCTTCCCTGATCCTTTATCGTCTGTGGCATCTTTGGGGTAGGTATTGGATTGGAGGCTTTGCTCATTCTGTGGGTACTAATTTGGGGGCTCAGAAATCAATTTAGGAAATACGAGTCACATGTTGTTGCAGACCAGACTTATTTAACATTACATTGTCCTCAAAAATTCATTGGAACTCTTTCTCCTGTTTCTTTTTTTGTCCCTTCCCTTCCCTTCTTGGACAATTTAGACATTTGATGAGATAGGTAAGTAGGCATCCATGATGGAAAAGCTGCAGTGTCTCTTCTGTGGTGTCCTTCCTAGAAGCTCAGTTTCTCACTGTCGATGATGGGAGTTACGATTAAGGAAAGGGAGAAAACTGCAAGGAACCTTGTGGTGTTGGAGTAAAACCAGAGATATCACTGTGAACTCAAAGTTTTCAAGATGAATGAATAGATACAGAAATACCAAGGTAAAAGTGTGTGTGTGCAAATGCATCCAGACGTGTATCTTCCAGCTCTGCCACTGAGAGAGCCTGGAGCAGTGACACCCCAACAGCAGTAAGCATACCCAGAGCCAGTTCTTGGCTTCTAAATACTACTCTACACTGAGAGGACCTAGTGCTCTTTGGAGCCACTGTTGAATACAAGCAAAAATAGTACCAGGTGTGGATAGAACAAGTTGGGGCTGGAAAACAAGGACTTGTTCAAAGAATGGTGGGACAAAAGGACCCAGAATTCACCTTGGATGCTCCCCCTTCCTCCACCCCTCCAGCCAAACCAGGCACAATTTGAGCTTCAATATAAATGAAGATGATACGAGTGGATTATAACCCAAGGATAAAATGGAAAACAGTGAGTCCACGTGTATACAAATAAATACACTGAAAAGTTTCTTGAGGAATGGGATATTTACATAGTTCCAATTGCATTCCCTCTGAATACTTATTAAATACAAATATGAAAAGAGAAGCTTTACAGTGGAAAAGTCTGGCAGATGCCATCTTAATCAAGTGATCACAGTTAACATCATCAGTAACTCCCAAATCCTGTGCCACCTGATAGGAAGCAATGAGAAGAACATGGCATCAAGTCTGATATTCCTACCAAAAATGCAAACCCGAATTTACTCATGAGGGTACACCAGACAAACTCAAACTGAGTAACATTCTGCCAAATAACTGCCCTATAGTCCTCAGAAGTGCCAAGGTCATGAAAGTCAAAGGGAGACTGAAGAGCCATTTCATACTGAAGGAGGCTAAAGACATCAGAACTCTGCGGTGTGTTATTTCAAGGAGGGTAGGGAAGGCTTTTGTCACAAAAAAAACCATTATTGGGACAACTGGTAAAATTTAGTTGAAGCTTGAGAGTGGATGATAGTAATCTACCAGTATTAATTTCCTGATTTTGGTAGTTGTCTTGTAGTTACATAGATCACATCCTTGCTTGTAGGAAAATACCACTAAACTAGTCAGGAATCTATGGGCATCTGGTCAACCCCGACAATTCTCAGATTGTTCAGGGAAAAAAAAAACTTCATACTGTATTTGCAGCTTTCCTGAAACTTGTGTTTGTTTAAAGTAAATTCATTGAGGGCATAAATTTTGATCCATGAATCAGTAAAGGAGATGCAGGTATAATGCCTAAGTATTTGGCCCGTTCTTGAGGTTAGCATCCTTACTACTACTAAATTCTCTCACGTGTGTATGTGTGGGTTTGGAAATCTCAAAATATTCCAGGGTCCTGGTGCTTCCTCCACATGGTACATGGGGTGAGTTCAAGATGAATGTAGCCCTCCCTAGCAATAGTGCAGTGGTATGTGAACACAAGGACAAAAACAAAGCAAAACAAAATAAACACTGACTCTGGTCTGAGTTGAGCTATTATAATAGAGATGTACTTCCTCAGCTTTGCAATGGATTAATCCAAGTCTCTAAAGCTCATCAGGTTAGATGGTGCCTTGATGCTATTTTTTTAAAGATTTTATTTATTTATTTGACACAGAGAGAGAGAGACAGCAAGCGAGAGAGGGAACACAAGCAGGGGGAGTGCGAGAGGAAGAAGCAGGCTCCCATCAGAGGAGCCTGATGTGGGGCTCGATCCCAGAATGCTGGGATCACGCCCTGAGCCAAAGGCAGACGCTTAACGACTAAGCCACCCAGGCGCCCCTGATGCTATTTTTCCACCATGCTTTTTGGCAGATATAGTGGTCATGTTTATTAACTATATTTGGCTTCCTGAAGGCAAAACAGGAGCTGCATATGTATTAAGGAAGAAAACAGGAAGCACAAATAGAAAAAAAATGGTGGGCTTCTGTTTTATTTCCTTCCAGTCAATCCCATGAGTGAACAACCGTATTTAAACATTTTGTCTGGATGTAGTTTCTTGAGCCTGAAGAGCCATGTCTTTTATTTCTGTGCTTTGTCACTCTCCGAAGGCAATATCTGTAATCCCATTTTTGCTAGCAAGCTTTCCCTCTGTAGTTGGTGGGACACCAGTTTTATCTCTTGCTAAGACTATCATTTTATGGCTAATGTTTATTAGTACTTTGCTTTGGGGTAGAGAAGAAATTGGCCTTCTTAGCCATGAATGGCTTCAAATTATGGGACTCCAGATTATCTTGTCTTGCAAGCTTTGGGTGGAGGGCTTTTACTAGAAGAGCTACACTTGCATCCTTTCTCCTCTGCTTGTAGCAGGGCTGGTCTGGGACTAGTGTGAGGCATGGAAGCCCCTAGAACATAGAATTTAAGGGGACATCACTTTTAGGGCTGTGCAGGTACAGGTGCAGGGTCAGCACCTGAGGGTTGGCACCTTCTTAAATGTGTCAGCACTTGCAATCATGTGAGTTCTTCTCCCTTTTGTGTGTCAAGAAGGAGCCAGCAGGTGCCAATGCTCTGAATTCTTCCTATTATATTCTCCAATATCACTTCTCTTGAGAAGTAGCATTTCCAGGGTACAAGTTCACCACATTTTCACCACTCCTCAAGATACAAGATTTCCAGCCACATACCCAAAGCTCCATCTTTCTACTCTACCATTTTCCCATTTTGATTCTGTTTCTTGTAACATTTTACTTCCACGGAACAATTTCTATATCAGTTAGAAAGTTCATACGACTGTGACAATAGCCTCCCAATCCTGGAGGATTTACTTTTCTTTTGCAGCAAGAAGCCTGGAGGCAGGTAGCCCAGAGTCAGCATGGAGATGTCCTGAGGCTGTGGATCCTTCTGTGTTTGCGCTCAGCCATCCTTAGCATGGCTTGTCTCCTGGTATTCACAATATAGCTGCCGATCTTCTAGCTTCAAATCTGTGTTCTGGGCAGAGGGAAGATAGTGGGCAAGAGGTGCATACCCAATAAGTCTAATTCTCTAGTGAAGAGCTTTCTCACAGGCCCAACCAGTGGCTCATGCTTAGATCCCGTTGGTCACTACTGTGTCCAATCTGCAAGAGAATCTGAAATATAGTTGTTCTTGTGTTTTGTTGTGCTTTTTGGTTTTAGTTTATTTGGTTTTAGCTAAGGACATTGCCATCCCCAATTAGAGCTTGGTTATGATGGGAGAATAGCTGTTGGGTGGGTAACTGGCAGTCTTGTCATAGCTCTGCTTCACCTCAACCATGTCATACCACGTAACAAGGAAAATGGCTGTCAGGGCAGCCTTTGGCCCAACTTGCATCCCATGCCTTATGGTTCCCATCACAGAGAGGAACCTTTTTCCTTACAGTTCCTGTACGTCAGTCTCAAGAGGGCTCTGGTTGTCTTGAGTGGCACACCCGCCCCTGTGATTACAGGGGACATGAGCCATTCTTGTCCTCACCTTACCACATGGGGGACGGGAGGCTTGAGGACAGGATGACAGAGGAGAGTGGGTTGCCGCTACAGGCACATATCTCTGTGTCAGATTTCAAAAGAAGTATACATGGCCAAAGGCAAAAAGAGAGGCCTGTCAGGGGAGAGAGAAACAACATTCAAGATGGAATATGAGACCTGTGTAGAGGATTCTGGTGGCAGTTGGGAGCCTGGCTTGGCTGCAGAACAAGGGAGAGAAGAATGATAAGGTACCAAGGAGCTGGTAGTTGAAAAACATTTATGTTCTCTCTAGTAAGATTCTGTAGATTCTTCTCTCTAAAGAGGAAATGTTGTTACCTTGACAAAATACCCACCTCAAGCTGTCTCTTCTATCCCACTTGTTTCTCACCTTATGTGAGTTAGCATCAGGTTCAACTAGACAGAAAATCCCAAAGAATCGTTAATTATAGTTGCTTCCAATAGGCCTGATTTGTTGTTGTTGTTCTCACATTACTGCACAGGTAGGAAGTTCCAGCCATGCCATGGCGCCTCATGGTTTCAGCCACTGCACGCAGCCAAGCCGATGTTATCTTGCTTCTTCACGTGTGGCTTCAACCTCATGGTCCATAGAAATGTGGTGACAGAGGCAGAAGGATGGGAGTCAGGGACAGAACATATGGTGCCTATGCATTCTGTCCCTTAGAGAAGGCTCCCAGAAGCTGTGCAATGACACTTCCAATTATGGCCCTTTTCCCAAGTCTTAGTCTCTTGGCCACATCTAGCTGCAAGGGAGGCCCAGCCCAAAGCCTTATTGTGTGGATGGAGAGAACAGAACCTGAGGAGGCCCTTAGCAGACTTTTTCCAGGCATCATCCTCTTCTGCTCTATCTGGAGGTCATAGGGATTGTCAAGCCACGGACCCCAGGGGGCCTGGTTGGCATGGATCTGTACTTGCCCCTCCCAGCGGCCCAAGGACATTTCCTTCCAGGGGTGGGCTATGCCTCTGAAGGCAGCCTGAGGGAGCTTCAGCAGCAGCTTTTGCAAGGTTATAAAGAATAGCTCTTGTCCACAGCACAATTTAGAATCTCTGCAGTGATAAGAAGGCACACCGATTTTTAGCAGAGGTAGGAAAGAGCAATAGACAGTGTTCAAATGGAAGTTACCGAACTGGATTCTCAAGGGGGCGTTGTAGCATCCACAGGTTGCAGGTTCTGAGAAGGGTGCTTAGTTCTTAGAGCTCATATGTCTGCCGTTTCTCCTGTGTAGTGTTTGCACAGCACAGCACGCCTCCTGTGACCTACACCAGCACACCACAGCTGCGCTGAGGCCTCTCCTTGGGTGCTCCAATTTTCTTTTCTTTGGACAAACACAATCTTTAGCCATGTCTAGAAAAGTGGTCAGAGTTTTGTTTTTCCCATTGCTCTTGTTAATGATGCAAATGCCATGGCCATTGAATTTATTCTCCATGGGAAAAATGAATTCACTTTGGCTCTAGTGGGGTCCAACTTTTACACAGGTTCATTACTAGGGGACACCTACCTGGGCTGGCAGGTAAGTTTCTATGCACCTGGAGATCCTTCCTGCTCGCTGCAAGAGTACTAGACCCCATTGGTGTCTTCACAGGCTTTGTGTTTTCATATTGATTCTGTTATCCCAGAAAGGCCTTTTCTCGGGGACTAATTCATACCTTCTTTTGGGGTAGAAAAGCTAGAGGGAATTATTGTAAGTGTAAAATGCAAACATTTTGTCATCAAATCATTAAAAACAAAGATTTAAAAAAAACAAACTTCAAGGGTTGTAAATATCGAGGGTTCACATCATCCTTCTATGACATGAAGGACACTTCTCTCTGATATGCCTGGTAAACAATCATCCCATCTTTTTCCTGCAGCTATACTGAACAGGTCTAATTGTTCGAGAGCCTTCTCTTCTACTGAGATGAAGTCAGACTTGAGTAGGAGTCTATGTCATTCTCACTGAATGCAATATATCTTACTTTCCATAAAGAAAACACAGGTATGTGTTCTTGCCTTATGCCTTGGATACTACAAGTCACAGTGCTCTCTCTCACTATTGGGGAAGGTTGGAGCTTCCCAGATGCTTTATTAAGTATTGTGGGCTCCAAATAGGATAATGTACAATTAAGAATCACGGAGGCAGGTGTTTTTTGTTTTTTTAAAGATTTTTATTTATCTGAGAGAGAGAGAGAGAGAGAGCGCAAGCTGGGGGAAGGGCAGAGGGACAAGGAGAATCCCCGTCGAGTGGTGAGCCTGACGTGGGACTCGATCCCATGACCCTGAGATCATGACCTGAGCTGAAGTTAGATACTTAACTGACTGAGCCACCCAGGTGCCCCAGCAGGCGTTTTTATAACGAGGAAAATTGAGGTCAAGAGTTTTTGTTCACTTTTCCTGAGATTATGCAGGAAGAGGGAATACCAGCGATGCATGTGCTTCCTCCTACTCCTGGTCTTGAAGGCTTTCTCCTCCAGCATGCTGCAAGCTAAGGAAGCTGGGGATGGGGCAGGAGTTGGGGTGGAAGAAGATGGGTAGAGAAGATGAGGCACAGTGGCTGAACCCCAGAGCCTCCCCTTCAGCCTTCCTGCATGGCTGTAAAAAATGTACCATTTGATTTCCAGACACAGACTGCAATTTAACCTCTTCTTGATGCCTTGGGGGTAATATTATATATACTAATTGTTTGTTAAATAATATTTTTCAATTGTATATAAAATCACACTTTACTTCTCAGACTGTGTCCATAGTCAACACAAAGATCAGGAAGGGCAATGTGATTATCTTCATTTTATGATCGAAGAAGCTGGGATTCAAAGATGCTAAGGAATTGGTGCTCATACTTGTAACGGCAAAAAGTAGAATTGGAACCGGAACGTGTGACTCTAAGTTCACGATTGTCCTCACAGCCTCAGGCTCTGTGGAGTGGGCATGGCCTCGGGCCCCATCATTCAGTGACCGAGGGGACTGCTATGTTTTGAGTTGTGTCTTCTCTTTGTCATTTTCCTTATGCTCCCCTCTCTCCCCCATCCAGGCTATGAGCTATATTTGTGCAAGTAATGTTCCTGTCTATTTCAGCTCTTTCTTTTTTAATCTGTTTGTTTTTATCTGTTAGGACCTTAGAAATGAGAGGAGCAAGATGGTTTATATCTTTATGTGTGGCAAGAGAAAATGCTGAGTGGTAGCCTGTCAATAACATTCATGGAAGCTCTGACCTCCCTTGTTGGTTCCAAAGGGACAGTTCTGATTTGTTTCCTGGTTCTGGGTTGCGTTCCAGGTACTGGGGGATCACTGATTGTTGCATTCCAATTAAGTGAGCTCATAGCCCTCACCGTGCCTCTGTGCTCGTATGTCTGTGTTATATGTGCATTTGTAAGTAACTGGTACAGAGCTGGTATTATTTTGGAATACAGCATTTGTAAAATCCGAGGATAGTTTTCAAGTTTGTACTTCATCTACAATTATCCTGTAGGAACCTCAGTTAGAAGAAATCTCTCTCTTTTGCTCTGAGGTTTCCTTGATATATACATATTTTAATGGTTCTTTGAATACTTACAAGGTCTGTGAGACCCAAGGTCAGCAGGAAGGAAGAGACATTTGGGGAGGGAAGGAAAAAGAGGAGCAGCAAGAAGGAGACAAATGCCAAGTTCCATACCCAGGAGGCGGCGTGCAGCAGCTCCCGCCTCCGGAAACCTCAATCACAGCTGTACCATTGTGACCTAATTTTGGTTATAGATTTCCTTTCTTATTTATATGTTTTCTACATTCCGTTCTCTGGGCAGAGTTTTTTTCCTGGTATAACTTTCCATAAAGCCCCTCAAAGTTAAAGATCTTCCAGTCCTAGCGTTTACCTTATCTGACATTTAGTTTCGTTTCCTTTAAGTTTTACCCCTTTGGTTGCTCTAAAAGTCTTTGTTGATGGATGAATCTTGATGGTTTTTAAGAAGCCAGAAGTACCATTTTCCCCCCTCCTCACTGATTGATTTTCGTGATGGATCCGGAGTGTAATTTATACACAGCTCAGTGGTACTAATCTTGTTTTGTTGTTGTTGTTAAGACAGCTCTGACGATGAGCTGCTACTTTGTCTTTGATTCTTAATTCAGCATTAATGAAACACCATCCATTTGTGTTATTGTCGATAATAGTTAAAAATGTGCTTAAGACTTCACCATGCTTGTTTTCAAGTTCTTGGTGGATTTCCTTTTCCTCTTATGCTTGAAAGGTTTAGCAAGTAAATTTAAGGTCAAACCGGGAGAGCTAAACTTCTCCCTGGCATGCAGGCTTTCCAGGTGGGTGTTTTTGTCCCAGTGGGCTAAGCGACTGTCTTCTGGCCAGTGCGTGGAACTTTGCGATGCGGATTTGCTCTGAGTTTATCCCTAGCTAATCTCCTTTTTTTAAAAAAAATAATAATATTTTTTAATTATATTATGTTAGTCACCATCTCCTAATTTCATTTTTGTGGCTAACATGCCTCACGAAACATACAGATGCTGAGACTGGACAGAAAGACCTTTTCTGAGAAAGGCTTCATCTTCATCCGAATGAGTCAGAATGAACTCCGTAAGGGGGTCTGTTTTTGCAAATGCACAATAGCAATTGCAGTCTCTCTTGCAAACAGAATTTTGTGTATAAAAATAAGGTGCGAAGTGATTACAAATACTTCTTAGGTATGCCTGCCTACAGAGAGGGTGTGTGTACTTTTGTTGTGTACTTTTGTTTCCCTGCGGGAGTCTGTTGTTTGGGATGTGGCTGAAGGTGACATTTCCAGGCCCCGGGCAAAACCTGAGAGGGTTTCCCTGCGTCTCCCTCAGGGGCAGAGCTGCTCAGCCTCGGGCTCTGAAGCTTCCGCACCGGGTCATTCCTGTTGTCTGGGGCTGTCTGCCACCGCAGGGTGTTGAGCTGTGTCGCTGGCCTCCCTAGCAGCCTCTCCTCAGTGTGGGGATCAAAAACGTCTCTTGCCAAATATCCCCTGGGGATGGAGCTGCCCGAGGTAGCAAGTAAAAACACAGGACGCCCAGTTAAATTTGAATTTCGAGTCAACTGTAAATTTTTTTTTATTGTGGTTAAATATACATAACATAAAATTTGCTATTTTCACCATTTTTAAGGCATTGAGTACATTCGCTTGCCGGGCAACCATCACCGCCATCTATCTCCAGAAGTTTTTCAGTCTAAGAAGGACTGAAACTCTGTGCGCATGAAACAGCACATTCTCATTCCTTCCCATCCCTACCTCCCCAGCCATTCCACTCTGTCTCTATGAATTTGACTCCTCTAGGAGCCTCATCTAAGTGAAATCCTATAGTCTTTGTCCTTTTGTGACTGGCTTCTTTCCCTCAGCATCATGTCCTCAAGGTTCATCCATGTTGTCACCCGTGTCAGAACTTCCTTTCTTCTTAAGGCTGAATAGTATTCCACTGTCTGGAGAGACCACAGTTTGTTTAACCCTTTATCTGCTGATGGGCACTTGGGTTGTTTATACCTTTTGCCTGTTGTATATAATGCTACTATGAACATTGTTGCTTATGAATAATTTTTTTAGAATAAGTATGTACCATGCAATTTTGGAATATACTTATATTAAAAATTATTCATTGTTTATCTGATATCAAATTAACTGGGCACGCTGTATTTTATTTTATTGGGTAATCCTACCTGGTTGAAAACCATGGCCCTGGGCACTACCTTCCTTCCTCGGGCCCTGGCTTGGGGCTGCAGGGACAACAGTTGAACTTGTGTGTTAAATCCTGGCTAGTCCATGACTTTGAGCACATTGTTGCACGTGCAGAACAATGTGGGTATGGTAGCATTTGCTTCCTTCAACTTTGTGGGTCAACAACCATTGGCTCTTGGTAGGGGAAGGGTGATGCAACTATTGACCCTTCATTTTGATTGGCTCCTCACCCACTTTATCTGCTAAATTAATGTTTATTACGGTGTTTGTAGAGAAAATAATATCATGTTTGGATTCTTCAAAGAGTCAAGTTCAAGAAACAAGTTGGGATCCTCACCAGCTACTTGTCCCCTTTTCGAATGATCTCTCTCTTCCCATTTTGCATTTTCTATCACCCAGAGAAGGCCACTTAATAGATTATTTTTACCTGATTGAGGAGAGTTGAGTGTGGACACCTTGAACTTTGTGTCTGAGACACAGGGACTTGGGTGAACCCTGGCTTTGCCACCCACTTAGGGCAAGGCACATACCCTCAACTTCAGTTTCCTCCTCTACGATGCAGGAATTTTGTCTTTTGACCTCTTCTTCAATGGGGTCACCCTACGAGGTGAAGGCAATAATACAGGTACAACTCCTGCTGTGGGAATATTTGGCACAGGGCAGGTGCTCAGCTAGACTTAGCTGTGGAGCTGGGGTGAGGCTTTGGTGGTACAAAGATAGCACCAATTACTAACATTTATTAAGCGCTTACTGTGTTCTGTGCATAAGCCTAACGTTTTTGCATGTATTGTTGCATTTAATCCTTACATTGAGCCCAGGAGGCTTCTATCATTATAATCTGTTTTCACAGATGAAGAATGTGAAGCACAGAGAAGCTTAGTTTACCCAAAAGTGAGTCTAGTGAGTGGTGGAGCTGGGATTGGTGTCAGGACATCTTGATTCCAGAGTGAATAGCCCTCCTGACACTCAGCCACACATCAGCCTTTGGGATGATGCTTCTGGAAGGAACACAGGGTCTAGAAGTGATGTGTGCGGGGGGAACTGAGGCAGGAGGGGACGCCAGATCAGCTAGGACAACCCTGGAGGTCCCTCCCTTCAGAATTTTTGCAGAGATCCCTTTCTAGCCCCTTGAGCCCAACCCTCAGGTGGGATACTTTTTCCAGAACACCTTCCATGATTCCAACCTACTCAGAAAATCCAGCTTGTAAAACATCATCTGAGTAGCACCCAGGACTCAAGACCCAGTGCCTAACTTGAGGAAATGCTATATAATGCCATATATATATATATATATATATATATATATATATATATATATATATATATATTAATTTTACAAAAGCCAAAATGGTATTAATCTACCTACACTGCCTCAGTAAGAAGTCCACGGGTTACCACGTAGCGCTCCTGCGCCGTGGCTTCCTGGGGCCCCTGCTTCTGTCTCGCCCCGGCACCAGGTGTTTGAAGGTGTTGGCAGTTCAAACTTCTGATTGAAAAATTTGCCTCATCTTTCTCTCCTCCTGCAGTGTTTTGCTTTGGGGCCTTGAAAGGAGCCTTTAGGCAGTGACTGCTGTAGACAGACATCACCTCACCTGGTACGTTTGCCTTCACAGACAGACTTTGCGCCCGCACCCCGCACCCGTTCAGACTCCCCCTGCGGAGTGCCCGTTCGGGCTGGTTCTTGGGCGTGCACCCAAGAAAGCATCTCTGTGGGGGTGTGGGTTGGGTCAGGACGTGTTTCCAGCGCCATGTCGGTGCAGAAAGGATGTCGGCAGTTAGCTCTGGCTTACAAGGTCTTCCTATGACCTCAGATAGGGTGTCAGAGGGTGAAAACTGGAGCGGCCCAGGAGCTGGAAATGAGAATTCTGCTTCCGCGTAGCTTTCTCTTTGCACCGAGAGCACCATTCCCATGGGAGGAGGCCCGATGGGCGCTTAGGCGATATGTGTTTGGTTTCTGAAGTTCTAGATTGGAGCATTCATTGGTAGTCATTGGACAAGTGCTGCCCGTGTCCCTTTACCTGTTCTCTCCTGTATTATGAGCTTATTTCGCTCTTTATTTTCTCGATTGAATAATAATTCAATCACAGAATTTAAGGAGCTTGTCATATAAATACACGTATGGTGACAAAGATGGACTTTTTTCCCCGGGTGGGTAAGGGCAGTGATCAATCAAAGGAAAGCACCAGAAGAAACAGAGGGAAGGCCCCTAGCTCCCTCATGGGCTGTCTGTCCCTGGGAGGACAGCCCACACGTGGCGTGCCTGGACCCTTCACAGCAGAGCACACACAGCTGTGCATACAAGCGAGGCTGCTTGTTTGTTCACATGTGGGAGCTGGAAGGGTAGGGAGTATTCTTGTCAGAGATGGTGCGCGTGAGCACCGCAGTTCTGGGACAAAGATATTTCTCCTGGGAAATCGATGGAAACATTTGTGTGATGTGCAGCAGAGTGTGTGTGGGGTTGTGAATATATCTGCGGAGGTGACATGAGGATAATCATGTGAACCATCCGAGGGGAGAAGAGAAGGGGGGAAATTGGGAATCCTCATTTTCCTTATGGGGTGCGCGTGAGGGTCTTCACGGCCAAGCAGAAGAAAAAAGCAACGGTTCTGTGGATATAACAACATTTGCAACAGCATTTTTTTGTTTTGTTTTGTTTTGTTTTGTTTTTTAAATGTTTCTTTTGCTGCGATTATTGGGCTGGTACCAGTCAGTTCAACATTTGTCTTGTGGAGAAGGTGAGGTTGGGATGGCATTGTATATGGCAAGGTTATTCTGGACTTCAAGCTTCATCTCTATGGTAAACTCGTCTGGAAGCTTTGCCTGCCTCCCCCTCCCCCCCCCCCCCCCCCCCCGTAGCCTCCCTGCAGGATTGGAATGGTGTGCAGGTAAGAATGTGTGGGCCTAGATCCCAGCTCGCTCTTTGCATAACCTTAACCAGGTCACATGCTGCTCTGGTCTCAGTTTCTTATCTAACAGATGGGGATAATAGAATTAGCAACTCAGTGTGAGGCTGCACGTCTGGGAAGATCTTTAGAGCACTAGAGCGGTCTGAAGCTGGCATGGCTTCCGTCAGAGAGTTGAGAGTTCCCTCACTCAGGAGCTGGCCAAGCTGCCACTGAATGGCTGAGAATGTTCACAGGTCGTGGGACAAGACGACCTCAAAAGTTTCTTCCATCAGTGAGATAACACATGCGAAGTGCCTCCTATTACACCTGTTAACAGGGTAAATTGCCCCCGCCCCCCCCCAAAGGTATTTCCAGGTTTTAATCCCTGGTACCTGTGAGTGTGAACTTATTTGGAAACTGGGTCTTTGCGACATAATTACTTTATGTATCTTGAGATGAGATCATCCTGTGTTTAGGGGAGACCCTGAATGATTCAGTGACTGGCGTTCTTTTAAGAGAAAGGAGAGGGAGGCGTGAGGCCCAGAGACATCCGGAGGGGAAGGCAGCGATTGGTGTGAAGCATTTGCAAAGCAAGGGTGCTGGCAACCACCAGAGACAAGGAGAGTGGCCGGGAACAGGTTCTCCCTGAGAGCCTCCAGAAGGAACCCACCTTACCACACCATGAGTTTGAACTTCTGGCTGCTGAGACTGTGAGACAAGAAATTTCTGTTGTTTTCAGTGACCCTTGTGGTACATTGTCACAGCAGCCTCAGGAAGCTAAGACAATACCTGACCCCTAAGAAGCCCTCGGCAATGACGAGCTGTGCCAGCTGCCACTGCAGTGACTAGCAACACTAGCACTGTGTGTTCCTGCAGAGAACCTGTTATTCCACTTCCAAGAACATTCCCAGTCCTGGGTTGTGCTTGTCCGTTGACTTACTGAGCGTAAAAGCTCTTCTACAAACCCTGCTTGTGGACAGACTTAGGAGAACAGGACGTGTTTATTTATGGATGAGCAAATTAACAACTCTAGCTTCAGTAGAAATTCTCTACAATCCCAGCCCATGTGAAAAGTAGGTGTGCATAGAAAGCACTAGTGTGTTGTCTATGTGAAGTCTAGAATACAGAACTCAGGATAGTCAAATTCAGAATGCCAGATCAAGTAGCACAGCATCTGGTATGGCAGGGGGACAGGGCTCTTTCCGGAAGTGTGTCTCCGCCTCTTCACCACGTGCTCCTTGGTTCTAGCAGCTTCTGTGCTCATGGCGCGGAGTGGCTGGATCTGGAGAGTTCACTGTTGCGACTCACAATTTTTCTAAACTTGGTGATTAGTCTCAGGCGCTCGTATCTGCACCTGACCCAGTTTCAGTGGCTACCTTTGTGTCTGGATGTTCAGAGATCAGGCCGAACAGAGAGCTGAGGGAGTGAGACCACTTTTACACACAGTAGGAGAAAAGCCAAGGGGAACAAAAGGGAAGGGAAGCTCTTTGGATTTCAAGGCAAGGGCAGAGATTTATCCTCCACTAAATCTAAGGACTGAAAGCCTGATGGAGAGGGGGTTCAGATGTGAATGCAGTTCTCATGCTCTTTTCGTGACCTCCTTTAAGGAAGGCCAGCTTTGAGGAATGAGGCTTTCCCAAGGGGATGATACATTGTCTTCATCGCTTCATGTACTTTTCTCAGAAGCCCATTGGTTTCCTGGAATTTTTACTTAGAATTCCAGATAGTCCAACAATAAGTTTTTAAAGGCCATGGTTTTTCCCAATAACATTAATGGCAAATGTTTTTATTGCAGTGTGTTCTGTAACCGAATCACAAAGCCTTTGGGGATGGTGGTAGCTTACTGATTGTCCTTCCAACTTGATGGTCTCCAGCAACGAAGGAGAATCCCCTGTTCTTTGAGACAGAGAGGAGGGAAACATTCGGTATTCTTATTCCCTGCCTGGATGTGCCCCTGCTACAGCTGGGGCCACAAGATCTCCATTGATAGCTCTTTACTGGCCTGTAAGTCCAAGACCAGTACTTGACCCAAAGCACGAGGCATATATGCACACTTCTAGGTTAGGAACATTTAAACTCATGCTGATCAGGTCATTTCTCTATTGATATATCTACCATTGATATATATATAGATATATAGATATATATTGATATAATCTGATACTTCCACTTCCTAAGACCTACTTCCTACCCATGGTATTTGAGGTAGTTGGGACCTTATCATGTTCTGGGTATTGAATCCTGTCTTGGTAACCTGTCTGGTGTCCCAAGAATTAGGAAAGCTTTATCATTCTCACTGTATCACTATCCTCTGTCTTATAGTTCTGGCTCTTTGTGGGAGCGAGTCTTCCTGGAAACTCCCCACCCACTTGCATGCATTGCCAAAATTCCCTGCTCCCAGCTTGCCGTTCCTCGTGCTCCACTCATGGGGAACCATTCTGGGCCAAGAACTGTGCCAAACGTTTAGGACGCGAAGGAGGTAAGTGATGGAGAGGACATATACGTAAGTGGATAGCCCCCGTAAAATGTGATGACAACAGGGGCGCCTGGGTAGCGCAGCGGTTAAGCATCTGCCTTTGGCTCAGGGCGTGATCCCAGCGTTCTGGGTTCGAGCCCCACATCAGGCTCCTCCACTAAGAGCCTGCTTCTTCCTCTCCCACTCCCCCTGCTTGTGTTCCCTCTTGCACTGGCTGTCTCTCTCTGTCAAATAAATAAATAAAATCTTTAAAACAATATGTGATGACAGCTATGTGGGTGGATTTCTGTAGGAACAGAGAGGATAGACAAGTAGTCCAGGAGCTGGTTTCCAAATGCTGGACACCTTTGGTAATGAGCTCTGTCGAGCAGACTCAAGTTCCTCCAGTGCCTGCAGCTGGCTGGATCCCCCATCATAGTCTCACTGAAATCTGAGGGTGTACTTCCTGCCCCTTCCAGGCCCCTCCATCCTTTACAGCCCCATGCTGGGACCCGCATTGCCTACTCAGACCTGGGACATCCCTTCAGTCATTCTCTCGTGGGTCTGTATCCAAGCCACCCTGCACGGGAGCATGGGCTCAGCGTTAGGGAACTTATTTTTTCCCTTGAGAGGAGATTTATTCTACCACCTGTCTAACATTCCATTCTTGCATTTATTCATTTAAGTTAGGGAAAGCACCTCTTAAGTGAAGAAGCCTGCTCTTAGGATATTAAAACTAGAGAAGCAGATACAAGCAAAGGTAGGGATGATATGGTTGCACAAAACTTCTCAGGATACAGGTGAAATATGTACGTGGTGTTGCGTAAAGGACAGTGGCATTCGGGGATGACTCTTTGTTTCTGAAGCGTGGAAGGCTGCGCCCTCCTGTTTGCGACGGGCTAGTCTTTCACAGAGCCAGCCTCGAGTAACATTATTGTTCTCTTCATCCTTCCTCTCTTGCTTGCCTCCCCCACTCCTGACAAAGTATGGAAATCCTGTCCCCAAGTAGTCTTGATCACAATACACAATCTCACAGCCAAGAGAATGTATTTTTAACCCTGAGACTTCGAAAATGGCTTAAATCATTCATGCTGTCGTCTGTTAGTCTGCCGCTGTGTTGTTATTTTTCCCAGGCTTAATGAGCCCCCGTGGCAGTGCGCTGCCAGGGGGCACAGCCTCAGCTTCAAGCAAGACAGGCCCGCTCTCCAAAGGCACACGTCGTCAGCCTTTCTCAGGGTGCACGACAGGGAAGTTGCTCAGGACAAGTAAACAGATACGTGTTTGCAGACCATTGTGCAGCCGAGCTGGCTCATGAAGCCCAGTGCGGCTCAAGGAGTTTGGGGGGCAGAAGAGGGGCTTTTAGAGGCTTAAGACCCATATGGGAAGAAAGAAACAATGAAGGGTAAGGCTGGTTTTCTCTTGAAACTGGTGAGACAAAGTTGTTCTAGATGAGGGCACTCCGCCATTTTTTTTTTTTCTTGAACAACTACTTCGGGTTTTCCTCGGGTCTTGTAATTTAAGGGCTTTGGACAAGTGCGGGAGGGGGGCAGCGGCTGCTCACACCTGACTGCCACTATGGTGCCAGGAGTCTGGGGGACAGAGGGGCCCGTGGGCCAGCTGTGGGCTCTGGGCATCAAGCCTGGAGTGAGAGGGTGCCTCGAAGCCTCTGGGACTCGTTACAAGCCAGGTTCTCACTATCAACATCACTGACAAGAAAGTGAAAAGAATTTTTTTTTTTTAAAATAGGGAATTTCAGAAAACACATTGATAAAATGTTCCCAATATTATTTTTCTTTGGTTTTTGAATTGGAAGGACCTCAGAGATCATGTAATTTAACCATTCTGACTTGCATATAAGAGATGTGAGGCCAGAGGAGTTCGGGGGCAGCTTAAGGTTCAAGTTTACAGGGAGCCCAGGGTGAGTCATGTACTTCTGGCGGCTCCTCCTGTGCTTTCTCTCTGACACTGAGTGTGTGTGTGTGCCAGGCACGGCTCTAAGTGATTTGCACATGTAAACACATGTGATCTTCGCCACAGTGGCATGAGGTTGTCTGCTGCCCAGAGTCCCAGAGCCAGAAAGTGAGCCGCCAGAGCGATGCTCGGAGCCGCTGCCCCGTGTGACCCGCTCAGCCTTGAACAGGTTTTGGTGGCTCATCTGAGGTCCTAACCACTGTTTATAACATCATATCCCTGGGGAAATGCGTGTTTCAGGTGCTGAAAGAGAAGGCACCCACCAACACAGGCGGGCGCCAAGGGGACACGGGAACTCACTTGCAGCCGTTTGGCAGAAGGAGAACAGAATGACGTCATGAGTAGTGCTGATGGCTTGGGAACTAAATGTAGGAGATCACAAGCCAGATACAAGTCTGGTTTCAGGAGTCCAGTAGTGAGCAGAATTCTGGGCAGAAGTCCAGAAACCTGGCCGTCACTCAGATTTACTATTAGTTCCCTACATGTGGCTTGAGTAGCCAGCCATCACCCTTCTGTCCCTCACCTGATAAACTCAGGGCTGGAAAATTGCTTCCCCTTTAGTTATCTGCTCTGGGTTCTCTTCTGATATTGGTTCCCAAACGAGGCTATGCCTCAGAGATTTACTTTCCCTGAGACCTGGGCTCATGTTTTATTCTGGAAGGATCCCTAGGGTAAGGTAGTTGTCAGTTGTCCAGAGTAGAGCCAGACCATCCCTGCCTGCTTTAAGGTAGTCCTGATTTCCTGGTGGTCCATCACATGTGAGAAGCCAAAACCAGGCTAGGTTCCTCAAGATGACTCATCCTTGGGTCAGATGGAGCAGTGAGTGAGTCTGAACACCTCCTCTCTGTTCTGATGCATTGTTGTTGGGGTGCAGATTACAGAAGATGCCTTGGGGGCTTGCTTATGACATAGCAACCAGGAGAAAGTTTGCTTACAAAACTTTAACTTGACTGAGAAGTTCCTGGCAGGGTTGGTAAATATTTGTTGATTCAGTAAGTGAATGAGTGAGTGAATGAATGAACCAAAGCCTGCTAAGAAGTATTTCCAGAGCAATAGGATGTCTGTACTGTACTGACTCATGATTAACCTACCTGGTATATGACTCAGTATCAGCACTGACCTGGATTATCTATTGCTTTTGGCTGTGGAGATCCAGTTTACCTGTACCCTGTGATTATTGCTCAGCACCGACACCTGGTGGCAATGTCTTAAATTACAAGCACAGTGCCTATTAAATCAGTGGTAGTGGCAGGGCCTGGCATTCCATGAGAATAGCGCCCTTGGAGTTTTGCAGAGTGGTAGCCCAACCTGGGAATGTACCAGACTACCAAATGACATTGAGCCTCTTGTCTTCTCTGAGCACTGTACGATTGGGCAGGACCATCTAATTAAATGGTAAGAGGAAAGATGCTTACAGGAAATACCATTATTTAAAAATACTTGTAAACTATTGATCTAGACTAAGACTGATGTTGTCCCACATTTAATATTAGAACTAAAGAATGATAGAAGTGATTAGTTATGCTAATATTAATAGCTGCTCTGTATTGAACACACACCATGCTCTATGTATTTATTATTTCTAATTCTCACGCAACCTAACATATAGGAATAATTTTTCTCACTTTACATGTTAGGAGGTGGATCTGAAGTGTGGTAGCATGCCTGTATTCATATTTGGGGCTGGACTTGAATCCCATTTTATCTGACTTCAAAGACTATGCTCTTTCTCTGAACCTCAATGGCACTACCAAATCCAGGGACACCATTCCCATTATAGTTCATGTGCACAGTGCTTTTCAAATTGCGGAACATGCAGCAGCCTTCTTTCTACTGTGCCCCATCCCTCCCCAGGAGCCAGTGTCATGCCTATTCAGTATTCTAAGCCCAATGGGTGACTGAGGCTAGAAATAATTCTGAAATGAAGAATAATTTATTTCTACTGGATGTATTGAACATTTATCTGGCTTTAATACACTACAATTCAAAATTTCTGTTCTTCTCACAACTTGTGAGAAATCCTATTATGCTTCTGATTCTCAACCCTGGGAGAGCACCGATCAAGTTGCAAAGCTGCTCTATAAATTAAGCTCCATTTATACTCATATTAGAAAAACCCTTCTCAACAAAATTCTAGCAAACTGAATTCAGCAGGGCATCAAGTGGGATTTATACTTGGGATGCAAGGGTGGTTCAATATATGCAAATCAATGTGTTACAGCATATTAATAGAACGAAAGAAAAGAATCATATGATCATCTCAGTAGACACAGACAAAGCAGTTGATAAAATTCAGCAACCATTCACCATAAAAACTCTTAACAAATTAGGCAAAGTAGAAATATATCTCAGTATAATGAAGGTTATATATGACAAGCCCATAGCCAACATTATACTCAATTGTGAAACATGGAAAACTTTTTCTGTAAGATCAAGTATAAGACAGGGGTGCCCACTGTTACCACTCCTATTGAAAATAGTACTGGAATTTCTAGCTAGAGCAATCAGGTGAGAAAAAGGAATAAAAGGCATCAGAATTGGAAAGGAAGAAGTAAAATTGTCTCTATTTGCAGATGACTTGATTTTTATATACAAAATACTTTGAGGACTCAACCAAAACGTCATTAGAACTAATCAATTAATTCGGTCAAGTTGAAGAATACAAAATTAACACACAAAATCAGGAGCATTTCTATATACTAGCAATGAATTTTCTGAAAAAGAGATAAAAATTGATCTCATTTACAATAGCATTAGAACAACTAAAATACTTAGGTAACCAAGGAGGTAAAATATCTCTACTCTGAGAACTATGAGACATTGATGAAAGAAATCAGAGAAGATCTAAATAAATGGAAATATATCCTGTGTTCATGGATTGGAAGAATTAATATTGTTAAAATGTCAATACTACTAAAAGCCAACTATAGATTCAATGCAATTCTATTAAGGCCTCAGTGGCATATATATATATATATATATATATATATATATATATATATATATATATATATATATATATAACTCCTATAATTTATGTGGAATCTCAAAAGACCCTGAATAGCTAAAGAAATCCTGAGAAAGAAGAACAGACCAGGAGACATCACAATACCTGATTTCAAGCTATGCTATGAAATTATAGTAATTAAAACAGCATGGTACAGGCATAAAAACAGATAGATAGACAGTGGAATAGAATAGAGAGCCCAGAAATAAAGCCAAGCTTATATGTTAACTAATATTTGACAAGTGGACTTTGGGAAACAAACTGAAGGCTTCAGAGGGGAGGAGGGTGGGGGATTGGGATAGGCTGGTAATAGGTACTAAGGAGGGCATGTATTGCATGGTGCACTGGGTGTTATACGCAAATAATGAATCATGGAACATTACATCAAAAACTAAGGATATACTGTATGGTGACTAACATAACATAATAAAAAGTTACTATTTAAAAAAAAAAAAAGGAATACTCCATGGGGAAAAGACAGTCTCTTCAATAAACAGTACTGGGAAAACTGGCTATTCACATGTTAAAGAATGAAACTTGATCTCTATCTGACACCACTCCTAAAAATTAACTCAAACTGAGTCAAAGACCTAAATGTAAGACCTAACACCATGAGACTCCTAGAAGAAAGTGTAGGCATAAAGCTCCTTGAGGTGGGTCTTGGTAATGATTTTTAAGAAGCCACGTTTAAAGCACTAGCAACAAAATTAAAAGTAGGCAAGTGGAACTACATCAAACTAAAAGTCTGCACAGAAAAAAAAACACAACAAAGTGAAAAAAAGAAAAAAGACACTCTACAAAGTGGGGGAAAATATTTGCAAACCGCATATCTGATAAGGGGTTAATATCCATAATATATGAAGAAGTCATAAACGTCAATAGCAAAAAAGCAAATAATCCAACTTAAAGATGAGTGAAGGACCTAAGTAGACATTTTTCCAAAAAAGACATATGAATGGCCAACTGGTACATGAAAAGATGCTCAACATTGTTAGTCATTAGGGAAATGCATATTAAAAGTGCAATGAGATATCACCTTATGCCTTGTCAGAATGGCCATATCAAAAAGATAAGAGATCTCAAATGCTGGTGAGGATGTGGAGGAAAGAGAACAGCTGGTGGGAATGTAAATTGGTGTAGCTGCTGTGGAAAACAGTATGGAGGCTCCTCGAAAAATTAAAAATAACAATACCATATGATCCAGTAATTCCACTTCTGGGAATACATCCAAAAGAAATGAAAACACTAACATGAAAATATATTTGTACCCCCACTCCCACCCCCTTGTTCACGGCAGCATTATTTACAATAGCCGAGAAATGGAAACAACCTAAGTGTCCATCAATGGATGAGTAAATTAAGAAGTTATGTCACTTCACACGTGGGAATAGTATTTAACCAGAAAAAATGAAGAAATTCTACCATTTGTGACAACATGGGTGGACCGTGAGGGCATTACACTAAGTGAAGTAAGTCAGACAGAGAAAGACAAATATTGTATAATCTCACTTATTATGTGGAATCTAATTTTTAAAAATGACCTTAAACTCATAGAAAAAGAGATCAGGTTTGTGGTTAGCAGAGGTAGGAGGGTGAGGGGTGGGGAAATTGGAGGAAGGGGGTCAAGGAGTACACACTTCCAGTTATAAAGATAAACACTAGGGCTATAATGTGCCCCACGATGACCGTAGAACACACCGCTGTGTGATGTTTAGTAAAATTGTTAAGAGAGTAGATCCTAAGAGTTCTCATCACAAGCAGAATTTTTTTTCTTTTTAAAAAATTGTATCTACAGGAGATGTTGGTTGTTATCTAAACGGACTGTGGTCATCATTTTACAACATATGTAAATCAAACCATCATGCTGTATGCCTTACACTTACACAAGGATGTATGTCAGTGGTTTCTTAATAAAACTGGAAAAGAAGCAAAAGCAAAAGTAATGATATGTGAAATGGAAGGGAACGTCCCTGTGCCACCCCGACAGCACCATCATGATGCTGATGGTGAAACTGATGATGATAGCAAAAGCAGGAAAAGATAAAAGTTGAGAGTTATTGAGTACCGATTATTTCCTTGATTCCTTATGGCCACGTTAGGAGGGAAGTAAAGTATTGTCCCAGTTGTCAGGTGAGGAAATGATGTGCAGAGACACTAATTAGCTTGCCCAAGGTGACTGAGCTGCTAAGTTGCAGAGCTCTCCTAGGTTAGCCTGAATCTTAGCTTACTCTTAACCATTTATCCTCTACTATCTTTCAGTTATAAGGAGAGCTTTGGGTTCTTGCTTTGAAAGCAAACACAAGTAGGTAGCTGTAGTAATGATCTTAAAAATGACCCTGCACAAAATAAATCACCCAGCCACTTTTTGCCATCTCTCACACAATTCTGGGTCTGTGGTTTCGACTATGGCACACCAGCTACATCTTCTTAAAACATTCATTCTTATTCCTAGTTTTGTGACATTGCCTGGTATCTCGGATTTTCAGTAATTCATGAATGTCCAGAAAAAATTCTCTAATCTCATTTTCACCTGGCTTCCTTTAAAATTAAATTTATTTTTATCAAGCATATTATTGGTGGGTGCTATAGGCTGAATGTTTGTGACCCTCCAAAATTCATATGTTAAATCCTAATGCTTGATGTGATGGTGTTTATTGGGAGATGATTAAATCATGAGTGTGGAGCCCTCATGAATGGTACTAGTGACTTTATAAAAGATACCCCAGAGAAGTCTCTTGCCCCTTCCATCATGTTGAGGACACAGCGAAAAGACCAGGAAGCTGACCCTCACCAGCCACCGAACCTGGTAGCACCTTGCTCTTAGACTTCCCAGCCTCCAGAACTGTGAGAAACAAATTTCTGTTGTTTATGAACCATCCCGACTATGGTATTTTTGTTACAGTGACTCAAACAGACCAAGACAGTGGGAAGACTTAGTGTCATAAATTAGGGATATAGTTACAACCCAAAAGCTGGGGACAAAATCCAGCAGTTCCCTCAATGGCCAGCCTCCTTGGCCCAGCCTCCCACCTTCTCAAAATCTGAGTGAATGTGGGTCACAGAGAACCTTGCATGGGATATGCACCACTTGGAAGAGCCACCCCATAGCCCAGACCCCACAAAGCTCCAGTGGTTGGAAATGACACCGGACAAGGAGGCGGAAGGCAGGGAAGCCAAGGTCAACCTGCCCTGTCAACCTTCAACGTGGCTGAGGTTTATCCCATGGTACCTCTGAAAGGATATATGGAGGAAAGAGACCGCAAAGCAAATGGGAGAAGGAGAGAGAAAGGAGGAGCACGATTTCTGTCTCCATCCTCTTCCTCTCCTTGACCTAGCCTCCAATTCTACCTTGCTTGCTTAAAGAGTAAAATACACCACTTTAAAATGTGGCAGCAGTCTAGCCACTCAGCATTATGCCTTCTGCGAGTGGTTTTCAGCATGCATGTATACCCATCGCCTGCAGGCTGTGCCAGGGGAGACAGGGTCTTCTTATCCTCGCAGTCAGGCACGGGTGCGCTTAGCATGTCTGTGCTGAGTTTCAGTGGGCACCACATAGCACAGATAAATGAAAGAAAAACGGAATGATTGAACACACATCCCTGTAGAAATATTAAATGTATAAGATCAAATTTTTTAGTGTTGATTTTTCTTAAATGTACACAGCTTTTAGCTGGAAGATGTGCATTTTATGTACTGTAACCCAACTGAATGAAAAGCTGCTAAATCAATCATTAGGTGAATGACCTGTTTGATGAAATTACAGAAGATGTGTCGTTCCGGATCAGGTGGGAAATCGTTCAAGTTCATAACTGCAGCTTGACTTCCACTTCTGAGCGGGTGATCTTCCTGGCAGTGAAGGCTGTCCCCGGGCCTCCCCCATTGGAGGTGCAGAGCTTACTCCGAGATGTGCTGCGTTCACCGGAGTTGATTTAGAGAGAGGTTTGGTGAATCCCGAGGAAGGGGTTTATCTTGGAGGCTCCTGCTCTTGTTTGAAGAGCCCGCGGAGATTAACTTGTGGTTGGGTCCGAGCCAGAGAGATAAGTGACACAGCCCTTGTGTGCTCACATGCAGAGGGAGCTCCCGCCAAGATGGGACAAGGAGGATTGTGTTAAAGAGAATTCAGGACATCTTAATACAGCAGGAGGATCCAGTCTGTGCTCTGGGCTTTCTGGGGAGTGCTGAGCCGAGCCTCAGGGGACCGTAGCACATCCTGAGTGTTTAGAATGCTAGTGGCATCGACCAGGGGAAGCCGTGCCACTTGGGAATAATGCTGGGTGGGGCCCCCCTCTTTTTTAACACAGTTTTTTTTAAATTTTATTTTAACAACCTCATGAACACAAAGGAAATAAATCCACAAACGGAAGGGGGAAGCACTAAATTTTATTAAAGTGGTTCTCAAAATTCAGATCCTGAATTTTCTAAAGCAGGAAAGTTTAGATGAAGGTTGGGAATGTCTCAAAAATGCACATATTGTTCCTCACATGCAATATAGGATTGCTCAACAGTAGCCAATTTCAGAGGACAGAATGAGTATACAGCCTTTATGAAGAAAGTCACGAAAACACCTTTCAAACAACTTGCATCCCCATATAATCCCAGAGTTAACAGGGCAGCCGCAGAGAGCCAGGTCAGCAGGTAGAGGGACTTTTACCTGATGTAGGCGCTGGGCTCTAAAGGTGAAGTTTAAGGCAAAAATTAAGCTTATTTAAAATTGCCCTCGGGCATCTCTTAAATTGCCCATAAAATGCAGTATACAAGGTTATATATATATATATGGGTCATATATATGTGTATGTATATGGGTCTGTTCACTAATTTGAGTGTGTTTGAGTGTATTATGAGTGCACAATGCACAACACTTAATGAAATAATATATAATAATAATATAATACATAATGAAGTATAATTTTCCAGTATTGTGTAAATAATCACGTAGAGCACCCCTAGTTACATGTATGGAAGCTGCGAGTATCACCTAGGGCTCCCAGCCCAGCCCCCCTCTGCTCCACTCCCACCACACAGACTAGCTGCTTTCCCCCTTCCTGCCTGTGTTTGCCCGGAGCCCAGCCCCACCCAGCCCCAGTTCCAGCTGTTCAGCTCTGCAGTGGATACTTAGGCTGTCGCCGGTCCCCCGCGGAGAGAGAGTAGAGGTGGGGGCACCACCCAAGGGCAAGCTACTCGCTCTGCCCAGGAGTCCAGGGACACATTTCTGGGCCCCCTGGACCAAATGCGACTCTGTGGGGTCAGTCTTGTCCCCGTATCCCTTCCCACAGTGCCACGGACATCAGTGAGTGGACAGCATTGCATTTTTCATTTTCAGGGACTTTTCTCCTGTTTTCACTGGTGGAAGGCAGTTGACAGAAAGACTTGCACAGTGCACATGGTACAGTCGAGAAAACCCCAAGTCCTGGAATCACACGAAGGCTGACAAAACCTGTCTCAAAAGATTGGCTGCTGTATTTGTACCAGAGACAGAGGCCGCTCGCCTTTATGGCTCTGGATCTCCACACCTGTTCTGGAGAGCAAGCTGACGGGAGTTCCACCCACAGTTCTTCTGATATTTAAACAAAACAAATCTATTTTCACAATCCCTTAAAACTAACTCCCTGTTAAAAGCCTAATGGGATTCCGAGGTGGTAACAGGGCCTTCCTGAGGTTATCTGTAAAATCAAATATAAAGCTTAGCCTCCCCATTTCTTTCTTTTCCATTTTGGTCAGAGGGGTCGTCGTCCAACTCACATATTTATAACATGGCCTGTGATGAGAGGCTGCTCGCTTATCTCTGAAGCGGATGACGGAAAGAGTATCAGGAAGAGGATACCGTGATCCCTCAACGGCGCGGCCACGTGAGATGAAAATTACCCTTTAATCCGCGGCCAAGCAGGTTCTGCCTTCCATTAAACCTGAACCCCCATTTTATTATAGACGGGAGCCAGTTATATATGACTCACTGGGAAAGTGCATTTTATGATCTTGTCAGAAGAAATGGTTTCACTGGGATCATTTTAAGCCAATAATTTTATACTTACCTCGTCCTAAATATGTAGGACATTAACTTATTAACCACTTTAGTGTCAAGCCTAATGCATTTTAAATACTTAAAACAAATACCGGGAAACTATGGGGATTGGAGAATAGATTTTCTGTTGGTGTTTAGTGCCTCCACCTATCAGGGGGATCAGTCTCCACAGATGTGTGGGGAAGGGGGCTCCATTTTCTGCTTCCTGCACACATGGAGCTCTCATTTTGTTCCACGGGAGGGAGAATGTGCATGTGGGATGAAAGTCAGGCTGATGATTTCAGAACCAGGCTCGTGTCTATTTGACTGATGAGGTCCTGGCAGCCAGCCAGTGGAACAACATGGAAACCTTCTTGGGCTCCCCCCTGCAGCTCTGCCGGCGGGTCCTGGGATGTCCAGGCTGTGGTTGGTGAGTGTGCGTGTGTGTGTGTGTGTGTGTGTGTGTGTGTGTGTGTGTGTGTGTGAAGGCAGTTGTAGATCACTAATAACCCTTTCATTGCAAAGCCCATTGATTTTTTCTAGCCCTTTTGGCAGTGTCTACTCCTGCGGACCACTTTGGAAACATTGTACTTTCCATTGGCTTCTATAGACCCTACCCTTCTGGGGTCCTGCTCCTCCCACCACTCTGCTGTTACCTTTGCCAGCTCCTCCTTCTCTGCCCATCTTTCTAAGGTTTTGTTCCTCGGAATTCTGTCTCCATCCACCTTTTCTTCTCATGCTCCATGGCTAGTGTGTTAGTTAGAGTAATGGCCTTCAAGATGTTCACGCCCTCATCCCCAGAACCGGTGGATATGTGATGTTCCCGGCCAAAGGGACTTTGCAGATGTGACTAAGGTTAAGAATCTTGAGATGGGGAGAACATCCTGGATTAAAAAGGAGGGCCCAAACTAATCGCAAGAGTTTTGAAAAGCAGAATGACTCCTGGCTTTGAGGATGGAGGGAGAGAGCCAGCAGCTGGGGAATGTGGGCAACCTCTAGGAGCTGAGAACCACTCCTAGCTCACAGCCAGCAAGGAAGTGGGTACCTGAGTCCCACAGATCTGGATTCTACCGACAACTTTGATTTCATCCTGTGAGGCTCTGAGCAGAGAACCAGCTGAGCCATGCTCTGCTAGACTTTCTGGCTACAGAACTGTGAGATAATACATTCGTGTTGCTTTCAGCTGCTACTTTTGTAGCAATTTGTTGTAGCAGTGTAGGAAAGAAGTCCATGGATCCTGAATGGTCTTATCTACTCTCACAGCTTTAATTCAACATGTAAAGGACAGCGGCTCCCTGTTCTCTACCTGTTCTCCACCATGTTGAAGTCCTTCCCCTCACCACCACCTTGTGTTGGGCAGCTCTACTTGGATCTCTTAAAGACATGTCCAACCCTACCTGTTAGAAAGTGAACTAATTTTCTTCCTTCCAAATCCTTCTTTCCTTTCTCTGGTGTTCTCCATTGCCAGTCCACCAACCCGGAGACCTGGCATTAGGCTGGATTCTTTCTCTTTGTTTTACTGCTTGTGTGGTCTCAGCTCTAATGGGTCTTGTTGAACTGTCTCAAGGGGGGTTCCCCTGATCACCCTGTTTAAGATGGCAGCCCTCCCCCAATACACACATTGTCTTTTTTTTTTTTTTTAAGATTTATTTATTTGAGAGACAGAGAGAGAAAGAGTGGGGGGAGAGGCAGAGGGAGAGAGAGAGTCCCAAGCAGACTCCACGCTGATGCGGGGCTTGATCTCATGACCCTGAGATCACAACCTGAGTGGAAACCAAGAGTCAGATGCCTAGCTGACTGTGATGCCCAGGCGCCCCCACATTGTCTTTTTATAGTGTATTATACTCACTTCTTTGCTGCTCTCTCCCCTCGCTTGGAACATAGGCTCCGTGTTTTATTGTATTCACTCTATTTAACAAGCAGTAACACAGCGGTTTCCAAACGTCACCTCTCTGAGCAGTTGTACAAATATCCACTTATTTAACACTCTTGTTTCCACTGTTGCATTTCTAGCTTCTAGACTAGTGCCCAACCCATAGAAGTTGCTTGTATGTAGCTGCTGAATGAGTGAATAAATGAATGAATGAGTTCAACCTAAAGCTCATTTGTGTTAATTTTATTTCCCTACTGTCTTTTAGATCAACGTACTTTGTCCAGCCCATGAATGCATTCTGAGTCCAGTCCTCCTGCATTATAGCTCCAGCATATAAGGGACCCTCTTATGTGTAGCCCTCTCCCCCACAGCCCTTTCTGCAGTGTAGCTGCAGGGACATTGTTCTCATGGACAAGGAACCCACAACATCACGTTCCTCTGTAGAACCCTGAATGGCTCCCCTTTGTAGGATGAAGCCTATATTTCCACAGGGACTTATGAGGCCCTTCCAGACATGTCTCTGCTTCCTCTCTCCACCCTCCTTTCTCGCCACACCCGTCACCCCCTCCCTCCTTCCTCGTGCATTAATCTTCAGCCAACTTGAACATTCCGTTTCCCTAATGAGCCCTTTCTCCCTTTACTTCCAAGCCAGTGCAGTGGGTCCTCACCCCTGGTCGCTCTGCTTTGCTGCCTGCTCTGTTCCTAGCACAGCGCTTGGATTTCAGCTTTGCTGTTCTCCTCTCCCATGACACCCCTGGACCTCCACCCATCTCCACCATGGGAAGCGCCTGTGCTCACTAGCTCTTCTGTCTTGGCCTCTCTGCTCTCCCCCAGTGTGTGGTAAAGTCCTCCTTACCCCTGCCATTCCCTCGCTAGTTCACAAGGTTCTTGAGGCCATGGGCTGGAGCATGCGATCTACTCCAGCACCTAGCGCGCACCAGCTGGCACCTAGCAGGGGCTCAGTGCGTTCCCACCAAACCGGTGAATTGGCTTCCTGGGGCGTGGTGAACCCAGGCCAGGCGATCTCACCAGCCAAAGGGGCACTCGTTCTGCCAGTATTGATTTGCAGGCACAATTATATGTGTAAATGCATTTTCACTGTTCTGCCTTAGGACCCAATTTTTGAAATTAGATTTTAAATGTCCCATCCTCCTCACTTACATCTCATGCTTCTAGACATTTAGCGCATAATTTAAAATGAAAGGCATAGAAAATTGGACTCATTTAGTTTACTCTACTTGAAATCCATGTTAGGCTATTTTTAAATTCTCATGGATCTTGTGCTCTTTAGGGTGTGTTTGAGAGGGAAGGAGGGAGGGAAAGAGGGAGGAGGGAGGGAAAGTGGGGGGGAGGGAAGGAGGGAGGAAGGAGGATGGAAGGTAGGAAGGAACGAAGGAAGGAAGGAAGGAGGGAGGGAAGGAAGGAGGATGTTTGTTGTAAGCTGTTAGAGATACCCCATGTTATTATTGTACTTTGTTTTAATACACTCAGTTTTCACATTAGCATTACCCCAAATATAATTTCCAAAGTCAAAGACAGAAAATGAGATTCAGCCTCAACATTTGCTGCATTACGTTCCCAATTGCAATGAGGGGCCAGCTTGCACTGTGAGTCACAGTGGGGAGTTTCAACACTCTTTCTTCTGCTTTCCAGCCAACACGTTCCCCTGTCTCTGCCATGCCCACTGCAGACGGCAGGTGGGAGCCGAATAAGATGCTGGCATTAGCAGCGGGTACAGACCCCCCGACTTACATACGCTGCTCTCCCAGGCAGCCATGAGAACAAGTGGGCTTAGGTGCTGCCTGCACCCACAGTCGTGAATCCCCATTCTCGAGTTAGGAGTTGGCACAAAACCTTCTGCTCTCACGTGTATTCCTATATCAAGCTGCTCTGTACTCCTAGGGTGTGAGTTGGAGATGCCTTGCAGTGGGGTGGTGATGAGTGCTCCCATTGAAGTTGAGCCTGTAAGGCGCCAGTGACCCCTTGTGTCTCCTAACGCATGGCCCACAGCTGGCCCTCACCTACCCCAGGGATGCCAGAATGCCCACCGCCCATGCTCCTCGCCAGGACGTTTCCCCACGTGCCATTCTCTGCTTTAGGAGGCAGTAGTAAGACTCAGCAGCAACTCCAGCAATGCGAAACCAGACACACTTTGTAACAGGGCTAATAGATAATCTAACACACATAGGGGAATCGCCGTGGGGGTGGGGGGCGTTCTCCTGAAACTTGAAATCTTTATGGGAGGGGCAGAAAAATAAAAACGGAAAAAACCACCACCACCACCACCACCAGGTAAAGGAACCCACAAATAAAATAAGTGCCAGATGTTGTAAGGCCTATGAAGGCAGCAATCAAGGATCAGAGAGAAAATAACTGGGGTGGGAAGTGCCTCTCAGGAGTTAATATTGAAGCTGAAGCTGAAGGATAAGAAAACCACCTCTGCCCACAGAGCAGGGGAGGAGTGCCAGGCAGAGGGTGGGGGAAGAGCCCGGAGTGGAGAGGATGAGGCCAGGCTGGGGTGCCAGGGGGTGAGGTGTGGATGGGGAGACGGGACTGATGGGACTGCAGGGTTCGCGGAGGGGTTTAGATTTGGTCTAAGGGCAAAGGGAAGCGCTCACAGGGTGTTAAGCAAGGTTTTGTAGCCTTTCTCTCGTGAGAAAGGCCATCATAGAAAGGTTGGGAACTCAGGCTGCTTCCCTGCGGGGGGCCCCACTGAGTGGCCCTGGAGAAGACGGTACTAACAGTTTCCACAGAGTTCCGCAGTCAGCCTTCTCTGCTGAGTGGAAATAGAAAGTACAACGACCAGATGTGCCAAACCTCTGTTCAGGGCACCACGTCAGACCCTCAGAAGTGCAGCCGGGGTGGGCTCTCTCGGCCCCACCACCCCTCATGAGGAGCGCCCAACCTGGCCTTCGTTCCTGACGCCTCTCCTGGCAAGTGGCCGCCCGGGAGCCGCGTAGCACACATTGTTGCCCGGGCTGTGGAAGAGCAAGGATTCTGTTCCCTGGCGGTTGTTTTGATAAGGCTGAAATCCAGCTCTTCTGTAATGTCGTGTTCATGGCTGATAAGGCTTGTCTCCTTCTTCTCCCTGGTCCATTATGGAATTAACAGCATGTGTTGGTGAGAGCAGGTGCGTCACTAATACCCGTGGGGCTGGGGCAGAGCCAGCGCACGAGGCACCTGTACCGTGTATCTGAATATTTAGGGTCGTAAATCCATCCGGTCAGTGGCTGAATGTAGCATGTTCTGTGTTCCTAAGTTGAGGTGTTCAAGTATAGAGTTATTATGAAGCATGGCAAGGCCAACAGATCAGGCGATGACTGCCCTCAAAAGGAGAGTTTGTAGCTCACAGGTCCCAAGGGGAGGGACACGCCGCACCATGGGCGTCACATGGGGAAGTGCCGGGCTCAGTCAGGAGGCAGAGGGATCAAAGGGAAAACGTGGGCAAGAGCCTTTATTGTGAGGGCTCAGGAACAGGTGCGGCAGGGCATGCAGGCTGAGGACTGGCTGGTTTGAATCCCTTCAGGGCCCTTGGGCATAGGGCTGCCCCTAGTTGTCTGGTACCCGGCCCTGGGCGATAAGGGCAGGGGGATCATGACCCAGAGTGAGCTGGATGAAGGAGGTGGGCTCTGGATTGGTCGGTTTTCATACAAAAGACTCTCAGGCGAGGTGTTGACTACTTCTAGGAATTGGCTAGTCCTTCTAGGATCGGAGAGGATCATAATGTATTGAGTTGTTGAATCACTGAAAATTATATAACATTATATGTCAACTATAATTCCATTGAAAAAGCTAATTAATTAAATAACCACAAACACTAAAAAATAATATAGAAACTAAAAACGTGATTAATACCCTTGGCAAATATAACTTCTTCATGTTTGGAAGACAAGGTATGGATTTAGAATTCTCGGATTCTTCGGATTCTTTGCCCAGATCTTCTGCAGAGCAGTTGGCCCCGGCCCCCTAGTCCCCGCCCAAGGGCTGTCTCCCTTCTTTGCTATCTCCATCATCCTGCACCATAAGTGCTGCACATATAAGCCAATGGACACCCTAGCTTCGTGTCCCACCTCTGTCCACCCCTTTGTGATGAGGCTTGAATGCACTACCAGATTCCCTTCTGGAAGGAGGGATGGGCTTCCTCTGGATGCTGAGCATGCTACGGGGCAGATGGCCCTCAGCTATCAGCCTCTTTGGGGATTGCTGGGGATGCCTGGACCCAGCACTCGGTCAGTGCAGGGGCATATCGGCCTGGTCCCTTCTCACAGCCTGGAACAGCTCTGGAGGGCTGCCTGGCTCTGGAGCCGCCACGGGTTGGGCCGAGGCATTTGTCAGGTGTGTAATGCAGTCTGTCAGTCCTGCAACCACACTTCCACAGGCGCAGGGCTGAGGAGCACTCTCTGATGAACATCCCTCTCACTTAGCAGCCCTCTCCCACGCAATGCCCTTACACCTTCCCTGCAGACAGCCCCCCCCCAAGGCCTAGGAGTATAGGGGCCGCTAGTGCTGTATACCCTGAGGACACTGAGCTGGGGGAGAGGCTTGCCTGAGTTTAAGAAGTGGGCCTGGGGGCATTTGGGTGGGGAATTCCAGCACCCTCACCCCAGGAGCCCGACTGGAATGGGGGAGGGGCAGGAACGGCAAGGGCAAGACCCTTGTGGCCCGCTCACCCTGTGGGGAGGGGCAGTCCAGAGAGGCCCAGAATGGGCCTAATGCCAGGGCCCCTTTTGCGTAGGTCATAGGATAATCCTGGATTGAAGGGTTTGGGAAGATGAGTCATTTGGGGCAGAAGCAAGAGGCTTCATTCCAGCTCTTTTCCTGTGAGATTTTATATTGTGTGTTCTTTCCCACCTGGCACGTGTTTGTCCTGATGAAGCAGGTATGCCAACTAGTCATATTTTTTCTCTGTTAGTTTTTTCAACATACTTGCTCGATGGCCCGTGCCTGCGTGGGCTATGTGGGGAAGGAGAGGGAGGCACACTGGTCTGCTTCTGGCCTCTCTGAGGACTTGGTCCACAAGCAGCAGCTGCCTGGTCATGTGTGGCCTACTTGTGGGGCCATATGGGGGTGACAGCAAGTGCATGGACGTGGGCACTGCGTGCGTGTGTTGCGTGTATGTGTGTGTTGGGAGGTTGCTACTAGGAGGAAGGAACCTCATAGCCGGGTAAACTCATACTTTTCTGAAATTGTCCCCAAATGGAAAATCGATCCCATCTGACTAGGTGCCTCAATGTGACCCATCTGTCCTTTCCCCCTACTTCTGTATAAGGCTTGAGAAAGTACACCAATGAGAAAGCTGTAGGTAAGATCTTAGATTTTCGATTATGTTTGCATCTACTTGCTCCTTTCGGCGCGCAGTGGGGAGAGGCTGGGAATATGCGCTGGACCCTCTGGGCTGAGTGTGCTGTTCTGCTGCCTTGGAGGGAGGGCCTGTCTACTGCTTGGTATAGGCATGCCCTTCATTCAGAGCCTTGAACAGAACCAGACCCTGGGTTGTTCACCCCAAGCCGAGAGGTCACTTGGCAGTGGTGGCTGTTAGCTGGGCTTTATGAAGGAGAAAAAGGCCAGTTCACTTTTGGGCACTGTGGCAGCCTGTAAGAGGTTGGGGTAGTCTGTGTGGTCCCCACGTCACGCAGGCTCAGCGGGGACTGGCACTGTTCAGGAGCCCACCGAGTAGCATGAGGAGCACGGATGAGCAGGGGGTCAATGGCTGTGTGTTGCAGGAAGCGTGGTTGAGGACCTGGTGTTTCAAGGTGGAGTTTCGCAACCTTCTGTTTTTATTTCATTCCCCACCAGACCTCCCCCTCTTGTCTTCCGTGCACTTTGTTTTGTTTGTAATAGAAACTGGAGCATGTCTGCAGATTCATTTCCTTCTCAGTTCACAGATGCTCTTTTCCAGGGAGCGCACGTGGCCCTGCCTCTCCCCTCAGCCTGGGCTGCCTTTGTGTCTCTCCTGCACCCTCCAGCAAGTCATTCTCTGATGACCTCAGGCTCTTGGCATCCCGATCGATCGTTGGTTCTGATTTCCATCTCCTTATCAGGTTGTCAATCCCCTGAGAACAGAAACCGTGTGGTCTTCATCGTGGCTTCCCTGGCACCTGGCCTGTAGCTGGGGTTGCAGGACATACTGGGCACCTTCCCTGAGCCCAGGATTGCGCTAGGGGGTAAGGGTTCAAAGAAGATAGAACTTGAGCAGAGAGGATCAGCCATGTCCCACATGAATTAGATGGCTATAGGAAGGTCTGAAAGGTCTGCAGAAGCCCGGAAGAAGTGAGAGCACCACGGAAAGAGGGGGCGCAGGGCAAGAAAGCAGGGTCTTGTAGCCTGGACAGCATCTGGGTGGGTAGGAAGGCAGAAAACATTTGAGGATGGTATTCCAGGCAGAGGAGATAGTCAGAGCAGAGGTATGAGTCTCAGGAGTCAGAAGAGGCACTATATTGGCTCAAGCTGCCACCGTGGAGGCGGGGGTGGGAGTGGGAGGGCAGCGGGATGCTGGGCCCAGGGGCTCGGAAGCTGCTTCTTCTCTGTGAACCTGTGTCAGCTTCATCCTCACACTATGACCGAATTGTGGCTGCAGGTGGCTCCCAGGCGTTCATCAGCATTGGCCCTGGAGACGGAAGGTCCTCCTCGTTTCGTGCACATTTTGAAAACTCTGGAGCGAGGAGACAACTGGTTCATATGAATGTCTCCTCTATCCGGGAAAGACTCAGCCAAGAAGACAGTGGGTGCTAGGCTATGCTGGCAAGGGGCTGGGTTGAGGATGATTTGCACCTCCAAAGCGAAGTGTGCTGGGCAGATATTCCCTCTGCTGGACATGGTGAACATGGGTTGATATCCTGTAGGACCGAGAAGCAGAGCAGTTGGTGATATTAAAATCTTTCCCTCTGTATCCCCAGCACCGCCCTGGCAACATCGGCTGGGTGCGAGGAGCAGGCTATAACTGGGCCGCCTGCTTAGTTACTTCCCAAGACAGCTCAGGGGGGCACATCCAACATGGAGACCCCCATGTAGCTGGGGATCTGATTAGCTTCAGGCAGTTGCCCTTCCTTGCCCTGGAGAGCATTCGGCGTTGTCCTGCCAGCGTTCCAGGATCTCTCTTCCAAGGGCAGTAACTCAGGTCAGACCTCAGGTGCTCTTGTGTCCAATAGAGAGATGCCAGTTTCAAACCTTTCACAGTTAAGGGAAAAGTAAATTCTTTCTGTCTGTGAAATATGCAATGCCTTCAGTGAAATTCGTCAATTATGTTTCATGACAATTGGGCAGCAGGATTATGTATCTGAGAACACATAGACTGTGTCATAAAACTGAACTGGGTCTGAATTTTTTATTTACTCCTTAAATGAACTCCCCTCAGCCTCAGTCTCCAAATCCTCCAAAGGGATTTAGGGAGTTATTATAAATGAGATAATGCACGCACACAGATGAGTCATGCTGGCATCTCGCGAGCTCACTTTCCTTAGCTTAAGAAGATCAAATGTGCCATTGCATGGTGCACTGGGTGTTATATGCAAGTAATGAATCATGGAATTTTAAAAAAGAAAGAAAGAAAGAAAGAAAGAAAGAAAGAAAGAAAGAAAGAAAGAAAGAAAGAAGAAAGAAAGAAAGGAAGAAAGGAAGAAAGGAAGGAAGAAAGAAAGATCAAATGTGGATTTGGCCTTCTTTTTTTTGAAACACATATTATTTAAGAAAATAGTATTCCATTTTAAAAACCAAGCCCCACGTTCCATTCCCTGTTCTGTCAAAAAGAAGAGAAGTAAATCATGTGTGTGTCCGTGTGCGTGGTGTGTGCGTGTTTGAGGGAGTAAGGAGAAAGAAGTAAAGAATAAAAGTGTATATTCTCAAATGTACACTACGAGGCAATGTAAATAAACATTTTAAGCAATTTTTAAAATATTGTAAATGGACCTCCAGGTCACAACTTCTTCAGTTATTAAAGATTTATTTATTTATTTATTTTAGAGAGAGGGGGAGAGAGAGTGTGCGTGAGCAGGGGGAGGGGCAGAGAGAGAGGGAGACAAGCAGACTCCCCGCTGAGCAGGGAGCTGATGCTGGGCTGGATCTTACAACCCTGAGACCGTGACCTGAGCTGAGACCATAACCTGAGTCGAAACCAAGAGTCCGATGGTCAGCCAACTGAGCCACCCGGGCCTCCCTCAAGTGTTTTAGTTACATGCACTGGAAAGCAGGAAGGCAAAACTGAGCCCGCTGCTGTCTGCAGGGAGAGCTGGAGGGAGGGAGCTTGCGTTTCCATTCGGTAGAAGCATTTGGCTGGCGAGGACACATGCGTCAGGGCTGTGGTGTGAGGCTGCTTGGGACTGATAGCGTTAGCTCCTTTTCTGACCTGCATTCCATACACGCGTACTTGGTTTTTCTTCTTGTCACTGAATTGTGCTGATTTATTAGGCTGTGTGCTTCAAGGGCACCGGGAGATTGCGTGTACGAGCAGGTCTGAACTGGGAAAGTGAGAATTACTGTATCAGATGATACCCAATTAACTCGTGACAAGCACAGCAGGTGAAATTGGAACTCGGGCTTTATCTTTTATGGACTGGAGTCACTCACTATCTATGAAATGTTTTTAAACCTAGTGGGGCTTACCTACTCATTCCTCCTCCTTCCCACTTGCCCACCATCTCTTCCCATCCAAGCAGGTGTGGTTTCTGCAGACATGAGTACCAAGGTGGACAAGTCCCTGAGATGCGCTGTGGGTTCAAGGGCAGTGGGGCAGGGCTCCCTGAGGCAGCCATGAGGCACCTCGTGGGACAGCCCTTGCCGCACACCAGCACGCGGAGCAAAACCGTGCAAGCGGAGCACAAACATAGTCAGAAAAATTCATTTTACTTTCTTTGTGGGCAATGGAGTAATGATGATGCTCCAGTTCCGAAAAAGCCTTTCTACCCTCTGACGTTCAGGTGCCTCTGCCAGTGTGAGGTTATTTTAACACGGCATTCTTACTCAGATCCCCCAGAGGGGAACATCTGGACATCCGGTTCCAGGTGTGGCCGTGACACCGCGCCTTCGGACCGGCCCACGCACCGCAGGCACCCTGCCTTCCTTTGGTGTGAGATCCTGCCCCACAACGACTAATCTTCATATAAGCTGCGGGGAAGAAATGATGCAGAAATTACTGAGAGGGTAAAATAATATGATATTAAATGCCCGATATTGGAAAACACAAATCTTATTTTATGCGCAACTGCTGTTTTGGATTACCCATGCCTCCTCGGGCTTCAGCCAGCATGGAAAATCCTTTCAGAGTGCTACTCTGTTCACTTCTTCTGGAAGTCCATTTTCAACCCCCTCGAGCTGGGCGAAATCTCTACTGTGATGTTCCCGGAACGGATGCTACTTTAAGTTTCAATCACTGAACTCAGCTCGTTGCTTTATTCATCACGGGTTTATGGGCCTGTTTTCTGTCGCCGCACCTGGTGTTCTCCAGGCTAAGGGCAGCATCTGACTCATGTCTGCAGCCAGTGCCCAACACACAACTGGGCACGCGCTAGGCGTTTAAGAAACACGAGATGGATATAAGACTGAGAGTCCGGCACTCCCCTGAAGGGGAAGCCTGCTCTTTGGTACCATGTATTAATTCTGTCAGATCCATGTCTAGCCATTTTTCTTCTCTCTGCAAATCTCTTATCAACATCAGAGGAAAAGAGAGAGAGAAATTAACAACAACACACTGAACGATGACCTGCCAATGACAAGTGAAGCCATTGTTCATTTAGTGATGGTGAGTTTATTTGGTTCCAGCCCTAAGGAATTGACAGTGATTGTCTCCCGCTTAACTCAGGAACCCCGCTTGAGATTTTATTTAAATGACCACCATGCACAGTGTTAACAGAAAATGCTGTAAATAAACAAATATAAATATGCAGATAAAAATCCGTAAACCCACATGAAGTTGATGTCTTATTATTAGGAGTGAACCAACATGAATATGAGCCTCAGAGAATTATTAATCATTTTCTCATACAATCTGCTATGAAATGACCTTGGCCTGTACCCTTTACACACACACGTATATATTACACAGTGGTAATTTATTTTAGGCAGATATGTTAGCAGCATGCTTCCCTACAATTTACATACAATCAGGTTTCCATTTGTTAACGTCTGTTCTTTGCAATGGTCCACACTCTTTGCAACTCTGACTTTTTACAGAAGTCCTTGGCCTCGCCTTAATTTACTCTCTCTGTGAACACCAACTTCATTTTGTTGGTGGCTAAAATTTCACATACATTTATTCAATGTGCATTTTCTGAGCCCCTGTGTTATTTAAAATGGAAGTCGTGGGTTCCATAACAATGGGCTCTGGGATGGTCCCTCACTGGCTGTGTGACTTTGGTCCTTGCTGCCCCTCTGTGTCATCTAGGTAAAATGAGGATACTCCTAGAGCTGCTTCGTGGGCACCAGCATTGTTGAGCATTTACAACAAGGTGTTTAGAAAGTACTTGACGCACAGGAAGGGCTCAATGAAATGTCATTGATAGCATTACCTTGGTATCGTGTTTTCTTCATAGTGAATTTCCAGTGTGACAAGTTCACTCTGGTATCAGCAGGGACTCATGGCTGGTGTTTCCCTCTTGCCCTCCCGTGTAAAAGTTGATTTGTATAGCGCTTCGTATCATGGATTCCACCATCTTTCAAGCTCCTAGACAATACTAGTCCATCCCCCATATCAAGACAAACAAGTTGCAAGTCCGTTTTTCTGTGTTGTTGACTTCCCTGGGTCTTTGTTAGCTCTGTGTTAACTACTCCATCCCCATGCATGGTTTAATGACTCAAATAAACAGGAATTCTTTCTTTCACTCCAATAGAAGAATAATACTTTAGGTGTTTGAAAATTTCTCAGAATTCTGCAATTTCTTCTTTGTCTTTCACATCTTCCTATTGGAGGATTTTACTAATGAGAGTTAATTGTGTTGAAATTGATCCTTGAATAATGATCTTTGAAAGCTGATGACTTATTTTTGTAAAGGAGGCCAAGCCTTATGTTACTAGAATTACTATGTTACTGGAAAGCTCCAAGAAAATGGACAATGTTAGACAAAATTTGTGATTAATGCTGGACTGATGGGGTCCCTTTGGCTTCCATTGTCCAATTTGAGATGGTGTTGTACTGATCTCATGATGCTGTCCTTATTGATGGAGGGTGGTGGGGCTGAAGCTCTTCATAGTCACTGCTTCGTTCAATCTGATAGCAAGTCTGCCTGGGTGTTGCTCATTTCCTGTACTTTATCATGACAAGTATTGCTGTCCTTTTATGATGCAAACAGAGGATATAATGCACTAGAATCTAGTTAGACCTGTTCTCCACTTAACATTCTTTTACCTTCCTTGTTTACGCTGAAAAAGATATTGCTGGGTAAATTGATAGTGTTTTTTCATCGACTCATAGGGGCATTTGTGGATTATCAGTTACAATGAAGATTCATGGAAAATGTTGCCATGCGCTCCAGGGAGACATCAATGTTAGAGTGTGGCCCCGCAGCTCTCTCTGTGTCCCTTGAAACCATGTCTCTTTTTAGATTTAAATAGTGCCTCGTATAGTGCCTGGCATGAAGTGGGACCTGGGTTAAATTCCTGTAACGCTGATTTGTGTTTGTACCACGCGCTCTGCTAAATGTTTTCACAGATTTACTGCATTTAATTATCAATCAGTTTTTGCTTAATTGGATTCATGAAATTAATTATATGAATTCCATTCTGATAATATTGCCCGACTCTGGGTATCAGATTCCCTTAGCAAATGGAGAGGAGGGGAAGTGTTTCTGCATTTCCCCGGTTAGGAAGTCTGCTGACTGATTACTATTGGCTTCCTTCGGTACCATCCTTGGTTCTTGGAAGCATTCCTCAACACCACTACCATTCTTTTGGTGCCCACTCTAAGATCATGTTAGGAAAGGAAGGAAGCAGAGGGACCATGAGAAGGGAAGAAAAGATGAGCTCTATTCTCACTGCATCTTGGGCATTTCTTTTTCCTTTAGAGAGGGGGGAGGGGCAGAGGGAGACAGAGAATCTTAAGCAGGCTCCGTGCCCAGTGTGGAGCCTGACACAGGGCTTGATCGCCTAATCCCGAGATCATGACCAGGGCTGAAATCAGGAGTCGGACACTCAACCAGCTGAACCACTCAGGCACCCCAACTTGGGCATATTATTTAGGAAGATAAAAACTTAAACTCCCTGTCTACAGTCCTGGCCTGTCTGGAAGGTTGTGAGTCAAGCTAGTTCATATGCGTGCAAGGCATTTTAGGCTGCCTGGCTGGGAGATGGGTCAGGATCCGGTGGAGGCAGGATTTTAGTGCGGCATCCGTGTCAGATGGCAGCCTCCAGGCAAGCGGAAAAGCACGGGAAACTGCCTGGGTGCCCTTGTGTGGGGCCAGCATGTCACTGCCTGGAGCCTCGGATGCTTAGATGAGCCAAGTATGTAGTGATTTCTGAACGAAATCATTAATATGGAATATATCTGGACTACTTTTAAACATAAGGGTATGGCTTTCTTGTCCTCGAGGGAGGAGCTGTGCATTTTTGTCCTTTGGATGAAAGATGCCATCACAATAGAAGAGTAGTGACATACGATCACCACGGGCTTCTTAAGTTACTCTCACTCCCTGAGTGATCTCATCTAGTCTTGTCGTTTCACCCGCCAGTGTCTTCCAACTGTCCATCTGCGTGCCAGACCTTTTCTTGACTCACATATCCAACTTTGTCCTTGACATCCCCACTGGATGGCTCATAAACTCAGTTATCAGATCCAAACTTGGACTCTTTTTAAGCTTCTCCACTGCTTTTATTGTTTCCATTTTATGGAGGTATAATTGACAATAAAACTGTAAGGTATTGGAAGTATACAACGTGATGATTTGATACATGTGTGTGTTGTGAAACAAGCACCTCCCTGTCCATCTGGTTAATTAACACATCCAGCACCACATATATTTGCCTTTTTTTTTTTTTTTTGAGAACATTTAAGTTCTACTCTCTCAGCAAATTCCAGTCTAAGATTGAACTCTTGCTTATCTCCCCAAACTGGTTTCACCTGCATTCTTCCCATCTCTGTTGACGGCAACTCTATTTTCCAGTGGCTCCGGGCAAAAACCTTGTAGTCATTCTTGATGGGTCTCTTTTTCACACACCCGAATACAATCCATCAGGAACTCCTGCTCTGTCTATCTTTAAAATATGTCTAAGATCTGCCTCTTATCACCCACTTCTGTGACACTGTGGTCTCAGTCCCCATGACCTCATCTTGGATTTTTGTTCTAACCTTCCTGTTTCTCTCTACTGTTGTGTCTTCCTAGAGTCTATTCTCAATGTAGCAGCCAGGAGCCAATTTGTCACCTTTTCTCCTCCAGTGTTTTCCCATTTCTCTCAGAGCACTCAAAATCCTGACATGGCTTTCCAGTAGCTACAGCTATATAACAGATCATTCCCAAACCCAATGACTTACAGCCCTTTATTGTGTGCACACATTCTGTGAGTCAGGCATTTAGACCCAGAGCAGCAGAGATGGCTTGTCTCTGTTTCGTGATGTCTGGGTCCCTCAGACTCTATGGCTCAAATTAGCTCAAAGCTTGCTCATTCACATATCTGGCTGTTGGCTGAGAGATTCATCTGGGCCTTCAGCCAGAACACCTTTGCATGGCTTCTCCATGTGGCTGAGGCTTCCTTACAACATGGTGGCTGGGTTCCCAGTAGAAAGAGCCAGGCAGAAGCTGGACCCTAGCCTCAGAGGTTAAAGAGCATCCATCCTTCCTGTCATTCCCTATTGGTTGTAATGTCATAGCCTGTTCAGATTGAAGAGGAGGGAAATAGATTTCACTGTTTGATGGAGAATGGCCAAGTTCTGGAATACTGTGTGGGACTGGGAATATTACTGTGGCTGTGTTTTGGAAATACAGTTTGCCACAGTGGCCTGCATGATTGGAGCTGGGCTATTTCTCTGCCTTCATCTCTTTCCCCAGAGGACATCTGCTCCAGATGTTGCCGGAGTGGCCAGGTGTGCTCCTGCCCTAGGACCTCTAGACTGGTTGGTCCTTCCACCTGCTCTGCTCTTCCTAGGACAGCTGCTCATGTGCTCCCCTCACCCTCTTCATGCTTTTACTCAAATGTCACCTTCCCAATGATGCCTGACCACTGTGCAGCCCCATTCTGATCCCCTTCTCTTGCTTTATAGTACTTCCAACCTTCTAGTACTCTATGGAACTCTTACGTTTATTCTTTACTACCTGTCCCTAGCAGAATGAAGCATTACATAGGCAGGACTCTTTACTGGTTCTGTTCCCGGGTTTATCCCAAGGGCTTAGAATGGTGTGTGGCACATAAATATGAAACAGAGCACTTCCAGTTGGGACATTCTGAATTTGCAGTCCTTGCTCCAGACGAACCAGGAAACAAGTCTCGCCTTCACGGAGCCGTATCCCCACACCTTACTCCCCATGCTAGCGCAGTACCCAACACACACAGCGGGTGCTGAAAATAAATAATTTATTTAGAGAAAAAAAAACTCAGCACAACTTATCTTGTAAATGAGGCTGGCATAATCAATAAGATTAAGAGACCAACCTAAAGCATTGCTTTCACTGGGTACATTTCTTTTTTTTTCTTTTTTTAAAAAATCTATTATGAACTGATAAACCAGAACTTTTGTTTTAATTTCTGTATAAATATTTGGTTTCTTTACGAGGAATTTCAAGGTCCTTTTCTGGTTCTAAATATACGCCCCTGTCCCTTACCCTAACATGCACATGGTGACAAAATAGGGTCCTGAGAGCCCCCTAGGCAGAGGCTCAGGGCACAGAGTCAGGCAGCATAGCTTCTGCTCTCCACATGCCCCAACTTTAGAGTGTCAATGTGTGAATTACCTTTGAGAATGCAGGTTGGAATAAAAACACTAATAAACTCCAGGATAGCGATAATAATAGTCATGATAGAAATGGCGACAACATCACTCATTACAGCTACCATCTGATGGGGACTTCTCTGCTGCCACCTGCTCTTCTGGGCACTCATATTCCCATCTCCAACAGTGATCACCTTGAGAGGACGGCACGTTTTTTCTCCAGAGGAGGAAACGGAGGCTACCGGGGCTTGCCCAGAATGCACCAAATCTCTCTCTCTAACATAAAAATGTTTATTTCTATAGTAAAACAGCATGAGTCCCCACTTTTATTTTCTCTATTAAAAAAGAAAGTGACAATGTCAAATCAACATTTTAATTTTTTTAAAAGATTTTATTTATTTATTCATGAGAGACGGAGAGAGACACAGAGAGAAAGACAGAGAGAGAGGCAGAGGCAGACGGAGAAGCAGGCTCCCCTCGGATCCCAGGATCACTACCTAAGCCACCCAGGCGCCCAACATTTTGATTTTTTTAGCCTATTAAGAGGACAGGAAAAAAATCAACATTTTCTTCGCTTACAAAAGATCAGATCTCTTTTTATGAGTAAAGTGCCTCTTTGATCCTGGGGGGCACACCAATCATCTAATCCTCCAACATTTGGTGATTACGAGGCTCTGAGTTTATCTCTAGAGGCTGCTGACCTCCCAGCTTTGGAAGCCAAGCCATTGATGTCAACTCAACTGAGGCAGGTCCTGTCCGGTTCACGTTTCCACGTGTGTCTCAGTGAAAGGGTCTGCAGTCCCCGCCTCCTACTGGTGAGCTTCTTCTGGTTCATCCGCAGAATGGGAGTTGTTTCCCATTCTGATCTTTTTTTTCATTCTCTTCCACCAAGTTCTTGGCTGCCAGGTGGGAAAGGTGAGAGGCACAGAGCACAGCGACATCCATGGCCGACATCCAATGAGCTGCCTTTGAAAGCACAGCGCAAGGATGGTTCTGGCTCCCGCAGAGGCTCTGGAGGCCTCAGGGCGTCCCCAACAGCTCACTCCAGGCAGCCACCTGCCTGATTCGTGTGCTTTCCCAACCTAGGATGTGATCCTTACTGTCGGCCTGACTGCGGTTTTGGTTTGGGGCTTTTAGTTGAGTGCTTCTGGGTTTTATTCAATCTTTGAGGACAATTGCCGCAACTTTGGGTTTTTGTTTTGCAGAAATGAGTGTGAAGGAGAACGCTCTGAAGTACATGGCACTGCTGGAGGATAAGCTGCGTAGGTAAGGACAAGGATTTCTTCATTGCAGGCTCCACGGTGCGCGCAGGTTCTTAACCGTAACAGAATCTAGTGAAAGCAAAGAGAGGCTAGCCAATTCCTGTAATAAGTGAACAAAGAAAAACACACAAAAAGGAGTCCTCTGAATTCTGTAACGGGATTCAAGCAGGTGCCATATAAACATTCCCCAGTCCTTTTCTCCTCTTTATAAAAGGTAAATAGGTGAAGATGTTTTAAAGTGTCTGGGGGAGACCACAAGTTAGTTTCCATGTTCCATAAGATGAGTCTTCTTTGCCATGTTAAATTCCAAATTCATGCCTTCGTCCGTTTTTTTCTTTTTAATGCCTGAAGTGGGTCTTATGGATTTTGACCCAGCTTATACATGGTTTGGAACAAAATAAAAAAATGCACATCTTAGGTTCTGTTTTGAATCCCGAATCAAAACCAGCGTGAAAATTCGCGGTTGCCTTTTTTTTTTTTTTAACCCAATTAGTAATTCAGATTTGAGAAACATTACGGATGTTGCAGCATGTCAATATGTTTCTCATTTTTGTGGCTGTGTGCTCATGAAAATAAATCCCAGCCACCAGGATCTGTTCCTAATTAAGGAAACAAGAATGAGAATGTAATGTGTACTTTCTTCCCTGGGAGTCATTTAGCTTTATGGACTATTTCGCTACTCTTTTGGAATTGTTAAATAACTCTTTAAATAGGCTATGCCTTAAAACTTTGTTGGCTCAGATAATGCCATTGGCTAAAATGCTTGTCCTTTAAGAGATACCGAGAGGAGCTGCTTTGCTGAGTTCTGCTCTGTGGGGCAGGGAAGGTACGATGGGATTTATTCTAAAGCTTGCAAATCAAGTTCTTCCAACCATTGACTGCTATTTTCTTGCCTCCTGCGCCCTAGACATGGGAAAGAACCATGACAAAGGTGGTCAGTAGAGAGTGTGGGTAAGGAGGGCACGCAGGTGTGAGCATCCTCGAAGGAAATGTCTCCCATCCTTAGAAAGTTGGGTACTCATCTGGGTCACATGCTCTGCTCCAAGTCCATGCTCTCCTTCTCCCGTGTGTGCTCGGGCAGGTTTCAGCATGTCCCTGTTGCCCTTTTCGAGCTAACATTTTTAGCCATGAACACTGCCCACACCATATGCTCCACTGGGTTACTGGTCGGCAGGTGGGTGTTGAAGGAGCTCGGGCATTGGTGGAGAGACACCCACGGAGGATGCGGCTCTACAGCTTCTCCAACTGCCTACCCTCCAGTGAGCATTCACCGGCAGCCTCTTCAGCAGGAAAGCTGAAGGAGGGGTACCTGCTCCTGGAGTCAGGGCGTGGATTTTATTAAACAGCGGAGATAAAGCCCATACCGAGTGGGCAGTCAGCACACGTTCGGTCCTTTCCCTTCTTGCAGCTTCTGCTCTTCGCTCTCCTCTTCATCAGAGCTGAGTGGACAGTCACGCCCAGCACTCATCCTTTTCCCTCCACACCAGCTCCTCCTGCTGTGTATCCAGCCCAGAGGACAGCCCGTCACCCGCCTGGACGGGCCCTTGCCCCTGGCTCCCTCTGTGGCACCTTCGCTCCCTCCCCGGGCCCTCACTTCCTGCTCCAGGTCACTGAGTCCTGCCGAGCTGGCCTCTTGTGTGTCCTCAAGTCCTCCCACCTTCCCCTGCTCATGTGGGTCAGTCTTCTCTCGCTGAAAGACTGTAATAGCTGCTTTTTATGTTTTTCTGTCTTGTGTCTCCCTTCCCACTGCACTTTCCAGGTGGTCTTGAATGATCATCTTAAAATACAAATTTGGTCATCCCCATCATCCTAAGGATAAAGCCCAAACATCTTTTGGTGGCTTCTCACACTCTTCCATGTGGCCTCTGGGTGTTCTTGAGCGTCATCTGTCATCACCCTGCCACCTCCTACCCGCTTGTCCCGATTCTCTCATGTTTCCCAACACCACTGTGTTTTCTCCTGTGGAGAAACTAATTGAGACAGGGAAATGGTCAAGGTATGTTATACGGGGAAGTATTCAGTTGAATCATGTGAAATTACCGATATTAAATCACATTGACCTGGAAAGATGTCAATTTCCTATGGCTCAACCCAATATTTAGGGATTTGGAGTCATCTTCAGGAGGGTCAGATGCTCTGGCCTGAGGCTGGCCAGTGTCCTCCCCATGGCACACTTGCTCTCACCATTCCCCTTGCATGAGCCCCAGTGGCCACTCTCAGCTCTGCCCCCAGTGGCCCTACATCTGTCTATGTTGTTTCATTCTTCATGCTTTAGGTGTCTCCTCTTTGAAGCCTTCCATGACACCCCAAGACTGAGAAATGTGCTTGTCCTGAATTCTTTTCACTTTCAAAATGCTGAATGAGAGATACTGCCGATCACGTCTGTCTTGTTCAGCGTGTATCCTCTGTGATTTGATGGTGCCAAAGAGTGTAAGGGTATCCAACAAATAGTTGGTGAGTTAGTGGTTGAGTGAATGCAACTAATCTATAGACCCCCTCCCCAGTCCAATCTTCCTTCACCTTCTGCCTCCCTCCCTGTCCCTCCAGCCATGTGGCTGCATGACTTGCATACATTCGTCACTTAGGGTTTGTCAACAGCCTCAAATGATGGGAATGGCAGCTGACCCATCCTGCAGACTACTTCCTGAGGGCCCTTTCCTTTGCTGTTTGAAGCTGTAAAAGATCTGGTGCAGATGTGTTTGCACTGGTGTAGTAGAAACACTGGCACAGGAGGGAAGCCAGTGGGCGGTAAGCAGAGCTGCAGACAGAGGCTACGTGCGCCGTAAAGTGTGTGCAGGGAGTTTTACTGCTGCCTCAGAAGGAGGTCAGACTGGATGCTGTGGGAAGTGTGGGGATGGGTAGTCTCCCCCTCCTGCGACAGAACTGTTTGCATGATCCCATCACAGTCCTAGTTCTTTCCATGAGAACCAACATCTTAAACACAAAACCAGTTTTTCGCACCTGCAACTGTTTGCATCATAGTGGCTGCCCAATTAATACTGGCAGGATATTGACCAAAGCAAGGCGATAGATGCCGGTGGAAGTCTTTGTTCCTTATTCCCACCATCTGTAGCCTTTCTTGGTCTTCCAGATTTCGAAAGGAAGTGGCTGAGAACTGAAAAGAATGCTCCTTTTCCCCTTTGAATGTACGGAGGACACAATTTATGATTAGTGCTACAGTGAGATTTGGATCTGGCCAGTCATGATTTGGGAGACAAATCTAAACGACAGCAATATCTTTGTTACTATCTCAGCACACACTGAGACAGATTGGTGGGCTCAACATCCCGCTCTCCGTCAAGAAAGTCAAGTGAATGAGGAAGTTAGGAAGTATCTGATTCTGTCAGCAGTTCGCAGGGATACCTGCACGGGACAAAACAAAGCAGGGTATTAAGGAGGGTACATATCGTATGGAGCACTGGGTGTTATATGCCAACAATGAATCATGGAACACTACATCAAAAACTAAGGATGTACTGTATGGTGACTAACATAACATAATAAACAAAACAAAACAAAAACAAAGCAGGCAAATATTAAATGGGGGCTTTTAGTCTATATTTAAACAAAGATTGGCCTTTTAACAGTCTGAGTTCTATAAAAAAAGAAGAAAAGAAATTCCCTTCTGAATTTGAATGCTTATAAAAATTCGCAAAGTTTTTTTCAAAGCGTGTTTTTTGATCATGGTTTTATTTGCTATCAGACTACGTTAAAGCTGCAAAATAGTCGAGGTACTTAAATCAATTATGTTATTTTACATACTCAGGGTACCTATTCAGTTAAGTGTAATTGTCAATAGGTAAATAGTAAAATCATGTATTTGTATATTACACCCATAAACGCTATTTCATATAACATACATGAGAATAAATATAGACATATCTATATAAATATGTACGTATATCGTACACATACACATATATAAACACACAAACTTGCAATTGAAAAATAAACATATTTCATAGTCATTCTATTTATTTTGAAAATTCTCTTTTAGCAACAATGCATTGCCTGGAAGTCTATGAATCAGAAGGAGGTCACATTCTCTCCTTTAATATCCGACCTTCCTATCAGGGAGTGACTTAGGCACTGGGGAGAATATGGCTTACCATTTCTCTCTGTCAGGGAAAGGCAGAGACACCAGCATGCCTCTGGCAAATATACCTTGTTCCCAGAAGAGAATGAACTGATAAAAAAGTAATAAGTTAGATACATGAGTTATAAGTTAGATACATGTATGTCCCTGTTTCCCCTTCTACAGAGGAGAGATACTACTTGGGCATTTTTCCTTGCTCACCTGTTTCACAGATGTTCCTCCTTCCCTTCTCTTCGCTGGACAGGAAGGAGGGTGGCTGCCCACAGAATCACACGGACCCAGTGCCTTACTATTTTCCTCTCTGTTCCCACTGCTGCTGGCTCCGATGCGGGAGCCCTCACTCCCTAGCCCCTGGGTGCATATTCATCCTCATGGCTCAGCGCAATGTGCCTTCTCCATAAAGCCTTTATGGACTTCTGCTTCCTTCTTGGCACCCACAGTGGGAGCCACTTATGACAATTTGTTGCAATGATTTCTGTCTGATTCTATTAGACTGTGAGGGCCTGGAGAATGGGTTCCACGCCTTACATGCTTTGTATTCCAAGCAGCTGGCCTGCTGTTTGGCATGTGGTAAACATTCAGTAAAATTATATTTAGTGCAAGAATGAGTGGCTAAATAGCAATTGTATCTTGATGCTTTATTTTCAACTATTAGATTCAAAAAGTTAAGGCAAGCTAAGGAGATATAATGCCCCAGAAATCTATTTGTCTTGCCATCACATCTTAAAGGTGTTTATTAGGATAGAACAACAACAACAAATCTTCTCTTCAAGAGCTTTCTTCACTTATTCTTACTCCCTCAGATTTATTGTCTCCAGAGGTTAAGAGTTAAGGGTGAGGGGCGCCTGGGTGGCACAGCGGTTAAGCGTCTGCCTTCGGCTCAGGGCGTGATCCCGGTGTTGTGGGACCAAGCCCCACATCAGGCTCCTCCGCTATGAGCCTGCTTCTTCCTCTCCCACTCCCCCTGCTTGTGTTCCCTCTCTCGCTGGCTGTCTCTATCTCTGTCGAATAAATAAATAAAAAATCTTAAAAAAAAAAAAAGAGTTAAGGGTGATATTTTGGGCTGGCTTATTTTCTCTTATGGCCAAACCTTGCTGTAATTTCCTTTGTCTCTGTTTTTACATAGTCTCTGTTAGCTGGCTTTCCCAAAGACTCAATGGAAATAATCAAAAGCCGTAGAGACGGGTTACATTTTTTATTGACCATGTGTCCTGCCTCTAAGCGTTGTGTGGGAGAAATTCATTATTGTGCAATGGCAGCCCCGTGTCCCCGACCAGTGTACACCAAGCCCTCTACCCTATGGCTGAGGAGTAGTGTTTCCATTTAACTTGTGGAATCTCTCGTATGCGTGACTAATGGGAAACCGTCTCTTTCTTCCAGCCTTTTGTGGTTCTATTGCTACTTTTTTTATTCTGCAGTTGAATACGAAAACTTTGTCAGTACGGTTCACTGGATTATAGGTTACTGCTGTTTCCTTGTGCTCGTCTTTGTTTCTTAAGTGGTTTTTTTTCCCCCTGGAATATGTATCATACTTTTGTAATCAGAAAACAGAAAAATCATTAAAATTTGTTTTGAATATAGAAATCGTTAGATACTTCTTAAAGGCCCTTCTTAGCTTTAGAAAGGACTATCAAACATACGTCGGTTTCACCTGAACTTTACTTTGAAATTTAGAGACTGATATTTTTCACAAGGTGATTTGCTTCTTTTTTAAAAAATTAGTGATTAGTTTCTAATTATCTTGAAATTTCCATATGGACAACTTGAGGGGAAGCGGTGGCTGGGTGAACTCGCTCTGCTAATGAACAGCCAGAGGTGACCAGCAGGGGTGGGCAGAGAGGAAAAAGCCCTTGGTGGCTTCCTACCTGGACCCCCGACTACCTCTCAGCTTATGTGGAATGACTGGTTTCATGACAGAAGTCAGTAGAAACTGAGCATCAGACAGCCAACTGGAGTCTGCAGTACCCATCTGGCAAAATTGTATTGACCTTCTGTGTAAGGCAGCCTGTGGAGGACACTCTCAGGCGTGCCTCAGAGACCAAGGTCTGTTCCCTCACCCACGGCTCCCAGAGCCTGTAGGTCATGGCCAAGAGCAAGAGTTGATGACCGACTGCCCACGATCCAATGAGTATGGGAATCCCATCTGAAGATGGGACTCCTGTTTCTACTTGCTGCACACATGAGCATCCACCTGGGGGTGGGAAGAACATTCTAGAATCCGATTTTATGTTTTCACTTGACCCATTTAAATTTTATCTTTGAAAGTGGTCTTGTTCTTGAAATGTTTTATATGTATCTAGTGCTACATATACAGAAGTTGTGAAACAAATACAACAGTGCCTGCTCATGATTTCATTACTGGTAAGTTCACACATAATTAAAAATATCAGAGACAGTTCAAACGTAATATTCCTTTACTTATTTTCTAATGCTGAATGGGAGATCACATTTAACATATGCCCACCCCGCCCATCCACCAAGGAAAAAGGGAGTTAATTCTACAAGAAGCACTCCGGCTTCACAAAGACGGTGAAAGCAGGGCATGGAGACCAAAGAGGCTGGGTTAGAGCGTGCAGAGGAGCGGGAATCTAAGATGTGGCAGCAGCTCCTGGGGTCCTCAGGCAAGAATTCATGAGCCTGATTCAGGGGCCTGGCCCCGGGCGGCATAAGAGCTAAAAGCCAAAGAGGCTGCTTATCCTAGGAGCGTATTCCAAACCCGACCGAGCAATGCTAGCTTTCACGGCCGGCGTGGAGGCTGTGCGCCCCGAACAATGAATGGAATTCTTTGAGATCCCACATAGAATGCCCTTTATGCCAAATTATGCAAGGTAATTTTGAAGTTCCTGTGCACCTGGAACAATCCATTTTCAACCCATATTGAACTTATTTCAAAAGCTGTTGAGGGAAATGAGTGTAAGAAATGGCAGCCAGGAGATAAGCAACTGGCTGCCATGGGAACCCCCTCCTCCTCTTGGCACAAAGAAAAGCAAAGCAGACCCCACGTGGACACCGCTATTTTTTTTTCATATTTTCTTGTTCTGTTGCTGACACACGCCTTCCTCCTCCCTTTCTTAATGGGCACACGTCAAAGGAGGTCTCCCCAGACCTCACTTCTTCACAGCGAGCTCGGCGCCTTTCTCGCCGCTTCTGCACGGCCTTGACCCCTTTCTGCTTTGCGTCTGCCATCTCAGAAAGACGACAATTGTCAGCTTCTTCCTTCCCCTCCCTAATTTGGCGTGACCCTCCTGCATCCACCTGCATGGCTCGCTGGGGGCTGTTTGTAATCAGCTCTGCCTCTCTCTTTAGCAGGAGACTTTCCACCCCAGCCTGATGAGCAGGCTTTCTGCTGAGCTGAACCGTGTCTGTGCTTCCAGATTCTATGGAAATAGATGTGGCCCACGGTGATTTCTCCCTCTTCTGGCTCCTCTCTTGTCTTCTGGCTTCCTCGAGCTTGCTCTTTGATTGCACTACCTGGGACACGAGTTTTCCTTTTAACCGTCTGTGTCCTGCCTTCTCGCCTCAATGGCTCGCTCAGGAAACACGGTTGATACATTTGTAGCAAGCCCACATTTCCCTCCTAAAACCAGACACATTGATCCTACACATCTACACAGCGGACCCTTGGACAATGTGGGTTTGAACTGTGTGGGTCCACTTACATGTGGGTGTTTTTTTTTTTTTTAAATAAATCCAGTAGAGTACTGTAAATGTATTTCCCTCTCTCTCTCTCTCTCTCTCTCTTTTAGAATTTTTATTTATTTGAGAGAGAGAGAGAGCAAGAGCACGAGCAGGAGGGGGGGTGAGAGGGAGAGGGAGAAGTAGACTCCCTGCTGAGCAGGGAGTCTGACACAGGGCTTGATCCCAGGACCCCAGGATCATGACCTGAGCTGAAGGCAGAAGCTTAACAGATTGACCCACCCAGGAGTCCCTCCTTATGATTTTCTTAGTGACATTTCCCCCCTCTAGCTTAACACACACACACACACACACACACACACACACACACACACACACAACACACACACACACATTTTTCTTTTTAAGTTGGTCCATGCCCCATGTGGAGTCCAACATGGGCTTGAACTCATGACCCTGAGAAAGAGTTCAATGCTTAACCGACTGAGCCACCCAGGTGCCCCTTAAAGGGAGTTTTTTTGAGAATATACTGGAAAGTCCTCATGAACACATTTATAGCAAATGCACAAGTACTCTTCATGTGGCTGTTACCAACCACTTCTGGAAAAAAAACAGGATGCTGACTATATTGTAAGAATATTATATCAAATACACAGAACATACAAAATATGTGTTTGACTGCTTTTGTTATCAGAAAGGCTTTCAGGCAACAGGGAGCTATCAGTAGTTATGTTTGGGGGGAGTCAGAAGTTCTACATAGATTTTCAACTGTGCATTTTTCAAGGGTTGACTGTACGTGAAAACTGTTATAAAAATAATTCATTATTGCATTCTCCCACTTTTGAATTTTGGAGCAATTTGGCCATATTGTCTCACTTTCCAAGAGAAGCAATAATTTTTAAACCTTATTTCATCTTATACCAGAAAAACTTTAAGTATACTTAATAATTCTTAAATACATAAAGACAGACATGTACAGAAAAAATAACACACAAAATATAACAAGATGGCATGAATTTGAAAAGAGTAGGCAAAAAAAGAAGGAAAAACAAGGACAGGGAAACTATTGGTGAAATTTATATGGGATTAGAGTCCACACTGTCCTAGTTTACTATTCTAGAAACTGAACTGAGGATGACTGATATGTCTATAAAACTAAGTAACATTTTTACAAGTATATGGAAATGGTGTAGTTTATAATAAACCTTGTGGGTCTACATTTGCCTTACAAGTCACTACAGTACTTTCCGATTTCCAAGAACTCTAGTAATGAATTTTTGCTCAGAAATAACTTTTTCCCCTGAAATGCTCAGTTATGATGAAGTTAGTTTCCAGAACACTCAGATCAATTGAAAAAGACCTACGCACAGTTCTTTAGAAAGAGGGAGCGGAGCTCTTGCCTCTAGAAACCCAAGTCCTCTGATTAGGTGTCTTTTCTTCAGGGGTAGAAGAAACGCTATCGCCCGCCACCTGAGTCCCATGTGGCCTCTACACCCGGTCCACAGAGTGGGACCAGAACCCACTCATCCCTCCTAGGTACACTGACCAGCAGCACCCAGAAGCAGGAATCAATACAAAGAATTTCCCTTCCCCCAGAGACCATAAAAACAATCCTCAAACCTCTCTCTTGATAATTATATAGAAAACCTGAGACATTTCAATTTTTAAAAATTAAAAAAATATTTTAATTCCAGTATAGTCAAGAGTGTAATACTAGTTTCAGGTGTACGTGATCCAGGACTTGCCTACATCACCCAGTGCTCGTCACACCAAGTGCACGCCTTAATCCCCATCACCTGTTTCACCCATCCCCCCCCCATCTCCCCTCTGGCAACCATCCATTGATTCTCTATGGTTAAGTCTGTTTCTTAATTTGTTTCTCTCTCTTTTATTTTTTTCCCTTTGCTTGTTTGTTTTGTTTCTTAAATTCCACAGATGGGTGAAATCATATGGTATTTGTTTTTCTCTGACTGACTTATTTCACTTAGCATAATACCCTCTAGTTCCATCCATGGCAAGATGGCATTCTTCTGGATGGCTGAGTAATATTCCATTATTTATATAGACCACATCTTCTTTGTCCACTCACTTTGCTTCCATATCATGTCCACTATAAATATAGAGATGCTATAAACATAGAGATGCATGTATGCCTTTGAGTTGGTGTTTTTGTATTCTTTGGGTAAATACCAAGTGGTGTGATTGCTGGATGGTAGGGTGATGCAGGCTCTGCAATCAGATTATCCAGCTTTGAGTGCACTTACTTTTGAGCTGTGGGCTGCCACTAGGTCAATAAATCTCTTCAAGGTCCAATTTTCTGTTATTAAAATGGACCAATAGTAGAGTAATATAAAGAATGTTTCTTATACACAATAAGGGCTTAATAAATGCTAGTTATTATTGCCTTAGTAGCAGTTGTGACACCATAAAAATTATAAAACCAAAAAATCTACATAAAACAACCTTATTTTAGGGGCGCCTGGGTGGCTCACTCAGTTAAGCGTCGGACTCATGATTTTAGCTCAGGTCATGATCTCAGGGTCATGGGATCGAGCCCTGCATCAGGCTCGACGCTGGTCATGGAGCCTGCTTGATATTCTCTCCCTCTCCACCTCCCCCTGCCCCCTCCTACTCATGCTCTCTCTATCTCTAAGCAAACAAACAAAAACAACCTTATTAAGCCAGAAGAGAGTCCCTTATCTTCTGGTAAAATTATGGGGAACAGGGAGATGTGTGGTTGTAGTTAATAGCCTTTACTAAGAGTCGGCCAACCCTTGTTCATTACCCAAACACAGCTTTTTCTGCCGCCTACCCTCTAGCCAGCTGTTAGCACCTCCCGTGGAGAGCGGGGAGGGAAAGAAATGAGGTAATTGAGCTCTTGTTAATGGCTGTGACAAAGGTTTAGAGCCTCCCATGGTTTCTGTGACCAACTGGGTGGGATCCTGGGACAAACTTCCGTCTTTAGAACCAGTCTGGCTGGTTGTGGAGTTTTTGAGACCTGGAAAGGCCTGAGCTCCCAGGCTCCAGAGCTCAGGCTGGGAAGAATTTACCATCTCTTCTGTGATTCGTGGAGCTACAAGGCACCTCATCTTGGCCCTTTGTGGAGCTCAGGCTGCAACCACCTCAGGGATAGCATTTTTTGAGGAAAGTTACTCCAATAAACTTACCTCTCTCCATCTGACATTTTCCTTTGAGCAAGCAGAACTGTTGCACTAGAGATGGGGGTGGCAGAAGGGAAGAAGAGAAAGGATGAACAGAAGCCCTCTGGGCCTGTCTAGTGAGGGGCTCTGAAGAGCAGGGAGATCGTCTCAGTACGGAATCTGGGGAACAGAGTGACGTGGTCCACAGAGAAGACAGATTTTTGATTGTCAGGTCGGAACTGAAAGAACACAGGAACACCTGTGAGGAGGGCGTAGACACCTGTAGGCACCATCTTTGTCACTGATGCATCCAGGCTTAATTGGACATGGTGCTGTTTCTAAAAGTAGCCTGAAAAAACAAACAAACAAAAGGACGACCGTGATTTTGACTAATAGAATAGAGAATCGATAGGAGATTGATTATAATTGCAAACAGAACGCCCTGCCTGCGGATTTTTCCTGTGGTTTGTGCAGCTCAACCCAAAGTTTCTCTGCTTTCAACCTGTGATAGGATCACTCTGTCCACTGAGATCAATTAAGAAATCAAGCAATTTTCAAGGAGGCTCAAGGCTTGGCCAGATGCCCAGTGATTCTGTTTCTTTACTCTGTTTCGTTCAGGCGGCTGAGAGACAGCAGTTGTGATCACTAGGGCAGATGGAACAGGGGTGATGTCCACCGTGCTCCATGAGCCGATGTTGCCATTGGCCCCCCCAGATAGGCCAATGTGCTTTATAGCGTGTGCCTTTCAAGGTTGCCTGTCACATTTTTTAAAAGGCGATTATAATTAATCAATAGGGAATGTCCAAGCTAAGGGGATTTTTGTGAACTCAAGAGAAACCATTATAGCTTGAGTGTTTTTGATGCCTTTTGGCAGGGAGTTGAGAAATCTTAAAGCAAAATTAATTGCTGTATCAATGGAAACCCCAGTAGGTGCATATCCAGTTTGTCATTAATTAAAATGAGAAGACTTTTAAGGATTCAGGGAAGCGTTGTCAAGATTGTACGATGGTTTAATTTGCTAACATGGTATGAACCTGTTAGCTTCAGCCACATGATTAATACAAGCGAACTCCTTATGGAATTTTTCCGACACTCACTTCCAGTGCGCAGTCATTTTTAAGACTCCGCTCACTGTCCTTATGTCACGTAAAGTGAGAGGCAGCTCTGTAGCAGCCCTGGCAAATGTAGGTGAGACAAAAGATGACACACAACATTTTCTGTGACTCATTCTGCTCCTTTTTCCTCCCCACCCGGCCACCCCCCAGCCAGCCTGAGTCATGCGACAGCTGTGCGAGCGTGAGCTAGAAAGCAGGGAGCGGTCGACACTTTCTCTGCTGACTGCGTCCCATTATCTCTGCGAGCTCACACCAGGATGGGCTCGAAATCCCTTATCACAACCACCTCAGGCGGAAAGCAGGGTTGTTGTTTTTTTTCCCTCTGTTGCTGCTGATGTAAAGATGACATTTCTTGAGCTGGGAGAATTTTATGTGACGGTATTGTGTGCCAAGCCTCAAAAGACAATCCTGTAGCTCCCATTCATCACAAAAACAGGGTCTTTTAGTTGGGCTTCTTTAAAAAAAAAAATAAATCCCCTGAAGAAATCGGGACATCTTTTAGTGGCCTAAGGAGGAGAAGAGAATCAGCAGGATGATGACTTGTGACAACGACACAAAGCAATTTGATTGAGTGATTTCCTCTATTATTTTAGAAATGGGAAAATAAGCGAACATCCTGGTTAGTTAGATGCATTTCCCTGGTGCAGGTGGGTCAGGGCGGTACACCTCCCTGTTCTGTACGTGAACTCAAGCCTGTCACTTTTAGTTGTCGCTCTGTCTCTAGAACGTTCTTGATTTGTTGCCATTCGGTGGAGCTTACTTTTGTTTTGATAATGGCGTTTGTCCACTCTGGTAGTTACAAGATGGAAATTGTTCTGGAGAGTTGCTTTGGTGCCAGGGGGCTCCTTCGTGTGGTTTTTCAGAGCCCGAAGAGGGAACGTGTTTCTGTAAGTTTGCCTTGCCCTCCTGCTTGCTGGAGGGGCAGGGCCTCACCTGGAGTATGCTTTATCTGATTCTGGAAGGGTCTCTGAGTGCTTTGCCCTGGAAGGGTAATCACACAGCTTCAGAATGAATTTGGTCCCATCTTTGTTTTCCAGGTTGTCAGCTTAGCCCCTTCTAGAGCAGCCGTGACAGTGGGAGCTGGGCTTCGTCTCAGGTTACTTTAGTCTGTCTAGGAGGAAGGAGTCTTCCCTAAGATTCAGTGGGACAATATCCACAGAGAGATTCACACCCTGAAGGATGGTCTCGTGAGAGCAAATTGGCCAGTCATTTGGCTTCGGTCTTCGTGCCTTCCTGTGCAACTTTGAGTCCTGATAACATTCACAGGACCTCACGACATGAGCATTTGCGAGGGGGATAAAGAAAATGCTGACTGATGTACCAGCCAGTTGCTGTCGCAATCAGTGCTGAGGTCTCGGCACCACCCGAGCCCAAGAGTAAGAGAAGACTGGAATGGCTATAAGGTTAGGGAAAAGCAGACAAGCTGCTCCAGGGACCAGTGGCCATATGCCACTTAGAGGGCACGTGGGCCCTAGTTCCAATGTGAGGCTGTGATATTGGGCTCTCGGTCTTCCTCACACGCCTCTCCAGCCCCCTCGACGACCTGCCCACACACCCCTCATGGGATGGATCCTGGTCAGTTGTAACTGGAGACTGTGAGGATAACAAGTCATTATCTTACTCTTTCAGGGAAGAATACATAAGTATGTGGGAGACAGCTACCACTTTATTCAGAGGTCTAAAAGCAGGAGTTCCTGGGTCAGGGATGGGTGGTCTGGGAGTGATTTCGGTCAGGGTAGCCTTTTCCAGCATCCTTCAAATCCACCACATGACGTGGACCATGGACACTGCCCATCTGGTTTCCACACAGGAAAATGGGCCGCTTTGGGGACGTGATTTATAATCACCATCGGCAACCCCCCCAAAGCCTCAATCGGCTTTTCTTGCCTTTGGAAGTCCTGAATTCAGATCTGTCTTAATCACACGTAGTCACATGCATCTTTCGCGTCCTACACGTGCTCGTCTCCATGCCCCAAGCTGTGCAGTTAGCACATCCTCACCAACAGAGACTGAGACTCTGGCTGGAAGCCAAGCAGCTGTTTGACCACATAGTTGTATTAATAGCAAGAACAATGAGATGCTCTCGACAGTACTCGGTATTTTCAGGGCTCAACAGGTCAAATGCTAGGTAAGCCAGCTGCTTAATCATTGGCAGGCAAGTTACAACACGGAGGACCCTCCTCACTCCCACCCCAAGCTAAGCATTTCCTTTTCTCTGAAGCTATGGCTGTTTCAGTGGTTCTGAGTTAGTAGTGGCTTTTCCCCCCTTACAGATGTAGATGTTTATGTCTGCAAAATGGTATTTCCTGCAGCTGTAGCCCCCCGGCTGCCATCTTCAGGCCTCACGAGCCAAGCAAAGCCAAGTGGAATGACAGCAGGGGAGAAGCAGGACTTAGGGTCTGTGGGGCAGATCAGAATCCACGTGTTTGTGTGCACTCGGCCGGCCTTCCCGTGGTCTCAGAGTGGCACAAGCCAGCCTCCCCCCTTCAGGTTTGGCCTCTGCATCTCCTCAGACTTTGAGCTTGATTGAGCAATGACGAAATGGACACTCCAGTCACGAGAGCCACATAAAATGAGGCCAACAATCTTTAAAACCAACATTATTGGTCATTTTCTTCTTAGACCATTTTATTGGTCTTTTTTCTTAAGTCAGAAACATAAATATTATCCCCTATGTTGAGGCCCTCCGAAAACGTAAAAAATGAACTGAATGAAAACCTGGTAGCAGACATTGCTTTACCAACCCCCTCATATCCATGTGGATTTTAAGGGAAACTCGTGTCCCCAGTTTGGTGGCTGCTTCTGTCTTCTTAACTCCTGTAACCAGAAGCACAAGGTAGAGCGGGGGATATTAGGAGAAGAGTGGCAGCCACATCTCATTTTGTCACCCAGTGGGCTTTTTTTTTGCTGGCTCTTTTAAGTCCAGTCTAGCATTATAATAAAATAAACTGGTCATACCAATCTACGTTGTCATTTTCTTCAAGAAATTCAAAAGCATATCAAATAATTTGAAATATATTGCAGGCTTTGCTCATCAGTGTTCTTACTACATGTCTAGACAACCCTCCTTGGTTCACTGCTCGTCCCTCAGGAGTGCTGTGACTTCTGTGACAGGAAAGGAAGCCAGGCTGCAGGGGCCCCTGAGTCCCCTTCCCTCCACATTTCCCGGGAGTGAACATCCCAACTATTTTGATGCAAAAGTGTTTAATGGCTTGTGAGTCTCATCTCCAACTATGTGTGTGACTCCAGGGACTTCAATGAACTGAGGCATCACAGTGTACAGGGAAAAGGGGTGTTTTTTAAAAATACCGATTATTTCATAGCCTCTGGGCATCAGCCTATAGACTCCAGCTTGAAGCCCCACGAGGAGCCCATTGCCACCAGTTAGCGGAAGACTCAGTGCTTCTGCAAAGGAGCTGGGCACAGAATAGCAAGTACGAATTGGTTCCTAAAAGAGCTGGTCTGACCTTTCTTGCAGCTGCTTCAGAGGAAGAGAGAACTTTGGGACAGGAAAAGGAAGCTCTCCCTTCAGTTTAGATAGGATCATGAGAGTTCTGATGCTTACTTCCATGTGGAAGAATAACCGGGAACAGAGGCATTCATCCTGCGGGAAAGGATTTGGAACCTGAGAGGCCAGCCCATTATTTTCCCAGGACAAAGATTTCTTTATAGCTTCCCTGTTGGGCTTCACGCGATTACCTCTGGCTCTGGGTTGCTCATTATCTCGGGAGACCATCAGAGCACAACGGTCAAACCAAGACAAAAGCTTTTTAAAATGGAATATGGGTGATTCAAATGGGCTCTAAATACTTATGTCACAGATACGTTTTAGAGGGCTACGGTAATGATGATAGAGACAGATTGAGACATTTTTCAAATGTTTGTTGGAAACCTGGAAATGACATGCCATGAAAATATGGAGCTAACCTTTATTAAGAGATACTGTGTTAGATAATCCACTAAATACTTTAAATGGATTATTTTACTTAAGCCTCCTGGTAACCCAATGAGATGGAAGCGCGGTTATTAACCCAAATATATAAGGCTGCTGAGGCTCAGGGAGAAAGAGCGCCTTGCCAGGTCCCACAGGCAGTATTTTTGGGGTAGCATGGTCTGTCTGTTTCAACCTCCCTAAAAGCCCCCACTCTCTGAGACTGATGTTGGCACAATATTCTGGAGTTGGGTTTGAGCCACATGTATAAGACTTGAAAACAGTATCTTAAAAATAGACTTTTTCGTTTAAATTCCTTAGTAAGACTTAAAAAAAACCCTAATTACTATGAAAAATTTCAAATGTATACAAAATCAGAGACATTATGTAGTGAATAAGGATAATGAGCCCCCGTGTACATATCACACACATTCAACAATTTTCAACATGTGGCCAAACCGATCTCGGCTCTACTCCCATCCACTCTCCCACTCTGTTAGTGTTCTATTGCTGCTGAAACAAATGACCACAAACTCAGTGTCTTGAAACACATCTGTCCCCTTTTGGAAGTCCGTTATCGGTTTCACTGGGCTAACATCAAGGTGTCGGCTAGGCTGTCTCCCCTGGAGGCTCCGAATGCAGAATCCCTTCCATGACCTACTTCAGCTTCTGGTGGCCACCTGTATCCTTGGCTTGGGGCCCTTCATCCATCTGCAAAGCACATCACTCCAATCTGCTTTTGTCATGATACCGCTTTCTCTTGTGATTCTGATCCTTCTGCCTCCCACTTATGAGGGATACTATGGGGCAGTGGTGACATTGGGCCCCCCACATAATCCAGGATAATGATAATGTCCCCATCCTAAAGCCCTTAATGTAATCACATCTGCAAGTTCCCGTTCAGAGGTTCTGAAGATGAAGACATGGACATCTTTGGGGAGTCATTACTCCACCTATCACACCCACCCGACCCCCAACAGGAGGAATATTTTGAAGCAAATCTCAGACATTTTATTTAAGCCATAAGTATGTCAGTTCATATCTTCAAGAAGAAAAAGACCTTTAAAAAGGAACTGTGATACCCTTATCATACCTAAAAATATCGAAAACACTTTCTTTTTATCAGATATCTAGTCAGTGTTCCAATTTCCCCAAATTTTCTCCTGATTTTATTTTAACAGGTGGTCTATTCAAATGAAGAAATGTGTTTTAGGTTTCTTTTAATCTGCAGGTTCTCTCCCCTTTTACTTTAATTGCCTGCTGTTATTGTTGTTGAAGAAACCAAGTTTTCTAGCTTATAGAATTTGTCTGATTGTGTCTTTGTGATCATTGTCGTTTCTTTTTTCCATGTATTTCCCATAAACTGGTAGTTCAGTCTAGAGATTTGATTATATTGAGGTTTGATTTTATTGTTAAGAGACCTTCACTGATAGTGCTGTAACTTTCTACCAAATCACGTAAGGAAGCCAATGATGACTGTTGTCTCTCTCGTGTGGCATTGAACTTGGTTGTTGCGTTCAGGTGTCTGGAGTCCTACCCTTTTTGTATCAAGTTCCCTGTCAGCTTTTTACCTACATTGATGATTACTGACTGGATTCCTTATTTCACTAGTGGGTTTCAGAACCGTAATATTCTAATTCCATCACTGTCCTCATTATTTTTTTAGCTAAAATTCTATAAAAGAAACCTCCTTAGATCATTTTAAAGGGGGCTTGTGGGGCTGGGAAACCAGGAACTCTAAAACTGTGACCAAAGACTGAAGTTCTGCACAGGAAGCCACAGAACTCCGCAGTGCTGTTTTCCGGTTCCTTCCTAGGCATAGGCCACCACTCAGTTCACTCACAGTGACCCATGACTGGTGATGAGAGAAGGTGGATAGCTATTTCAACATCTATTTGATTGTCCTGAGGAACAATTTATGAAAGAAAGACAATATTTGATTTTTTTTCTCCTTATGCACCAGTTTTCAGAATAATAATTGGTTTTCTAGCATGCTCCGAAGGTAAACACAAAGTGTGTGTGTGTGTGTGTGTGTGTGTGTGTGTGTGTGTGTGTGTGTGTATCATTATGAAGTCATGGATTTTGAGCAGATTTGTTATGTTTCAGTTCTTTGCAGAAAGCTCTCTTTTTCAAATTGACCCGTCTTTGGCTGAGAGCCCTTTCAAATTGGCTCCTGAATATTTTAATATCAAACTAGAAGCTTCCTTCTTTTTTTGATGTAACAAGATGTTTCAGGTCCATTATGTACATTTCCTGCCCCAGATCTGGAATCTGCAAAGGGTTCTGTTACTTTTAGTAGGAAATGATATTTAGAGACCACAATCTGGGTGCTGGGAATGCTCGTAACTACTGGGTTGTTATTATTTCTTGACCTTTTCAGTAGACACAGCTAGGATATTTTTAGACAAATTATATCGCAGATTCATACTGTTATTTCCAGTCCAAATTTAGGATTACATGGCTTCACTTAACTTCTTTAATTTTATGTTTTTATTTCTTTTCTCATACACTGAAAATTCTGGTTTCTAATATTACTATATACTTACTTAATCTACCAGTTATCTATTTATCTATATGTACTTATAGAAGAGTAAATTTGACTACATATATTGTGGAATATAGGGTATATGTACAGTATATGTATATAGTATGTTTCTATATAATAGTATCTTTGGTATATCCATATTTTATATATATAGTATCAGAATAATAATGGTGATAGTATTACTAATAACGTAATAACTAAAAGCAACTTAACACTTTGCAGTTCTTCCTGTTCTTAAGGATGCAAAGTTAAATTACAGTTTTAAAATCACTTGAATTTCCCTTGGTAAAGTTCATCTATCAACTCAATGCATAGTTAGCTGAATGCACAGCGGGCTTATCTGTTTTATTTAGCCTTCTATTCCAGTGGTTGCTGCTTCTAGAAATATGGAACACAAACTTTATGGTTCAAAGTCAAATGTGCAAAGCAAGGTACATTGAGAGACGTACGGCTGCCATTCTCTCTCTCCCACCTGTTCCATTACTTCCCTCTACAGGAAACCATTTTCATTCATTTAGGGTTTATCCTTTCACTGCTTTTTAATAATGTAACCATATATATTCACGATCCCCACTTAGATGAAAGGTACACTATTACAGACACTGTTCTGCACCTGGCAATATGATTTTCGAATGTGAAACTTCCTAGGCATGGGAACCAGAACCCACCATATCACCTTCTCATTGTAAGCCCATCAGTGTCACATCCTAAAGAACTGGGAGCCAGAATCCACTTTAGATTTAGACTTAGAGTTAGATTTTGCAGGACTCTGTTTATGACTCAGTCTGTGCTGACATTTATATTTTCCTCCTCATACTTTGAGTATACCTCTCCAAGATCTCTCAGGACTAACAACAGTTATAATTAATTGTATGTCCTGAGTTTGGAAATACTGCTTTTTTCAACCAGGTGGTTTGTCAAAAAATACTTTTCCGATGTTACTATATGATATTTATAACCATAATTTTTTTAAAGATTTTATTTATTTATGTGACAGAGAGACAGCCAGCGAGAGAGGAAACACAGCAGGGGAGTGGGAGAGGAAGAAGCAGGCTCCCAGCGGAGGAGCCCGATGTGGGACCCAATCCCGGAACGCCGGGATCACTCCCTGAGCTGAAGGCAGACGCTTAATGACTGTGCCACCCAGGTGCCCCTATAACCATAATTTTAGTAGTAATTAATGTTCTAGTGAGTGTACGTACTACAATTTGCTTAATTGTAAAGAAAACCTTTTTTTTCCCCCTAAACAATTTCAAGAGAAAATATGGAAAGTACAAGGGATGAATATAGACAGGAGGAGACCCTTTTAAAAAACAAACATCTTGGGCACCTGGGCGGCTCAGTCGGTTAAGCGTCTGCCTTCAGCTCAGGTCAGGATCCCAGGGTCCTGGGATCAAGCTCCACATTGGGCTCCCTGCTCAGTGGGGAGTCTGCTTCTCCCTCTCCCCTTGCTCCTCCCCCCAACTCATGCTCTCTCTCTCTCTGCCAAATAAATAAATAAATTCTTAAAAATCTTTGTGAAAAATTCTCATTTCTCCTTTTTTTTTCTAAAGTAAATTTTCCATATGAGTTATAGGCAAAATGTGTCCTATCAGATTTAGTATATGAATAATGAGAAAGACTGTGATTTGGGCCAGGCGACAGTCTTAGAGTGTTCTGGTGGAACAGGACCTCAGATTGCCACAAGGCAGGTCCTCCAGGTCCTAGAGCTCATACTGAGCCTCCTCCAGGAGGCTGTCAACTGTTTATCATGTCACCTCCCACTGCTTGTTCAACACCCCACCTGAACCCACAGACAACTATGGAGCACGCACATATCTTTGGGTAAGATGAGGAAAAGACAACATACATTTATAAAAGAAATCCAGCTGCTTTCTGGAGTGTGGGAGTTGAGAGAAGAAGCTGATCAGTGAGACTGTGGTTTCCAATGAAGACTTTGTGGGAGCTGCCCCCTTCCAGAATATCGGGAGGGAGAGAGCTCCTGTGAGTGAAGGCCCCTGGGCGGGGATGGTTTGGCTCATTCATGGGTTAGTGCGGGTGATGGGCAGATAGTATGCAGCTGATGTAGGAAGGCCTTAGAAGGTGGACAAATACATGTAGGCTGATGAAACAGGTAAAGAAGTGGGGTGAAAAAGCAGTGTTTTCGAAAAATTGGTAGGCAACACTATTCAGAGATTAAAAAGGGGAAAGGACATGAAATGAGAGAGGCCAGTAGGGAGGCTGTTAAAGTAATAGAGTCGTGATTCATGGAGACATGACTGATATCTGTGGAGAACGATGGAACTATTGGAGAAGAGGGAGCAAAAATGAGGACAAACTTAGAGAAAACTCTGTGGGTCTTTGTGATGAGCTGGAACGTAACTGAGAGTGGTGAGTTCAGGATTTTGAGTGCCAGCGACGGGGAGAGTACTTTCATTGGAGTTACTGTTGCATTGGGGGCACTAGGACTGGGTTCTAAATTAGAATGGGGGGTGACAGGATGGAATCCCTCCTCCCTCTCTCCCCCCTCCCTTCCTTCTTTTTCTTATTACCTTTCTTCTTTTTCCTTCTCGTCTTCTTTATACAACTATCTATTGAGTGCTTTCACATTTGACAAGGATTCTCCGTAGCCTCAGTGGTAAACAATCCAGGCACAGTGTTTGCTCTCATAGAACCTGCAGTTAATTAGGGAGGGAGGCAAATGGAGGAACAAGATAATTCAGGTAGTGACACGTGCTGTGAAGGAAGTAAAGCAGGGCTGAATGGTGATTGGGGTAATAGGCCTGGATGGGACTACTTCAGATTGGAAATTTGGGAGAGTGTCTCAGAGGAAGTGCCCAAGGAACCAGCTAGAGATCTGATGGCATTTCTGGGCAGAAAAAAACAATTATCCTTAGACAAGAATTGACTTGGAGTGTGTGAAGAGCACAGAGAAGGCTGAGGGTCCTGGAGGGCTCCTTCTAAGGGCAAGGAGGTGAGGGCAGAGACTGCTTCAGTCCAGGTCTGATCAGGAGACAGAGCCCGCACAGTAATTTGAACAGAGACCATATAATACAAAGGACTGTTCATGATGACAGAGGATTGGAATAAGGAGGAATTCACCAGTAAGGCGTATGGGACCAGCAGGTATAAGCAGCACCCACCACCCACAGGGCTGAGGTAGGGCTCCCCCAGCTGTGGGATAGGCAAGAAGGGGCTATGGTGCCACACCCGTGTACCTCGCTGCAAGTCCTCTCTCTGGAACTTTCTGGAATCCACTTTCCAGGGTGCTAAACAAGGCTTTTCATAGGGAGTTGTCTCACCAGAGGCAGCCTGCTAAAAAACTGCCTGAGGGGGTGTTAGGGGACAGTGTTGGCTTTTGGGAGCAGCTGACATCCAGGTGCTGGACCGGCCGTGCGTGGCACACAGGCCTGTGCTAGAGAAGTTGCCCACACAGCAGGAGCCAGACACTGGGTGAGCCCAGGGCTGCAGAAGCCGGACGCTGGCGAAGCCATCTGTGCTGCAGGAATGGGGACCTAGGGAGCCCTCATGAGTGTCTGGAGCTGGGAGCTAGAGACGCCATCCACTCTTCAGGAGCCAGCTGAAAGCATGCTGGAACCAGGAAGGAAACCCCTTCCACCAGCCATGTCCCTCCAGCTTCCTCCACTGACAAAACTTCATATTGGGTCAGCTGGCAAAGAAGACTACTCAAAGGGTCCAGCGAGATATTTGCAGAGCAGGCAATGAGGGCTAAATTTGGAGCCGAGAGGCAATAACCTCATAGCTGGCCTGCCTAGGTAATCAGGGCCCTGACCGTGGTGGTGATGATGTCACGTGACGGCAGGAGTGTTGGTGGTGGCATCTGTTACATACAGGTGCTGTTCTTGGTCTTTTACGTATTTTAACTCATTTTATGTTTGTAAGCCAGTGAGGTAGATACTGTCACTATCCCCACATATAGGTGATGTAACTGAGACACAGAGAGGCGAAGTCACTTGCCCACAGTCACATGCTAGTGAGGGTGGCGGCAGAATTCACACACAAGCAGTCTGACCCTAGATCTGCCCGCCCTAGCCTCTCAGGTCACTACTGATCCTTGAGCAGATGGAGAAACATACCAGGAAAGAGAAGTACCTAAAAGAACTTTGCAGTCAACCTTCTTGTGATTAGATGAGCTTCCTCTCTTTTTGATACTTACAAATTTAGAGATTTTAATTACTTTTAAAGCAAGGTACAAATGTACCAGGAAACATTAAGTAGTCTAGGGAAAGGTGATAAGATTGGATAATTGATGGGATGAGAATACTGGGAAATAATATTTTGAGTAGGGTTTGAGGGACTTTGGGCTCCTTTAGCTTAACAAAAACAGGAGGGGCAAGTTCAAGATTCATTGTTACGGGTATGAAGGGATGACGTTTGGAAGATCTTGATTAAATGTTCCTCATGGCTGATGGGTGGGAAGGGGGGGACAAAACACATGCACGTGGTGGATAGGCTTCTAGGCAATTCTATATGGAGCCTTTACCATGCACCAGGCACTGTGCTGGGCAACATGGTGGTCTTTCAAGTTGCTTTTGCCTCAGGGCTGACGTGTGGCGTCTTTACAATAAACAGCAGCTAGTTCTGCCCACGGAAGAGGTCAAGGGACAATGCCAAGAAAAGGAAGTATTTGAATCAGATGAAGAGCTGGCCAAGATGGTTAGAGAAAGGAGGACCTTGTCAGTTCAGGGCCCCGGACCCATAGGAAGTTGGGGAGAAAGGATAATGTGAGACCAAGAATAATGGGATCTGAGGTCAGATTATCGAATCCGTGGCCCCTTCTCTACTTCCTAGTTTTGTGACCTTGGGCAAATTATTTAACTTAAGGTTCAGTTTTCCTGTCTATAAAAGGAAATAAAATAGTACCCTCCTTACTGGGCTATTACGCAGATTAAATGATATCTATAGAGCGTGTTCTCACCAATAAAAGCACAGGCTCAGTAAATGTTTGCTGCCATCATCATTATTATTATTTACAGTAGTATAATATTTTGTTAATATCATACTAAAATACCTAATAATAATTAATGATAATATTTATCATTTCTATGTTATTGGAAGAGGCTGAAGTTTAGAGTCCTGGGAAGAATAATAAGGATTAGACATAAAATGTGTCATGCATGTCATGTGACATGCACACACACGCGCGTGTGTGTGTGTGTGTGTATGTCTGTGTGCATGTAGAATTTTGAAATAGTTTCCAGTTGAAACCTTTGTTTTGGTAACAGGGAGCATAGGGAAATGCTCAATTTTGCACATAATAATGAATGCCTATGTTGTCCGTTACCGTTTATGACAACTACTGGTGTTTTTGCAATCACGAGAGAAATGTTCCTATATTTGCACAAAAATGAGAGCGATCTACCACAAAAAAAAAAAAAAATCAAGTGACAGTGGCTTTGTGGGTCTCAGGCTGTGTATTTGCTATTCGTCACCTAATCTCCTAAATGGTTTCAATATACATTAGGAAATGGTGTTTCCAGGTGGAGAAAGAGGCTAAATATTTCTCTTAAGATGAGTGAAAATCTGGTGCCATCAGATAGATCATAGGATTTTGTCATGGGGGTGGGATGCAATCTGAGCTCTACCAACTGGCTAGGTAGCTAACTAGGTATGTAACTGAGCACACACCAGAATCTTCTGAGCCTGTGTCCTGATCTGTAAGGTTGACACCTTCATAATAACCATACGTGCCTCAAGGGAAATTTACGTGAGAAAGAAATAATGCATGAAGAGTGCCTAGAACCCTGCCTGCACAGAGAGGGTGACCCACATCAGTTACCTCGCCTAGCATCTTCGAATTCAGCCCTGCTTGTTCCCAACCTTCCCCTCTGGGGATCTCGAGTTGCCAGTAGCCAAATCTGGATGAAGCTATGGTATTTATATGGACCTTGAGGCAGACAGCAATTGGAAATTCAATGGACAGGTAAGGCGATCTAGGGGAACTGGTTTCCAGGGTGTGCTATAAGTCAGAGAAATTGCTCACTCCCCTGTCTACCTATATCCCTCAAGGTCCCTTTGGTTCTTTAAAAATTTTATTTTTTTTAATTATAGTTGATATATAATTGATATATAATACTAAATTAGTTTCAGGTGTACAACATAGTGATTCAACAAACATATACATTACAAAATGCTCACCACGATAAGTGTATTACAATACTCTTGACTGTATTCCCTACACTACTTCTTGTCCCCACGACTCACTTATTTTATAACTGGAAGCTTGTAATTCTCAATTGCCTTCACCCATTTCATCCACCCCGTCATCCGTCTCCTTTTTGGCAGCCACCTGTTTGTTTTTTGTATTTATGAGTCTGTTTTTGTCTTTGTTGTTGTTTGTTCGCTTGTTTCTTTTATTCTTTCATGACAAATGTGCTTCATGCTGCACCAGTGTTTTCACCAGGGGCTGAAGGAATTGATGGTATTGTCTCCTTTAGAATGAGCCTATAACATCCCTTTGTTCATGGAGATTGTAAATCCAGCATCCTCCGGATTAGATAATGTATGTTCAGTATCAGTAGGAAAGAAATGGAGAGGTAAATATTTGCTACAAAATGTCTTTCTGGTGTCTTGAAAATTAGTTAATTTCCTGTATCTGACAAGTCAGTTCCCTGCTACATCCGCCCCACATTTAGATGGGAAGGGAAAACAATCCCCCACAGCAAGGAGCCTGTCACTTGGGTATCCAGGGGAGATAATGTGGCCATAGTGCAGGGGCATTGAATATGGATAAGGCTGTGACAGGCCATGCTTAAAGTTTGGTGTCACATTCAAATGACGGGATGAGAGGTGAAAAGAAAACAAAAAATTAATTCCCCCTCTTGGAATCTCACGCGGATTCACTGAGTGCCTGGTCTCTGCTCAGCGGTCTGTCTCCCTTTCTCCCCATTAATAATCATAATCAAATATCCATTATTGGTTTTCGGCAACAGGGTAATTGCTTCCCCTCCCTTATTTTCTGGGGCCATCGGTCTGCTGGTGGGAAAGGGCAGTTGTGTAATCGTTCCTTCCGCGTAAACACTAAGAAGTCAGTTGTGCCCTGCAGATACTGATGTCAGCCGCTTTGCTCTCTGGTGGAGTGAAAGAAGGAAATAATTTTATTGTGCTATTTTTAGACTTCAATTTGGATTTCAGCCTTTATGATACTCTGTGTGCTGGGGATAGAGCTGTTGATGCACAATTCAGCTGTAAGACACGCTGCTTTCTGCCGCCCCTGGTAGGCTTCCTTTCTGGACCAGACCTCAGCACCACTCGGTCACATTTGTCCCCATTGGTGGCTGCAAGCTCAGCCAAACCCAGAGGGCTAAGTTGTACTCTGTCTGGACAGTGGAACCTGCTGCCAGCAGCCACCGAGTTCTCAATTTGCCTGTGAAGGTTTAATCTGATCTTTCATATGCATAAATATTCAGTGCTACACAAATTCTCTGTAAACACAGGGAGTTCACCCGGCCATCCTTGCTTCTCTAGCCAGTTTCCCAGAGGTGGTAGAGGAAAGCTAGAAGGGGGAAAACTCTTTGTTTGCTGGATTTCCTTTTGAACAAACAAGAAGGGCGCAGACTCTGGGGACGCCAGGTCTTCCTTTTTTGCAGCTAGGATGGAAGGCGGTCTCCTAGTTCGCCTATACTCTAATGAGCTGGTTCTGAACTCCAGAGGGATCTTAAAAAAGTGCCAGTAATACCTGCCTGAGCTTGTCTTGTATCTTGTCACATGTACTAAAATTCAGATCAGTTTGTGTCACACTGAATTCTGTGGTTGCATGCGGCTTGGTAATGCAGAGGCTTTAGTAGGAAAGGCTCCCGGTGTGGCTGTGGCTACTGACCGGTGACAATGACATCACCTGGATGTGGTTAGAGCACAGAGCCTCATGCCCCGCCCTGGCTTAGGAACCAGAACCTGCATTTTAACAAGATCCCTGAGTGATTCATATGCATATTAATCATTTTTTTCTTTTTTTTTTTTGAAATTATAAGCCTTTTTTAGAATCTCATAAAATCCGTAGAACCTATGTCTATAGAAGTGCACTGAAATACAAGATCTTGCATCTAATTTCCGTAAGTGCGGGTTCCACGGACTTCAGTAAGATCCTTCACGCAGGGGAACCGGAGGGCATGCCTGGGGGAGACCCCAAATGCCATGCCCCCCCCCCACCTGTGTTGCTGCTTGGCTGTCACATGGAAGCTGCCTTCGCTTTGCTGCCCGGATCTTGTAGGTCTGAGGAGTGCCAGCCCCGGGGTGGTCACCAGTCAGCCCCTCCAGTCCCTCCCTGTCCTTTCCTCAGCTTTCAGTTCTCAGAACGTGCTATCATGCCTCTTGCTTGGCCTTGGATACCTTGCCCTTTCATTCTCTCCTTCCTCACTGTAGGGATGGGGGCCAAGTGTTCTGGGCTGGCCGTGCGGTGAGAGCAGCTAGTGGACTCTCCCGCTCTTTCTGCCAACGGAGAATCCATCCCGCAGGTCCTTCTGGAAGCTCATCTTTAGGTCTGCCATGGGCTCTGATTTCCTCTCATCCCTGATGGTGGCCAAAGGAAACGCAAGGCGGACTGAAGCAAACCCTTCGAGAAATCTGTTCACTCACTGACTTGTTTGTCAGGGGTATGTTCTGACCTTGAACAGTCCTTGCTTTGGGAGGGAGTGAATATATGTGGATGCTTACAACATATGATACATGTCAAAATAGAGGTGTGGACAAAACGCCGTGGCTAATCCCCAGGGAGGGGGAGCTAGCTTGTCCAAGAGGAGCCAGGGAGAGCTTCAAGGAGATGAGCTGGGATTCATAGGCTGAAGAGGATAGTGCCTGAGAACGGAGTTGTGGGATTGATCACTGTTAGAAACTAGAGTTGGGGGGCGCCTGGGTGGCACAGCGGTTAAGCGTCTGCCTTCGGCTCAGGGCGTGATCCCGGCGTTATGGGATCAGGCCCCACATCAGGCTCCTCCGCTATGAGCCTGCTTCTTCCTCTCCCACTCCCCGTGCTTGTGTTCCCTCTCTCGCTGGCTGTCTCTATCTCTGTCAAATAAATAAATAAATTCTTTAAAAAAAAAAAAAAAGAAAGAAACTAGAGTTGGGAATAGCAAGTTGAGGAAGTCAGGTCCGTCAGTGAGAAAGCAGGTAGGTACAAGAGCTCGCCCGTAGCTGCTGCGTGTGGTGGGACAGGCCCAGGGCTGTTGTCCTCTCCATCCAATAATTCTTCTTTAATGGATGAGGAAACATGCACAGTGAGGTTAAGGAACTTGCCAAAGGTTGCACAGCGGCATGTGGTAAAGCTGGGCTTCCAACCTGCCCAGGGGCTCCTGCACTGGTCTCCCTTGCAGAGAGCTCCCCCTTTGCCTGGCTGAGAAGCCTGCAGCCAACCTCCCCGGGACAGGACTGGCTGGCTCACCCCCCTCCCCTGACACCTCTGTCTTTCCGACTGTCCTCATGGCATCATTGAACAACAGCCATCCCCAGTCATGGTGTATCAGTGTAGGATGGACACACGTGTGTGTAGGACAGATGAGCTGTGGGGGAGAAAGAAATAGGTATTTCTCTGGGCTGTCTAGTGGTTCTGTTGTGTGGGAATCTGATCGCACCACACATGAGGCATTCCCCTTCCATCTCGGAGGAGCCTGCCACTCCACTGCAGGGGACAGAGCTCGGGCCATCTTGACAGGTGACGATGGAGAGCAAATGTGCAGTGCAGACTGACTGACGGCATCTCCTTCCCAGCCAAGGCTCACCATGCACTGTGCCCCCTGCCCGGTCCACCCCAGATTGCTGTTTGTGCTGCAGGAATCCTGAGGTTGGGGGGTGGGTGCCAGGGTGGCATTTGAGGCAAGACTGCTGGGCAGGAAGCTGGATGTGGTTGGTGTGCTCCTGGTCCTCTCCCTGCCCTGCCACCTATGTGCACGTGCTATAAGCTGGAGTGCCAGCGTCTCTCTCCTGCCCTTTGCTTCTCGCACCTGTGGGTACCTGTCACTGGTGCAGGAGCTGTGCTTGAACTCCCTCAGCTCGATGTAGATGCTGGTCCCGTCTTTGTTTTGGGGTGCAAGCTCAGCTTGCAGACAAGCCCTGATGAAGTTGCAGATCACTCTCTGGGGATCCTTGTCAAAGTCAGAAACGAGGCTCTGACCCTTGTAGGCAGGCTGTTCGTTGTCTCCTGAGCCGTGATTGTTGTCCGTTTGGAGGGAATGTTACCACTTTCCCATCCGTGGCTAGGCACCAGGGAAAGCACGTCTACGACGTTGGAAATAACAGGACACCCCGGCGGCGTCCCCCTTGCTTCAGCTCCTGCCGTGCCGCATGGTGCCGTCAGCCTCGCCAGGCTGGTTCACACTCGCATAGCAGCATTGCACACCCCTAAATAGCTTTTACTCCTCTGTCTAGAACACAAGAGAGTTTGGGGACATTTCTGTATTTTCTTTTCCCAACAGCCAGATATACCTGTCTGCTCCGCTGCATGGAGTCCTCCCCTCCTTACTAGTTTGGCCTGCACACCCATCGGATAAAAAAACTGGGGGCGTCTGGCAGGTCCGTCTTCCCTCCGCTCTGCTGGCATCTATTACTGAGCTCTCTTTGGAAAGTGGTGTGTTCTGAGAGGTAGGAAAGATAATATATTTCACCTTTGGTGCCAGGTCTGGTCGGACCAGTCCCTTTTCATTCTGAGTTGAGGTACTGGAAGGGACCCAGGAGATAAGCGGAGAGGTGATTTACAAGGCGTGCTCTCTCGTTCTTGTCTTGCTCCTGTTTCCCTTTAAAATTCCCTGGCTGTCTTCGGCGTGGGCATGTGCTTCCATTTATCCTGTAGCTCTAGGACTGAATGCAGCGCTTGTGCTTCTGAAAGGCTCTGGTTAGGAAGCCACTCCCCTGACTTCCAGCTCACTCGGATCAAAACAGGGCCCCACAAGCCATGACACGGATTCTGTAAAGGGGGGGAAGTTTAGCATCAAGGTTAAGGACTGTGCAAAATTTGGCACAATGGCAGAAGGGAAAAAAGTGGATGATTTTTTAAAAAGATTTATTTATTTATTTTAGAGAGAGGAGAGAGTGTATGAATGGGGGGGGGAGGGCAGAGAGAGAAAGAGACAAGGAATCTCAAGAAGACCTCCCGCAGAGCATGGAGCCTTGTGTGGGGCTTGATTTCATGATCCTGAGATCATGACCTGAGCGGAAATCAAGAGTCCATTGCTTAACTGACTGAGCCACCCAGGTGCCCCAAGAAGTGGATAATTTTTTAAAAATTTAAAATGTATTTGTTGTAAAAGCAAAGGATGCATGGGGTTTCTTTGAAAGAAAAAAAAAATACAACAGAGAGGGGTAAAATAAAAGTAAAAACCCCTTGTCCCTACCCCAGTCATTAGAAAATAACTATATTCCTCCAGAAATATCTCACTTATGCATAGTCCTGTATGGCTATATATGCCTGCCCTTTTATGTCTTTTAAAAAATTCAAATGAAATCACAATAGAATACTATTTGTCCTGTGCTTTATCTGTTGTCACTTAATTTGTCTTGGAAATCTTTCCATTGTAAGAGATAGAGCTTAGCCTTCTGTTGTGAACAGTCGTATGGTATGTAACAGTGAATGTGGTCAATGCCAGCTTTTCTCCATTTGGTTTCCAGTTATTTCTCTTGATGCAATTAATGTTCTCTCTCACATCTCTCTCTCTCTCTCTCTCTCTCTCTCTTCTGTCTGAATATATTTGTAAGGTGAATGCTGAGAAGTGAAAGAGCTAGCTCAAAGACCAGGTTCACTTTTAATTTTGACAAATATTGCCAAATTACTTTCCTTAAAAAAGGGTACTGATTTGTCCCCCTGCCCCTAAAAGAGTGAATTGTACCACTCGGAGACTTTCATTTCCCAGACAGTACTTGTCTGCCTTGAATGTGGCCAATTATCTTTTCCTGTATTTATTGGCCCTTTGTGTTTTCCTTCTGCCCATTCTTCCTGTTTTCTCTTGGGATGTTTGCTTTTTCTCTTACTGGCTTTCAAAGCTCTTTGAAGGTTAAAGAATTTGACTCTTGGACTATGCTATGCATGCTAGATATATTTTTTCCTAATAGGCCAATTATAGTTTGACTTTCATTTATGGCATTTTTGCCAAGTAGAAGTTGAAATATATATGATTTCAGATTTATCACTTTTTTTTCCCTTTTTGACTTCCAGGTTTTGTGTCTTGCTTAGAAAGTCTTTTCCCCCACTTCAAAATTATGGTCAAATAATCTAAAATTTCCATTCAGTCATTGCATGGCTTAGAAGCCAATACAGCTCCAGCAAAGTAGAGTGGCATATTGAGACCTACCCTGAGACTTTAATTTTTAATGTGGTCAATCCACTGGGATCACTTATCAGGAAAGCTTTTCCTCTATTAACCTTTATTAGGATGGATTTTTTTTTTAAACTTAATTGTTTTCTTTGCTTCGAATTGGAGGAGTCCTTTAAATGTAACTTCCCTGAAAGTTCATTCAGTTAATTAAGTACTTATTGAGTTCCTGTTGTGGTTAATACCTTGCTGGACTATATGCTTCACAGTTTTAAAAAAATGAAATATTCTGAAACCTCATTAAGTATATACAGTAGAAGAAGGTATCTGTACACACGGCCCAGACATGAAGGCACAGGGTAATAAGGGTCTTAAGAGTACTGCCACCTGCCTTGTGGGTTCAGAGAAGGGAGACATTACAGACGGTATGGGGATCAGGGAAGAGTTCTTTATTAAAGTGACATTTGAGATGGGCCTTGATGAACTGGTTGGCTTTTAATGGGTGAAGATTCTGAAGAAAGGCATGAAAAATAGTCATCTGTAATTTGAAACTTGTACATTTGTCCTGGGAAGAGCAAGTGGTCCAATTTGCTGACATCTGGGAATGCACAGGAGAGCAACGGGGAAGGAGTCCAGGGCAGGCCTGAGGTCATCTTGGGTAAGAACTCGAAGGACTTTACTTTCCATTTAGCAAGCAGCGGGAGCCACTAACATTTCTGGAGCAACCGTAGATGAACAGATTGGGAGAATGAAATATTTGAAGGCAAGAAAAGCTCATCATTAATTGCAGCTTTCCTGGGCATGAAGAAATGAAATGCTTTCTTTGGGGTAGCGGTCAGAAAGGGGGCAAATAGACCTGAACAATATTCTCAACATAGAGTCTGTGGTTGGGTGTGGGAGTTGAAGGAAAGAAACATATTAAAAGTGACCATGATTTCTGGCCTTCATTCAGCTCACTCTTCTAACACATGAGGGTCCGGTGTGTGTTACACTCTGAGCCACGGGGAACAGAGAAGTTGGCAGGACAGACAAGGGATGCTCTCAAGGGATGAAATTCCAAGGAGGCAAGAACACTGAACAAGCCAGGATGAGGCGGAAATAGAGACCATGAATATAAGAGAAATTAAGAGGAGCGGTTTGATGGGGAGCCCTGATGACTTTGACTTTGGGTCTTAAAACTGAGTGTTCAGTAGTTGTTCCAGATAATTCTCTCTCTAATTATTTCTGGTGGTATTCTCTTTCCTTCTTCAACTGGTGTTTACTACTGAGGGATGCAGGGGAAAAAAGTAACTTGTTCCTTAGAATTTCAAACAGGCGTCAGAGATGGAAGGGCCTCTGGAATCCGTGGGAGTCCGGCTCATCCACGATAGGAAAAAGAAGCTGATGAGCCTGCTGATCAGAATAGCTCTGCTTTCTGAAGTTGCCTGAATTTTCTCACCTGGTTAAACAGGGTCTGTCCCAGCACAGTTTTACTTTGTTCACCATCTTGTGGGTCATAACTCGGGTAGGGCTTGACTAGGCAGTTCTCACTTGGGGTTGCGACACGAGGTTGAGGTCGCGGTGCTGTCAGCTCTGCCGGGCTGTACGAGCAGGATGGCTCATGCACATGGCTGGCTGCTGATAGTGGGTGTCAGCCGAGATTTCACCTGATGCCATTGACCAAGTGCCTGAGTATAGTTACCCCAGCGTGGCGATTTCAGAATGGGTGGACTTCTTGCATGGCATTTGGCTTCCTTCAGAGCACGGGTCCCAAAAACACCTGGTGAAGGCTGTAAGGCTTTTTCTGAGCTAGCCTCAGAAGCTGTGTGGCATCATTCCCTGCACGATCCATTGATAACAAGCAGCTCAGGCTAGACCAGATTTAAAAGGAAAGGATGTAGACTCTACCTTCTGACTATAGGAGTGTCAAAGACTTTGAATTATGTTTTTAAACGTATACAATGTAGCAGTGCTATCTACTTCATAAGGTTGTTTTGAGGATAAACAATCCTTAGAATAGCTCCTGACCAATATGTTAATGACCGTGATGGTGGCAGTAATGGTAGTGACAATGACGATGTTGATGGTGATGGCTCACTGCAATACCCTCTGGCAAAATATCTTTTATTATTGCTGGCAGGTTGAATTTTGGGTGGAATTAATCACTGGTCTTATCTGGTCTTTATTTTTAACATAGTTATAGAAGAATCATAAACTAATAGGGACCACAAGGGCCGCATCTTGGCCACCATATACCGTGCACATTTAAAAGTGATTTTCATTGTATCAGTGCTTCCAGCTATTCAAGATTTAAGAAGTTATGTACTTTTTCTACTACTTCTCATCTTTTATATATTGCATATCGTTGTAGCTTCCTTTTGATAATCCATCCTCTGAGATAGACATTAGAGATGTTATATTACAAATGTAGAAGTTCAAGCTGAGAAAAAGTACTTCCCAAAGGTCGCTAAACTTTGTAGCAGAGACTAAACTCCAATCAGAGTCATTTGACTTGGGTTGAATCAGCTGAGTGTTTGGTCACAACTAATAGGAACATCAGTTCTAATCGGCTTAAACAAGAGTAGGGTGGGCAGCTGGCTTGGTTGATTCAGCAGCTCAGACTTGTCATTTCTAACCAGATACTTTCCATTTCTCATTTTAGCCATTTCCATTTATATTGCATTAGCTTTGTCTATAGGCTGGCTCCATTAGAGTCACAAGATAGATGCAGTGGTTTGTTTATTCATTGCTAGTGGGAGAAGGAATGAAAAGCTATTCCCCACCTGCCACCATCCCAGCATGGATGACACGACATGGTTAGATTGAGTCTAGCTCAGCTCTCTGTGTTACCAATCTCTGGATTATAAAGGCTTGTCTGGTAGAATGTCATTGGTTGATTGCATTCATCTAATTACACTCTACCGGAAGAGCTAGGGAGGGGTCATCATCCAAAATGTCCTAAGGGGGGAGGGTTGGTTACCTGAATACTACCTGAGTTCTGCTAGGAAGAACGAACAGAGGGAGGACTGTTGGCTTGGCAAACAGCAGTGTCTGCTACAGTTTCCTAGACAAACACTTTCGTATACTACATTTCCTTTTGTCATATTATTAGATGGCATTTTGGGAAGGAGACTAAAATGTCCCAAAGTCTTTGTTCGGTGAAGAATTATGTTAATTTTTCTTTTTTAGAAAATTGAAGACAAAAGGATAAAATTTACATATTTCTAATAACAACCATTTTTTTTTAAGATTAGAGATTAAGTCATTGTTGCCCAGGGAATGAAAAGATTTCAGAAGCATGACTATCACTGCTTAAACAATTTGGTACCATTGGGTATCACATATTTGTTTGATATTTTATTCCATTGTGGTTCTGTAAAAAGATCCAGTTATCTTTAAAGTTTCCAAAGAATTAGGTAAAATGCTAACACCCTTGAAGTGAAAATGTTAATAAGTCAAGAAAGAAAGTTCGGTGCCAAGAGCTGAAACTCTTGGTGTCTAGGTTAGAATTCAGTATTTCCATTCTGAAAATGGGTAGAAGCTTGCCTACAAACTTGCTGTCTGCCCTCTCTCTTACCATCATTCCCTGTACATGACACACACGTGCCTCAGTTCCATAAGCATTCAAGCCACTATCGGATGATCTCCTCGACCTCATTTTACTTCCAACTGGCAGGAGGAACAGAAATGATGAATCTCAATTCTCTGTTCAAGAACTTTCCCCCAAACACTGAAATCGTATCTTTAAATTGCCTCATTATTGGTAGTAAAACATCACCAAAGATCTCACATAGCTCAAGTAGCTGTGAGTCATTCATTTAAGGGGTTGTTATTAATGACCTAATTACTCTCCCGAGCAGGAATGGCAAAAGCATCTCAGGACTTTGAAATCAACCATTAGTCTCTTTAGCACAAATGAATTCAAGAAAAAGTATTTAAAAAATCTAAAGCTTGAGGAAATTATTACATGGGCCATAATAAAGCACTGCTATTTTATATCTACGTGATTTACTCACCATTCAGCAGGAGTCTCTAAAATTGCCTTATAGACTTCGAGACTTTGATGTGTGCATTCTAGGAGATATTTCAGGACAAGCCCACTTTCACTCAAAAAACTACACAAAATATACTTTTTCAGATAGCAAATGGACACAAACTTACAGTGTGCCAATTGCTATAATGTAGAAAATTGTTGATGCAAGCAGCAAATTTTTTCCATAGCTATGAGAGCTGGGCTACTGGATCTTTCCCTTGAATCCAGCCCTGCCCTCACCATTGGAAGCCAGAGAGATACTGATGGATCTGTCAAGTTAACAATAAAAAATTACTGAGAACCCGTCAGGCAGCTGACGGTGATTTGGTCCCCAGGTGGGGAAGAAACAGATGATAAGGTGGAGGAGAGGTCTTTAGGCATGCCCTTTTCTTCCAAACACATTGCCTGGGAAGGCCGGTGCCTACCCCATAGCTCCTGGAAACAGACAAGCACCTGCCAGCTAGTAAGACAGGGAGAAAGGACTAGAAAACCAGCATCAGAGAAGCACTGCCATGGCAGGGCATCAAACAGATAGCTTGGATCTTGAACATTCCCCTCGCCCTCCCTGTTCCCTGAGGGGTGGATAATTACAATTGAGGGAGTCTATATATTTCTGCAAGTGCAGGAGTACGGATTATTCTACCAGAGGCCCTTTTCCCTGAGATGGTGCCCTACCCACCCACCACCTACCCCTATTAGAATGGGCACAAATCAGGTCTTTGACATTATCCTCTTCTCCAAAGACTCATCACCAACCAATGTAGTTAATATTCCTAAGGAAATATGAACTTATATGGAAAATAAATGAGACTTCTTAGGAGGGTAACTGTTAAAAGAACAACAGAAGGAAGGACTTACATACTTGGTGATGCAAAATTCGATACTGCAACATGTTCAATAAACATACTAAGTATTTTCCAAGATAAGGGAGGATATAGGAGACATGAAGTAAAATAAGAAGTCATAAAGAAACCAACTGGCAAGTCAGAGAAAGCAAAATATAAAAATTTAAAAGAGAAAGTCTCAGTTAGTGGTTTGAGCAGCCTAATGAATTCAGCTGAAGAACCAATTAGTGAGCCAGCAGCTATCAGAAGGTATTTGGAGGGTATCAGGAACAGAGAGAAGGAAAATATGAAAGATAAATTAAGCAATATACAGAATAGAGGTATTTGGTCAACATTCATATGAGAAGAATCCCAGAAGGAAAGAAAACAGTAGAGGAGAGGGAAGAAATATTTGACAGACCAATTACTGAAAGTTGGCCAGAAGAAGGAAAAGATATAAAGCTTTAGGCAGATGGGCCTAACAGAGTACCAAACGGATAGACAGACAGGATGGAAAAGGGTGAGGGGTGGAATATCTATAGGCTGTGGTTAAAATTTATATGTAACAAAGACAAGGGGGAAATTCGAAGAAAATATCAACTATAAAAGAATAAGAATAAGGCGTACCTGGGTGACTCAGTCAGTTAGGCATCTGTTTTTAGCTTGGGTCATGATCTCAGGGTCCTGGGACGGAGTCCCATATCAGGCTTCCTGCTCAGTGGGGAGTCTGATTCTCCCTCTCTGTCTCCCTCTGTCCCTCTCCCTTGCATGTGCTCTCTCTCATGTACGTGCTCTCTCTCTCAAATGAACAAATAAAATCTTTTTAAAAAGAATAAGAATTAGACTCAGACTTTTTGATAGCAACATAGTCTGCAAGAAGACTATGGAGTAATATTTTCAGAGTATTGAATCCAGAATATTAAGCTATATTATTATTTAGTGTTTAAGTGTGAAATAAAGATGTTCTCAGACCTGGAAGTCTTTAAAAGTTTTGCCATATCTGATATTCTTTGAAACATTCTTAGATGAAGTGTTTTTACAAGATGAAAAATAAGTCCAGAAGGACAGTATGAGATGTGTGAGAGAAGGCATGAAAAAACCTTAGTAAATTTTACTGTTGATGAAATAGAAAACTTACGAAAAAAACAAAACAAGTTTTAATAAAAATCTAGAACTAAAGTGTAGCCTCAAAATATATACAAATATATCACCGTGGAGTGGGATGGTGGCAGAATGAGAGGGAGGTGAAAGTAGGCTAGGGTGCAGTCCAGGTGCATTCATTCTGCTCTTAGATCTAATGGGCGTCCCTCAGACAACACAGGTGAGAATACATCGGCAGTACAGGATAACCCATTAACAATAAGCACCCAGGGGAATGTTCTCCTTTCCTGCTGACCCAAGACTCACTTTTCTTCCCAAAGACATTCAGTGGCTTGGTCTGGGAATGCTCCTTTGCCCCTTGTACAGTTCAGCTGGGACCAGTGGAAGCCCTTGGAACAGACACCTCAAGTAGACAAAACTAAACCAAAGCAAAGCAAACCAAAACACCCCCCGCCCCAAGAAAACCACACATTCACGGCAAAGGCTCTTAAAATTAAAATGTAACTGGAGGGGCACTTGGGTGGCTCAATTAGTTAAATGTCTGACTCTTGATCTCAGCTTCGGTCTTAATCTTGGGGTCATGGGTTAGAACTAGGTGTGGAGACTACTTAAAAAAAATGTAATTCTAACCGTAGCATGAAAAGAGAATAGGACCTGTGTGATAAACGTAACAAGAGTATTGCCTTCTAAAATAAATTTAAGTTTATTTTATAAGGCATTTAAATAGAACTCAGAATCTCCTAATATAATGGCCAAAATTTTCAGAATACTATTGACAATCCCTCATAATATAAAAGCAAAGGAAATCACAGCTTGAATGAGAAAAAAACAATAACCTCAATATGGAGATGAATCAGATGTTAGAATCGTGTGATAAGGATTTTAAAGCAGCCATCATAAACCATGTTCCCATAAATGGGGCACCTGGGTGGCTCAGTTGGTTGAGCGTCCGAGTCTTGATTTCAGCTCAGGTCATTATCTCAGGGTCCTGGGATTGAACTTCATATTGGGCTCTGTGCTCAGTGGGGAGTTTGCTTGAAGATTCTCTCTCTCTCCCTCTCCCTGTGCTCCCCTCCACTCACACACACATGTTCTCTCTCTCTCAAATAAGTAAATACATCTTTAAAGAATTTTTCCATAAGCAAGTATAAATTCTACTGAAATAAATGCAAAAAAAGAAAATATCAGCAAAGATAGAGAAGTTATACAAAAAGAATGAAGTGGAAATTACAGAACTGGAAACACAGAACAGAAATAAACATCTCAGTGGAAAGACTCAATAGTAGAGTGAAGATAACAGAGGACAGGATCAGGGAACTTGAGAACCAAACAACTGAATCGACCCAATATGAGCAAAAGAAAATGGACTGAAAAAGAAAAGTTAACAGAGCCTAAGAGACCTGTGGGACAATAACAAAAAATCCAACACAGATTCATTGGATCCAAGAAGGAGAAGAGTGAAGAAATAATTCTTCATTATTTTAAGAAATAATGGCTACATAATTTAAAAATTTGGTGAAAGACACAAACCTACAGATTCAAGAGCGAAGAACATCCCCCCTGCAGAATAAATCCAGAAGAGTCCACACCAAAACACATCAGAATTAAATTTTTGAAAACTTAGAAGACCAAGAAATAACCTTGAAGCAGCCAGACAGAAATGATGTATTACCTGTAGGGGCACTTCGATTTGAATAATGGTGGATTTCTCATCTGAAACCATACAAGCCAAAAAGAAGTGGCACATTTATCAAGTGATGAAAGAAAACAATCAATCCTGAATTCTATATCCACAGGGCAAAAAATGAACTTCAACCTAAATCTCATGCTTTATATAAAAATTAACTTAGAATGGATCATGGACTTAAATGTAATATATAAAAGTATAAAACTTTTAGGAATATAGGAGTGTTAGGCTAGATGTCAAAGACGTGACACTAAAAGCATAATTCATTAAAAGGAAACTGATAAATTAGACTTCATTCAAATCCCATGTGAAGAGGATGAAAAGCTACAGACCGGGAGAAAATATTTGCAAACCACGTATCTGGCAAGACTAGTGTCTAGGATAAAGGAGGAATATATTCTTGAAACTAAATGGTAAAAAAAAAAAAAAAAAAAAAAAGTCAAGACAGTTAGAAAATAGGCAAAATAAATGAACAGACATCTCCCTGAAGAGGATGTACAGATGGCAAATAAGCCCTTGAAAAGATATTCAACATCATTATACATGAGAAGGATGCACCTTTAAAACATAGTGAGCTATCACTATGTAATATCAGGAAAAAATAGTAATAGTCCCCAATATTCATGAGGATACAAAGAAATTAGATCACTTATACATTGCAGGAGGGAATGTAAAATGGTATGGTCCCTCTGGAAAATGATGTAGCATTTTCTTAAAAGTGAAATATGTAATTTCCATACAACCCAGCAATTGTACCCTTGGTCATTTCAGAGAAATCAAAATTTAATTTCATACAAAAACACATATACAAATATTCACAGAAGCTTTATTCATAAAATCCCCAAACTGGGAGTATCATGGATATCTTTCAGCAGGTCAACGGTTAAACAAACTGTGGTATAAACATATCATGGCATACTACTCGGCAATAAAAAGGAGTACATGAATCTCCAGGGAACTATGCTGAATGAAAAATCCAGTCCCCAAAGCTGCATACTCTATGATTCAATTTATATAACACTTTGGAAGTGAAAAGAAATTTTAGGAATGGAGCACAGAGAGTGGTTTTCAGAGTCTAGGGATGGGGGACAGGGTGGAACAGGTGAGTATGGTTATACAATGGGACATAGGGATCCTTGGGTGGTGGAATTGCTCTGTATCTTGAATGTGGTTATGGATACATAAACTTACCCAAGTGAAAAATTGTATGGACCTATAGACATACAGACACATTCACATACACACAAATGAGAGGAAGTCTGAATAACATCAGTAGATTGTATCAAGAGCTGTTCCTTGGTTGTGGTATCCTACTATAGTTTTGCAACATGTTACCATTGCAGGAAACTTGGTAAAGAAAGGACATGGGATCTCTCTGTATTTTTTCTCATGACTATATGTGAATTAAATAAAAAGAAAAAAGGAGGTAGGAAAAAAGAAATAAAGACATAAAACTCTCTAAAGAAGAATCTTGGTTGTAATACATATGAAAAATAGCAACAATTACACCATAATTGTGAATACCTGGCTTAAAGGCACCAACCTCAAAGATAAAATCCCAGAATGGATTTTTATAAGATTCAGCAAAATGTTTTTATTGGATTCTTTTTTTTTAGATTTATTTATTTATTTGAGAGAGAGAGAGAGAGAGAGAGAGAGAGAGAAAAGAGAGATCATGCATGTGAACAGGGAGAGGCAGAGGGAGAGGGAGAGAGCGAATCCCAAGCAGACTCTCCAATGAGCATGGAGCCTGATTTGGGGCTTGATCTCATGACTGAGATCATGATCTGAGCCAAAACCAAGAGTTGGACACTTAACCAACTGAGCCACCCAGGCGGCCCCTGGATTCACTTTTGGGAAAAAAAGAATATAGATAGATATAGATATATAGAAGATAAAGGTTGGTAAATATCTAAGCCAGGAAAAATTGAACTAAAAGAATGTTAGGTAACAATTATAATATCAAACAAAATAGATTCTAAGGCTAAAATGTTATACTAACAAAGGTCATCATAAACTAAAAAGAAGCAAACGAAAATTTAATGATTGGAACATATTGTCCAACGTCATAATCCAAAATACATAAACCAATCAGTAGGACTGTGGGAAGAAATAAATGAATCAAGAATTATAGGTGGAAATTTAAAAACAATAACACTCACCTCAGAAACTGGTATATGAAGCAGACAAAAAAAAAAACCCAAATGTATGAAAAATTTTAAATAATGTGCCTTAACTTTACATGTAACAGAACACTCATTTCTTTTGGATACATGTGGGACAGTTACAAAGAGCAATGAAGTAGTAGGTGATAGAGGGAGCCTCAACTAATTTTATAAAGTTTATTCTTGACCATTTTGCAATACAATTAGATATCAACCTAACAGGGAGCTGGAAAAAAATCCCTTCTCTCTAGAAATTGAAAAAACATACCATTAAATGGTCATTGAATTTAAAAGGAATCATGACGAAAGACAATGAAAGCACTAACTGTAAAATTTGTGGGACAATAATGTTGTAAATTCTAGAAGTAAATCTGGTGCAATTACAGGAAAATACTAAAAATCAATACGTTTGACAGTAGGTAGAGAAATGTTTGTTAAATTATTTCCCATCTCTCTCTGCATATTTAAAATATTTAATAATTTTAAAACTTAAACATGTATTAGGCATAGTTTAAGTATGACTCAGACAAAAATTTAGAGCTTTAAATATGTTTATTAGAAAATTAAAATGGCAAGAGAGGAAAATAAAAATAAAAGGAAACAAACAAGTTAAGTTTGAACAAAGGAAGCTAATAAAAGGATAATAAATTCAAAGAAATGAGAAAAAGGAAATAGAAAGATAAGATCAGAAATCAAGGAAATAGAGAACAAAAATCAGTATCAAAGATTAACAAAACACAAGGTAGTTCTTTGAAAAGATTAATAAGATAGCAAACCTCTGATAAGACTGAGAAAGATAAATCAAGAAGAGTAAATACATAAAACACAATGAAAAGGGGAATTGCTTTTACACACAAACACAAGTTGCTTTAAAAAATAATTTTTAAAATTAGGAACAAACATTATAATACATATGAAACCCATTAGAGAATGGGTTGATTTCTATAAAGGAGATAATGGATTGAATTGGACCCAAGGAGAAATAAAAAATTTAAGTAGAGTATAAAAATAAAAATATTGAAGTGGTAAGAAAATATGTTCTTCAATAAAATTCTTAGAAAAAGCATGGGGAACTCAAGAAAGGAATAAATAGGCAAAAGGGATATGAAAGGACAATTCGCAGGAGACAATCTGATCCTAGTGGAGAGCTGCAACCTTAAACAAGAGGCCGCTTTACACCTGTCAGATTGGCTACAGTGAAGAAGCCGGAAAATGAGTCTAGCATGCCTCACTAAGGACCATCATTTCCGGTGTGGACCAGACTCCACTCCAGCATTCTTAGTCAGGACGTGGCTCAGAAAATCTGTCTTCTCGGGGTGCCTGGGTGGCACAGCGGTTAAGCATCTGCCTTCGGCTTAGGGCGTGATCCCGGCGTTGTGGGATCGAGCCCCGCATCAGGCTCCTTGGCTATGAGCCTGCTTCTTCCTCTCTCACTCCCCCTGCTTGTGTTCCCTCTCTCGCTGGCTGTCTCTATCTCTGTCGAATAAATAAATAAAATCTTAAAAAAAAAAGAAAGAAAAAAAAGAAAATCTGTCTTCTCTCTTTCTCTTTTTATTATTTTAGATTGTCATATTAACACTAACCAGAAAGTACACACATCATGAATGTATGCTTGATGAATTTTCACAAAAGGAACACTCGCGTATAAATCACCACCATCGAGAAATAAACCACTTCCAGTACATTAGCAGTCCTTGTTGTGCCTCTCCCTGTCATCGTCCCCCTTCTCCCGAAAGTAGCCACTGTCCTGATTTCTAACACCATGGATTAGTTTTGCATATTTTCAAATACAAAATAAATGGAATCATAGTGCCTCCCCTTTATCTTTTTGTTTCTGTTGCAGATGGTGGTAATTTATTCGCCGCCTTCTTTGCAGTACGATATTCCAGTAAGTGAGCGCTACACATAATGTATCCATCCTTCAATTCACAGATGTTTGTTTTCCCTCCTAGGTTTTGGCTGTCACAAATAATGCTGTATGATCATATATACAGTTGATCTTCATTATTCATGGATTCTGTGATTCGCCTGCTCACTAATGTTTATTTGTAACCCTGAAATCAATACCTACAGAGCTTTCACTGTCATTCATACGCATGCAGAGTGGTGAAAACTTTGAGTCATCTGATGCGTATGTTCTCAGCTGAGGTCAAGCAAGGCAATGCTCTGCCTTGTACCAGTTCTCATCTTACGAACAAGTGTCACTTTCATGGTCCACTAAGTGTCATTTTTAAAAAAATTTTTGTACTTTTTCTTGGTGATTTCACTATTTAAAATGATGCCCAAGCTTAGTGATGAGGAGCTGTCTAGTTCTCCCATGGACAAGAAGGCTGTGATGTGCTGTATGGAGGAAATAATGTATGGTCAGGCATGAGTTGTAGTGCTGCTGGGCATGAGGTCAGCATTAGTGAATCAACAATATGCTCTAAATAAGGTGTCTTCAAACAGAAACATACATAACAGAGTTATATACTGATTGGTTAATGAGAATGCTGTGACCAGAGGCTGGCAGGAACTTAAGCCTTCCTACATTTCCCTGGGGAGCAACACTGGCTAGTTCAGTGCTCGTGGTGACTTTATAGAACGTAACCACTATGAATATGAGAATTGACAGTATATGCATTTCATTGAGTATACACCTGGGAGCCAGAGTGCTAGGTCTTAGTGATTGACATGTGTTTGATATTAGTACATCCATCAAAGAGATTTCAAAGACCTTGCATTCATGTTCAATCCCACCATCAGTGTATGACAATACTAATAGCTCTGTATCTTTTCTGACACTTGGCATTGTCAGACTTTCAAATTTTAGCCATCTTGTTGATGCATAGTACATCGCATTGTGGTTTAATATGTGTTTTCCTGATGATTAATGGTGTTGAGCATTCTTTCATAATTTACTTATTGGCCACTTGATGCCCTCTTTTGTGAAGTGCCTCTTCAGGTCTTTGCCCTTTTTAAAAAAGTGAGTTTTCTGTCTCTTCCTTATTGACTTGTAGAAGTACTGTTATATTCTCAAATCAGTCCTTTGTTGGTTATGTATATTACAAATAATTTCTCCCACTCTGTGGCTTATTGTTTCATTCTCTCAATGGTGTTTTTTCATGAATATATAAATTCATGATATAATGGAAGCAAACTTATCATTTGTTTTCTTCACAGCTTGTCCTTTTTATATCTCGTTTAAAAGATCTTTGCTTACTATGAAGTCATAAAGATATTATCCTACATTATCTTCTAGAGGTTTTAATGTTTTCACTTTCACATTATGATCTACAATCTACCTGAGATTGATGTTTGTATCATGTGAGCCAAAAATTATTTGATTTTTTTCTATAGTGATATTCAATTGACCTAAGTACAGTATGTTGAAAAGACTGTCCTTTCCCACTAAAGACAATTATTGTCTTTAATAATGCTTTCATAATGTATTTTTCTTACCATTTTACTTGTGATCTGTTTGTATCCTTACATTTAAGGTATGCCTTTTGTAAGCAACATATAAATAGATTTTGATTTTTTTATTCTAGTCTAAAATCTTTGCCTTTGAAATACAGTATTTGTCTGTTTATAGTTAATGTAAATCTTAATATATTTGGGCATAAAGGTTTCTACTTTTACCATTTCCCTATCCGTACCATGTTCATTCCTGTCTCCTTTATTGCTTTCGTTAAAGCAATACTTAAACAATTTAATGTGTTTAATTTTTTAAATGCTCTCTCATATTCGCTTGTCAGTTATACATTCTTTTAACCTGTTCTACAATTACCATAGAGGATTGCATATGAATCTTGGACTTCTTAAAGTCTGATATAAATGAGCACTCTTTGTCCTTCTGGACAACACAAGGACCTTCCTTCCCTCTTGCTCGTTGTCATGTATTTTAATTTGACACATATTCTAGACTACAAAAGAAATTATTGCTATTTTTTACATCCACATTTACTTAGATTTATCCACATATTTACTCTTCCCATTGTTTTTCATTGCTTGATGCATGTCCTTTCTTTCAGCTGGGATCATTTTCCTTTATTCTGGATGTGTTGCCAAGGAATTCTTTTAGTTCTTATTTATCTGAAAATATCTTTATTTTACTTTTATTTTTGAAGGAAATTGAAAATGATTGTATAATTTATAGATTGACAGTTATTTTCTTATAGCATTTTAAAGATGCTGTTTTATTGTCTCTTGACTTCTACCATTTCTGTCACCCGTATTATCGTTCCTCTGGAGTTAATGCCTTCTTTTATCTGGCTGCTTATAAGAATTTTGTTCCATCTTTGGTGTTTAGCAGCTTCACTATGAAGAACCCAGGTGCATTTTTTTTTCTTTGATTTTTTTCCTCTTTTAAAGTTGTAGTGTTTTCTGAAGGTGTAGTTTGATGTCCCTTGTCAATATTTTAATGTCCTTGACATCCTTAATCTCTACAATGTTGCTTCTGCCTCATTCTTTCTCTTCTGAATTCACCATTTATAAATACAGGCTTTAAAACAATGATAATTAATATGTTTAAGTAGCTAGAGGGCATGATGGATAATTTCAGCAGAGAACTGAAATGTAGAAAAGAAAACGAAATAAAAATTATAGAACTGAAAAGTAAAATAACTAAAATTGAGAACACAACAGAGAAATTGAATAGCAGATAAGACTAGAAGGAAGGATTGTTAAAAGGAAGATAGATGTTTAGAAAATATCCAGCCAGAAGCTGAGTGGATGGGTGAAAAATGTGTATTTTCCTATAAAATCCCAGATTTTTGCCTTTTCATGAAAAATCAATTTTTTTGTGAACTTTGAGTCTATGTTCCTTTAGTTGGAATTGAAACTTTAGTTGGCTTGAGCTGATGAAGGGCTCCCTGTAGATGGGTACGTTCTTCCTAATAGCCAGAGTCCGTTCTGCTCTATTGCTTTCAGCCACTGAAGCTGGTTATGTGTTGCTACGGTTTGTATTACCCATGCACGGCTTCACTCAGTTACATTACCTGGGTGAGTGGGTGTTGGTAGGTAGGCATGGTGGGGGAGGGACAGTCTAGGCATATGAAATAGCACATGAAAAAGCACTTAGCTGGGAGAGTTGGACAAGTCTGGGGACTCAAAGGAAGCCAGCAGGGCTGGAGTACAGACAGGAGCAGGGGCTGTGTTTTATTGGACCACTGAGTCTGGAAAAATACACCAGATCTTGGATGTCCTTGCAGAACAAGTAGCTAAGAAGGACCAATGGTTATTTCGCTGTTACTTGATGGTATACAGATTTGGCCCCTCTCTGCCTTCTGGTTGGAACAATCCACCAGTATATGAAATTAAGTTGTTAATTTTGAGCCAGGTAGACAAGCTATTGACTTGGTAGGATGAAACATCACTGACTAAATCTTCCTGCCTTTGTTTCCCCTCTGTTTCAGCTGCACATGTCCACTGCTTAGAAAAGTGTGGGGAGCTGACTTGGAAGCTTGTCGGTTGCTTATCCAGAGCCTACAGCTCCAGGAGACCGGGGGCACACTGTCTGCCGAAGATGAGAGGCAGACAGATGACTTAGAGGGAGCCGTCTATGCAGCCACTCCTGCCGTCTCCCCCAGGCTCCATTCTGAAGTTGAGAGGAAGACCTCTTTGCAGGCCTTTGAAGACTGGAAGGCTCACCTGAGCCCATCTCTGTACTTCGCTGGCAGCGAACAGAAAGAGGTCTGTCCATTCCTGTCGCCTCAGCAGGGGCCCTACTCAGAGGGGTACTTGGGGCCACACTCCAGATGGGAACAGAAAATATTGGGAGGGTGACCCATGGAACCATGCAAACTTTTAAAGGTTTTAATAACCCTGGAATATGATTACAAAATAGTGCAGAATTTTTGTGGAAGTTTAAAATATAGGAGAGCAAAAAGAATCACTTTGGCATATTTAGTTCTATGTTCTAAGGTAATGGCTAGAGTTAGAATATAAATCTGGTATATAATATGTATAGCATATACCATACATGTCATATATAACATCATTATTGTATGTGTCACATGTGATATTTAATTATATATTTAGAATCTATATATCATTATTTATTAGAATATCTATCTACATATTATAATTTATTAAAATCAAACATTCAAATATATGTACATATCCCTTTGTTTTGCCCAAACAAGGTCATAATGGATATTTGTAATATACCTTTTTCATTTTTTAAAAAAAACTGATAGTTGGCTTATGATATATATCATATCTATGATGTACGATATATTCCATTTATAATTAAAATGCAGATTTATTCAACATTTTACTCCAAGGCTGACCTAGATTAACAAAGAGTTCCCCTCCCCTCTCTCCCCCACCCTCCCTCTTCTCCTGTCTTTCCCTCCCTCTCCCCTCCCCTTCTCTCCCTAGTCCATCTCTCCCCACTTCTCCTCACCTCCCCTCTCCCTCACTTTCCCCTCCAAACCTAACAAGACACCTTTCTATGAGAGTTCGTAGGCAACTTTCCCCCCCAATTTTAGTACCACACCAGGAGGCTTTGGAGCTCTTTTTTCTGGCCAGGTACTCAGGTGTTCTGAATTAAAAGGAAACAAAATCCTGGTGAGCCTGGAGGAACACGTCACTTCATGTTCATGGCTCACATTTAACATTAGATGTGCCCCGTCCCTGGGCCTTTGCCACGACATCCCCTGCCCAGGCAGGCCTGCCTGTCCTATCTGTAGGACCATGGTCTTCACAGAGCAGACACTCACGGACAACGTGGGCTACAGTCACTGACTTCTGGACTGCTTGGAAAATTGATACTTGATCCCATATTTGAACTGAATAACCTTATGGGAAAGAACGCTGTTATCACTCTCCGGAATCCTGCTGGCCTCGTAAATTAGGCTCTAAATTGAGCTATAGATGATCTCAACTCCTTTGTTAGCCAAGGCGCTGCTGGCGGCTAGCAGTCCTGTTGGTGGTGGTGTTGAAAACTCACCACCTGTTGCAGTTGGCTGGTGGGAAAAAAGATTCTGGTGGGGAGGAAAGTGCCACCCAAGCAAGGGGGTCGTATCTCTGGGCTGAAGAAACTGTGGGTCTTGGGTCCGAGGCTTTGAAGGTAGGGTTGGCTGTCCACAGTGGGCTCCCAGGAGCTCGGTAACAGAACAGACAGGATCCAAGCCAGGTGTGTGGTAGGGTCTGCTGGGACACGGGACTCCTCTGGAGGTCAGGACTAATTCAGCAAATTTCACCTGTTGGAGGAGTCGGCCTCCCTCCCTTCCTTCCTCCCTTCCGTGCGCATGTGTCCCTCCAGGCTCTCTGGAAGATGGCATTCCTAGGTGTATGAGGATTATTCTTCCGTAAGATTATGAGCACCTGCCAGTCTGACTATAGGGAAACAGAGCTATGAGGTAGGAAATGCAGAGTCAAAGATGACTAACGTAGACCCTTATCATAGAATGATACTCGAAGTTTCTGGTGAGGAGGAGGCCTGACTAAACCAGAGAGTGGAAGAGGGACAGTGGCTGCTTCTCTGAGCTCTGGGACCTCCCTGCCCCCAACCCCCACCTCCTCTCCACCAACTGAAATGCTGAGGGTTTCCCACCATTTTTTGCTGCTTCCTTCCGGGTGGGGGAGCCAGAGGGTATTTTGAAGCTTTTGCTAGCTTTCTGTGCTGTCTTCCTGTCCTGTGCCAGGCCTCAGTCCACTTACTGTTCCTACGTTGCTTTTCTGGGTTTCTATTCACAAAGAAGGGTGGGCACCCTTTGAATTCGTCAGTGGCAGAAATGTTAAGATGGCAGATACTGTCAAGAAAGGGGAAATTTATGGGAGCAGGAAACAGATCAGTTGTTGAATTGGGTGTGAGGAGAATTAGGGTGAGGGGAAGAGATTGTTCACAAAGAGCAACATGAAGGAATTTGGGGGTGCGTGTGATAGAACCATTCCGGATCTTCATCACGGTGGTAGTCACGTGACTGTGTGCATATGTCTATAACTTTACACCAGAGTGAATTTTATTGTTATTACTTTACAAAGGTGACTCAAATTTTAAAACTAACATCCACCTATTTAAGAGTGAGGCCATAGGCCACAGATGCTGGAATCAGTGGTGCTTGGCTCAGGGCTATCGCTAGGCGGTATGGCGTGGCCAAAGGAGCCTGAGGCCCAGAGTCTCTGATCCTAGTTAGGCCATCTTCAGGAGCCTAACACCCCCCCCACCTGCACCCCCCAAACGAGGACAACAAAAACTATCTCATGAGGTTGTGTGGATTTAAATAAAATCACGCATCTAAAAATAAGTTAGAGGTTTAAGAAAATACATAGTAGAGGTTTGAAAAAAATGTTTTTGTGGGGAGGGGGCTGTTATCACTCTTTATGGCAATCCCAGGTATCTCTAAGACCTTTTAAAAAGAATATGCCTGGCTTTCGTTATCTCGAAGCAGAAGCCAGCAATGAATTAGTGGAGATAATCCCAGACAAGAAAGGTTTAATAAAGAAAGGATCCTGTTTGTATTTAGATGGTGGATTTTCGAAGACCAGAGGCTCGGAGAAGCGATCATCAAGGGTCTCCTTAGAAGGTGTTTTCGTTCTGCCGCCGCCGTCTGCCAGGGAGTCCTTGAAGTCTGGGTACTTGTGTGTTTACCCTGTGGCTGAAGTGTCTATTTGTTTTGCAGCTGGGAGTTGGTTTTGCCTTGGAACTCCCTGCCGGGTCTGGGTTTATCCACTGAAGCATGACGGCTGAAGGCAGGCAGTTTCTTTATAACCCAAATCTTCCATGAAAAAATTGCTGACTTCTTACGGGGGTCCGTAAGGAGACGGCTGCTCGGAGCCTTCGCTGCGTGCGAAAAATGGCCCGCGTGGTTCCGTGCATTTCGGCGGTGTTTGGGGTGTTTTGGTCATTAATTAAAGCTTTCGCTGTGTGGATGGTCCCCCTGGGCCTCTCCGCGCCATGTCCCCCATTTTACAGCTGGGCCCATGAAGGCAGAGTCATTTGCTTGGGGCTTTGCTTGCAGAGGAAGTCGACAACAGGGCTAAGGGGCCAGTTTTAGCAGGCGCTTCCTCGGATTGTAACAACACTCTGCTTTTTGTTTCGTTACTGCTCGCTCGCAAGCCTTTCCTCGGACTCTGGAAACAATCAGCTGCTGTTGGCCCGGGTTTATAGACGGTGCAGAAATTGCACGGGGGCCAGACAGGAGCTGGGGAAATCAGTGAGCCAGCTTCCTCCGCTGTGAAGTTGCTCTTTTGTACTCGCTGTTCTGGCCATAATACCTGCGTAATTCTCTCCTTCCTGTCTGCAGTCTGTCCTGCTGGGGTGCTTTCTGTTTTTACTACAAAGTGGGCTCCCCTCCCGCAGAGTTCCCTGGACAGGATCACTCTCCCCTAACTCCAGCTGCTTCCTTTCCAAGCCAGTAGCTGCCACCAAAGAGGCTTCAAAAGGCCCTAACAGGGCCAGAGCTCTGTGCGATCTCGTTCAGCACTGGAAAAGCCAGTGTGCTGTCTGCCATGAAAGAAATTCACCGTAAGACACGACCAGACAGCACAGCTTTGTTTTGGGATACGGGTCTAAAACCCAGTTCCTTTTCACATGGCCCATCTTGCACAAACCTTGGCAATGATGCACGGGCTGCAGTTTCTGCTGCGGGTTTCCTTAAAGTGGGCCGGAAATGCAGAAACAGTCGTCGGTGTCCTCTCTTCTCCTCTTGAAGATTTTCAGCTTGGTGTGTATGGAGACAGGAGTCTCATTCATGCAAATGTTTCATGCCTTTTGTTTAAATCAGGTCATTAGAATTTCAGGTACAACTGGCACACGTAGGATTAGAAACAAACAACTCAACCACTAGGAGCAGAAGTGTGCAGGCTCCCCGGGGCTCTGACCTGGCCTTGGCCTTGGCCCTGGCCCCCAAGGTGGAGAGAGGCCCCGCAGAGCCACAGGGCAGGCTGGAAGGTAGGGAGGAGAGGGGCTCCTGCTGCTTCTCTCAGTTAATTAACACTGTCAGCTTGGCAGCTGCCTTCACCTGCCTAAGGAAAGGCAGTGAACTCCCCAGATCGGCCTGCTTTCCCTCCTTTTTGAAAACTATGGAACCCCTCTCTGTGCTCCAGGGCCCAACTGTGGAATTTCTTTCACTAATTAAAAATAGGTCAGTGCTTTTGAGGAAACCCACCTTGGGGCTCCTGGAGACTTTCACCTTGGAAAATCCTTGTCATTCACTGATGAACACGGAGGGATCGATAGGAAATCCTCACCGCCTACCTGGCAAGGAGTAACTTATGGCGTTTGTAACATGGGAGGCTTATCGGATAGCTTCCTAGTCATTTCTTCCAAGGAGCTGAGAGATTTTAAAAATCCAGGGTTTCACATTTCTGGAAAATGAATGAACCCTCTGCCCCCTTGTCACACCTAGGCTGCATCTGATGCTCTCACCTGTTGGGGGCCGGGGCAGTTAAAGTCAGGAACTTCCTGTACCCCATGAGCTGGCTGGCGGAACCCCCTGCCCATTTTAGCCTGAGCAGGTGGAAACCCTGGATCTGCTTAGAGCATAAAGCATGCTCTCCTTGGAAAGGGTAGCAATCCAGCACCAGGACAAAACCCTGGCATTTAAAAACAATAATTCTGGTTGTCTCATAGTTGCATAGTTTACCAAAATATGTTTAGAAATGAAAAAATTTTTAATCTAAAATGAACACAGATGAAAGTTGGCATTTGGTTCTGTTCTCCTGGTCCCTCTCTACTCTGTGGTTCAGGCTTTCTTACAACAGTCAGCTTGCAGAGCTCATTCTCCGTATGCGGAATCCCTCCAACTGTGTTCCAGTCTCATTTTTCTTATTACAAAAGGGTCTTATGATTTGACGTCACTGTCCCCCAAATCTGAATGCTTATGTTAAATAGAGATTATTTAAGGACTTGCCGATGCAAGACTATTCCTTACACATAGATTTTTCCTCGAAGTTTCTAATAGAGTTTGGCCTTATTCAACTTTGATGTTCAAATGATGTGTGCCGAAAGGAAAACAATCCAAGATCTCTTGAATGATCGTGTAATATAAAATAGAGCTTTTCAAAGATTGCCCTTCATATGAACTGGAAACTGTAGGCCAATTAACCTATACAAATCATGAGCCAATTCTTTCTTTTATCAATTTTTTTGTTCTGTTAAATGGTTCTGTGTAAAAATTGTTTCTCAGCACCTCTTTTGTAATAAGTGGGCAGATACTTGAAGACAATTTATCGCTCACTGTGACCGAAAGACATCTAAATATTTCAAATGCTTTCCCTACCACTCACAACATCTGGATGCTTTTAAGAGAAATACCCACTTACTCGGGGTATAGCCATATAACTTGGGTATTTGGATGAATACTTGTATTATATGGAGTAGTAAAGATATGCCTTTAGTGTCTTCATTCATGCCTCTCTGCTCGTTGACATTAATGACTATAGAACGAGTGTTTATGTGGAAAGACAAGTGCTTATGAAGTCTATTTCAGATGTGCAAGATATTATTTGTGGTGGGACCAGAGTTTGTCGTAGGTAAATATTCTTTATGTGCACAATAAAAAGAAAAGAAAAAGAACCATACAGCATTCCGGGAATGTATTTGCCAAGCAAATATTTTGGAAAACAGCCCAAAGGAACATATTTAAGGCTGTGATTTTAATAGTGAACTAAGGAAATGCTTTAATGCATCAGCTAAGCTCACGGATGGTGGTAATCACATCTGGTTTACCTCAAGCTATAGGAGCAGGAATGAAACTTAACAGCGGAACAAACATCATGAGGCTCAAGTTACATTTTTTTTGTAGGTATGTGTATGTGTAGTGCAAGGTTAAAAATAATAAAAAAACACGGAAATACTGCCATGGCTCAAGTAATCTGTAAATGCAGATGGCTTGCCAACTATAAGGGAAGACTGCTCTGTCACCTGTCCTTTCTTTATTATGTAGCCTGTGAGTTTTACTGCAGCAATTAAATGCTTTTATGGATAGGCAACTATTGCTGATGCCTTATTCCATGGCCAAGGAAAACAGGGTTCTAAGTAAGCTGGTTGAGCAAAGACTAGGGTCTCCAAGGTGGGAGCTGCTTCCTCTTCACCACCGATCCCATTCCCCAGCAAGGAGCGAAGCCGTTGATGTAAATTTAAGTATATGTAGCACCCAGCATAATGCATTTCTCACCTGAAATATAGACCTAAAAATCCTTCTTGATTGTATCAGGTTAATTTTTAAATCATAGCAATAATTCTCCCTTCAGTTATGAGGTTTTTGCATGTCAGACATCACACGGACCCTCTCTTTGGAACTCCTTTTGACAGCATTAAAAAAAGAATCAGCTATTTAAATTTCTCAATCCACTGACTCAACCCAAGGTGTAGCCCATCCGCTCACACGTGTGACGGATCACCGGTGACGACCAACAGTTCTGGAAACGTGTGCTCTCTTAGCGGTGAGAGCCTTTCATAACCGAAGTTGGCAGCATTATCTGCTAACTGGCAATTTAACCTAAATGGCTTTCTGTTCCACATGCATTTTCTATTCAGAATAAAAATAATCAATATTATTTCCTGATCACTTTAGGTGTAGCCTGGGGGATATTGTTATGAGATTCTTGCTCATTTCAAAACAATTACTTGAGGGAATATAGTCCCTCCCCTTTGGGTATGGGCTCTCGTTTTAAAACGTTAAATGTTGATATTCTCCAAATGTCACAGGTGAGGACTTGTTTATGGGAAAATCACTAGGGAAAAAAGCCCTTGGAGACCCTGGGCATGAGCGTGTGAAGGTTTGTCACCAGACTGTGTGGTTTAGGCATCTGTTCGGGTGAGCCACTGAATGCATTTCTGGATCTGAGTATAAACTTTAGTCAATAAATGTTGTAGCACGTCATTTTAATGGGAAAATCCTGCCCCACAAAGGAAATCCTCTTTTCTGCTTTAAATCATGCTTCCCGAGTTTGGTGAGTAGGACAGATATTTGACGTCAGCTCTGATTCAACACAGCTGAAAATTTCTGCCCGAACATTCAAGTCTACAGGTCTTGATCATGAGGTGAGTTTGACAAATTATATTTGAAATACCGCCTGGCCGACTTGGTGCTCTGAAATCGTACCCACGTGCGGGGGCCGTAGGGAAGATGTAGGGCTTTTTCTGAGGCCCATGAAGGACACGTTTGTATGGAAATGCTGTGGTGGACACACAGGACCGGCTCACAGCCCTGGATCCCTCCTGCCTTTCGCTAGATGCTGCCATGGGTAATGCGACCCGAGAAGCAGCATAGCTTCCTCAAGGCCATTAGTCACTGGGCTAGAGGAATGGCAGGATGCCATTCCGCCACCTCCTGGTAGGGGACACAGGCAGGTATGTGCCCAGTAAAGGACCGTGCTTGAGCCCTGAGTGGAGGTGGTATAGGGGATTCAGGAATTCAGAAAGTTCCTGGAAGAAGTGGAATCTGTGGCGTTTTGAAGAGAGAGATGGTATTAGCCTGGAGGAGAAGGGGAAGCGCTCAGCCAGGGGGCCATTTACCTGGTGAAATTTCTTTCATTCTGACCCAGAGGGAAAATACTCCTAGGGCTAAATGAGGGGATGGAGGTACAGAAAGAAAAAAGTCATAATTTGAATTGCTGAAGCAGCTGCCTGATGGGACAAATTACTGGAGTTTTCAAAGCCACTTTGAAATGCCAAACAACCTGCACTTTATCCATTCAGAATTGCAAATCCTACAAAATTCCGTTTCAGCTAGGAATACCGGTGACTTCGGTGACTTGACTTCGTAGTGGGTGATATTTTTATTACCAAGTGTCAGTCATGTGGTCATGTGGGGTTTGGGTTTTTTGTTTTTTTGGGTTTTTTTGCCACATTTAATGATAAAAACGTAAGCAAATGTAACAGATTTCAAACCAAGAGGAGCCCAGGGCACGAAGAGTTCAGTTTGGAATCTGCCAAGGTGATAAAAGAGATGAGAGGTCAAGGCTCTTCTATTCTTATTCAGAAAGGTGAAACTCACTTCCTTCCCGTGTGACTCACGGGCTTTCCTCTTTCCAGCCTTATGTTTTACGGACATGTGGACCAAAGGTCCCCGGCTCACCATGGCAGCTGGGTTGCCCTGGTGCCCATCACTACCACCCCCAGTTGGTACGTATCTATCTGAATCCTGGAGGACACACCCCTTAATGACACGGAGTCCTCCAGGAATCAGAGCAGACTTCGCAGAGTCCCGAGGGTGGAAGGGAGGAGAGGTGATACCCTCAGGCACCATTTGCTTCTCTGTTTTCTGTCATCATTTTGTAACCCCCCCTCACTCCCACCCTGGGCCAGCCCCACAAAAATCCCTTTCTGTCTTTCCCTTCCACATGGCTACATCAGATCCCGAGGAAGAGCCCACTAGATATGGGAGACCTGTGTCTTAGACCCCAACCCGTCACTTTCTCAGTGTGTGACCTTCACCAAGACATGGGACTCTTTGAGATGCTTTCTGTGTGTATAAAGGGAAGAATTGAACTAGATCATTCCTAAGCCCCTGCCAGCTCCGATTCTCTCTGCTTCCAGGTATTAAGATCCTCAGGGAAGGGTTCATGACATCCTTAGTGGCCCTCACTGAGGTGGCCCTTCATAAAGGCTTCCATTTGATGTCCTGGGAAACAAGGTGGCTGTTGGATGGGGGCTTCATTTTCATGCGGTTACATCCCAAGCTGGGGTCTCCTGAACAGTAGAGCTGCCTTGCAGTTCACTTAACCAGAAATGCCAGAGCTGCTGAAGCTTTTATGGAAGGACAACTTCTTTGACAGAAGTTTCCTTTCTTTTAAGACAAACAAGCAAACAAAAGCCCTTTAATAGGTCCTGTTCCCTTTACTTGTTTTTAGCTTTCCATCAAGGCTTAGACAGATAAAATGGATACAGTCAGAAATGGGGGGATAGTTGACAGGCAAGCCCTCTGCTCTCCTGCCAGGGCATCTCTGCTGAGAAAAGCCTAAAACCCGCTGGCTTAGAAGAAGACACTCAGGAGAGGTGTTCTCGAAGCAAGAGAGAAAGCACACTTGACGCCTCCGCGGGGACTCTCTCATCCTCTGTGACTGTAGCGAACGCCCACTCATGTTCGCAGGAGGACGTGACCATATACGTAGTGCCACAATATTGTCCTTTACTCTGCGCAGAGCATGCCCCCAGGTGAGTGTGAGATACAGAAACCCACTGGTCTGTTCCTTCTGCCCCTTGTGGTGGAAGCACCTTGCTGTGCTGAGTGTCTACTAAAGAGTCATTTCTCCCAAAGGTAGAAGGAGGTGGGGCCCTGTTGGTCGTATTGCAAGTAGATATATTGCTCAGAATATGTGTCTGCACGGTGTCCTAGCCCTGCCTGCACATTTGACCCGGAGCCAGGGATCCAGGGACCAGGGACTTGTGGCAGTGGTGGCTCCTCGAAATCTCCATCTTGCACACCTCAGCTCAGAGCCACAGTTCCCAGCATGGCTTGGACCTTCCCTCCGTGACAAGCCTGGGCATTAACATGTTATTCAGCTTCAAGATCTAGTCAGTCTTGCGCGTGGCTCTGTAGCTGGGAACCAGGGAGAGTGCACTTCCGGCGAGCATTCTGCAACAGTCCCGTCTATCCACGCAGGATCCTGTGTAGGGTATGACCCGTCTAGCCCGCCGTGCTAGCCACTGTGGCTGTATCACAGCTCATCCCAACTTAGTGATTGAGAACAACCGTTTACTGCATGCATGGATCCGGGGGTCAGGAATTCGGGTGGGGCACCGCGAGGAGGGCTGTCTCTGCCCCAGGCTGTTTTGACTGTAAGCTGGATGACTTCAACGTGGAGCTTGGAATCATCGGGGGGCTTAGTCCTATCCATGTCTGGCTGTCAGCCGGCCCTTAGCTGGGGCTCTCAACCAGACACCCACACATGGCTTGTCCATGGGCTCTGGGCTTCCTCACAACATGGAGGCCAGGTTCAAGGGCAAGTGATCTGAGAAGACATGTCGTCTGCTGTGAGCTGGCTTTGGAAGTCAGGCAGGTCACCTTTGCCATGTTCTGTTCATTGCAGGATTCTCAACAGCCCAGCCAGGTTCGAGGCAGTGGAGGAATAAACGGCAGAGGGGCAAGGTTCTGGAAGGCTGTTTTGCTGTGGGTACACATACACTCTGCCAAACCTGGCACAGCATGGAAAACACAAGGGAGGTCTTGCTAGTCCCTCAAGTGTAAGGTTAACAGGCAGGACCTCTGCAGCTGTGTTCACTTTATACCCATGACTCCGGTCCCACCTTGGTCTCTATGGACGAGGAGGATTCCTTTGGACAGAGCAGAATTTTTCTCCAGGTTGGTAGAAATACATAAACCTGTGCTTTATCAGCTGTCACTGCTCAGGTGAGGTCTTCAACGAATTCTCTTCCCAAGATTCCAAAAACTCTTCCAATAACGCCCACCTGGGTCACACACAGGACCAGGAATTCAGGAGCGGAGTCTGTTGGGCCACCAAGCCGTGGTTTGTGCAGGAGCCTCGTAGGGATTCTATGACTTAGGGAAACAGCCCGGTGTCAGAGCGCCAGTCAGGTCTTCCGTTAGTGGTCAGAGAACCATGAGTTCGTTGACTTTGTTTCTTTTTGGCTCTTTATGGCTTTTTAAAAAAATTTCATTACGCTATGTTCATCACCGTACAGTACATCATTAGTTTTCGGTGTAGTGTTCCATGATTCATTGTTTGCGTATAACACCCACTGCTCTGTAAACTTGTTTTTTAAAATAGGTGTATTTCTTCCATACTTTTCCATTCTGGCTTGAATCAGTGTCCTCGGTAAGTTTTTCTTTCTTATATTTTAGAGAGGTGGAGAATACAATAAAATATGGAGAAGAAAATAAAAATCTTCTATAGCGCCACCCCTTGAAATAATAATTGTCAATATTATAGTGCTTTTTCCATTGTTTATTGCCTCCCCATCATTAAATATTCCTGTCTTAAAAATGATTTTAATGGCTAAATATGAATTAAATATACCAGAATTTATTTTAACCACCGCTTTTATTGTTGGATATTTTATTTCTTCTTTCCCATGCTTTTCATGTGATTACTTTTGCATTTTTAAAATAGATTTTTATTTAACATATGTAACATTTTCCATACTTATTTAAAAGGTTTGATAAAAATTATTGAAATCTAAATAAAATTTATTTCTTTGTGATTCCTGGAAATGGAATTATTAGATCACAGGCTATGAACAGTTTGAAGTTGTTGCTACAAAATCTGAAATTGCTTTCCCAAATTCACACAATCACTATCAATCTGTACATAATTTTAAAAGGCAAACAGGTGGGACTTGTCTGCTTGGGGGGGGGCGCAAATGTAAAGCCATATTTTAAATGAATTTAATTCCGCTTTGATTTCTATTTGTTGTAGCCCGAAGGTGAGGATTAAGTCATTTGCCTCTATCTTAAGTGCTCTCAATTCCTTGGTTCTGCATTCTGAGCCTGTTCTTTTTCTCACTTCAAGTGTATTTTCAGTTGTATGCATTTCCCCCCGGCCCGAAAACGATGCTTTTCTCCTTCGTGTGCAACTCGTGGTCTCACGGCCGCCAATCATTTGTCCCCAGATGCTCTTTTTTGCAGCATCTCCTTTATTTCACGCATGACTGTGGCGTTGCTCATTGCCCACTGTCTCCGCTTCTGTGTGATTTGTCTGCCCTGTAATTCTGCATCTTTGAATGATAATGTGATTACTTTTAGGATCAGTAAAATAAGGATGCATATGTGATTTTTATATATTTGCTGTCTTCGCATCATCACTGCCGTGGTCAATTACGGGCAAACCGTTATGCGTTCTTCGTGGGCCTTCTAGTTGTGCATTTGTCCTCGAAATGGCTTGACGTTGTCGCTAGATTTTTATTCTTCTGTATATACATTTACTTGCAGTATAAAAGGCTTCTCCAATATTTGCAATAGTTATTTATAGTTCCCCTTAGCACTGTTCTATTCTAATATAGTTGACCAATTGGGATATAAACTCAGAAGCATTCTGGAGTTAATATAATGAATATTAAATTACATATCTGGATTTAATGATTATTCATGGCCTCCAATTATAATATTACATAACTTGTGATCTCTAAGGAATTTTTAACAGTAAATATCACCACACCTGGGCATTCCATTATTATTGTTGGGCATTAATTGTAGCTTTTGTAGTAACCTTGCAGTTTAATCTAAATATGTATCTTAATTCTTTCTCTTACGCAAAATTCTTTTTGGTATACCTTCTAAGACTTTCACTCTGGGTTGAGAAAATATTACTTTTACATTTGGTTAATTAATTAATTAATTTATTTATTTATATTTTTAAGTTTTTTTGGTTAAATTTTAATGACTTGCTTTTTGCTGCTTACTTATCAATTATGGTTTTTTACTGAAATATAATTGACATAGAGTAGCATGAAAGTTTAAGATGTACGACATGTTGGGGCGCCTGGGTGGCTCAGTCAGTTAAGTGTCGGACTCTTGATTTTGGCCCAGGTCATGATCTCAGGGGTATGAGATCGAGCCCCATATTGGGCTCCCCACTGGGAGTGGAGCCTTCTTAAGATTCTCTCCCTCTCCCTCCCTCTGCGTCTCCCCCACCTGCGCTTCTGTGGGAGAGATATTCTGTCTCTCTCTCTTAAAAAAAAAGATGCACAACTTGGGACATTTATATATGGTAAAATGATTTCCACCCTAGTGTTAGCTAACAGCTCTATCACATCACATAATTATCATTTCTTTGTCGTGGTGAGAACGTTTAACATCTAGTCTGTTAGCATTTTGAAGTTGATACTGTAGTGTTGTTGGCTATAATCACTGTGCTGTGCATTAGATAACCAGGACTAATTCATCTTCTAGGTGCACGTTCGTCCCTTTTAACAACATCTCCGCACCCTCATGGCCCAGCCCCTGGTAACCACCATTCTACGCTCTGTTTCTACAAATTTAGCTTTTTTAGATTCCACGTAGAAGTGATATCATGCAATATTTATCTTTGTCTGGCTTATCTCACTAAGCATAATGCGGTTTTTTTCCTGTCCCTTTGTTTTCAGATTCCCTATTTCCTTTCCTCATTTTTTTTTTTACCTTATTTATTCTTTTCTTTTCCAAGTCCGTGGGCTTCTATATGGCAGTTATTGAGCTCAAGGGTGTGGGATGCATGGATAGCCCATGTCTGTAGGGGTTTTATCATCACTCGTGAGAACCTAACGCATATCAGAATGACTGGAATAATAGTGTGATCGAAGACAATGGGGCCATCCAGTTGGCCAAAATTAGGTTGTGCGTAAGAGGGGACACAACTGATGTGAGCCCTGTGGCCAGTTGTGAAGGGGCCGAGTTTGGACTCTGCTCTGTGGTGGTTTGGTGCTGGGAAGTGGGATAAAGAAGCCACTTTTGGGGTTCCTGTATGGGATATAGCTTTGAAGGAGAAGCATCTGAGAAGGAAGGAGCTCCAAGACTCGGATATTCACTCATGGAACCAATGAATACCCCATGCCCGCCATGTGTCAGGGGCTCTGGACCCCACAGTGAGCAGGCCTCCATCCCCCTTGCTCTTACGGGGCCTGTCGTTCAGCGGCCCTGCTCGTCTGGGGCTTCCGCTCTGGTGAAAGGGAGAGCAGATGAACACCTGTGGCAGTGGCAGCAACAGCTGTGTACATAATAACACCTCATGGCATTTAAAGTCTCCTTAATTTTCTAACTTTCAGGCACTGTGACTCGTGTGTAAAGACATGTCCAGTGCCCTTCTGGGTTGTGTGCCCCTAAAGGAATAGCTCTGTTCTTACAGGTTCAGCTGCTTGCTCCTGTGACTCGCCCCAGCCTGACTTTGGTTCAAATTCTTATTACATTGTGAGTCTGCCCACGGATGCAGCTGGGAGACTCAGGCTTCCCCTTTGATAATTCGATGTTAGGAGTTGACATCCTGGAAATAGCACTTTGAAAGGACCGGATAAGGGAGGTCACCTGTGGAGCTCGTCATTTGGTAATAACCTGAAATCGGTTCATGTCTTCTCAAGAATGACCTCCAGGGAAGACAAAGATTCTGGGATTATTCTCCTGGCGTGCAGAAGCTGGGAGGACTCTGTTGGGAAATCTTCCCTCTGGGTACCAATGGGTAAAGTACAGATGTGCTCATGGTCCTGAAAAAGTCGATAACTTACAAGTGATCTTTTATTTTTCTCTGGCCAGGAATCTTGCGTCCTTTCTGCAGAACTTGGAGAAAAATGTGAAGCCATAGACAAGAAGTTACTGTATTTAGAAGACCAGCTTCACACAGCAATCCACAGCCATGATGAAGATCTCATTCATATCCTTTTCATCTTGCAGATTAAGCACCTGCTAGTTGTTTTGTAAGAGCAAACCTTAAAAAAATATTCAATTTTTCCATGCACTAGCAGATGGAAACAAATAGATACCGCTGTTATTTATAGCATAGCACACCTTTGATCTCCGAGATTATCCTGTATGCAGTGTTTTCTCTCTAGCTTTTGGTAAGTAATCCAGCATTTTTTATTATCAAACCTGACCACTAAAAATTAACCATGAAGTTCAGACATGCATAGAAGGCCAAAACAAAATGCAGTTTTCAGGGGGCATGAAGCTGGGTTTGTGGGATGGAGATGGTTGTGGGTCTGATCGGCTCAGTTTTTCTAGGGGCTTCTGTATATTTTCTTTACCATACAATTTTGCCCTGGAATCAGCACCAGAGTATCATAACTAATAGGACTTTAGGTCATTCCTTTTCAATATCTTCTTGCACAGGACTCCATATGCTTGGTGTCACATCTGCAGGTGCCTTCCTCAACGCTAGCCGCCACTGAGCAAGACGGCAGGAGAACAGGTTAGCTTCCATACATGTCCATATCCCGTGTGGGTCTGTGGATGTGCTCAGTTCTGGTTAGTTCTTTTGAGGGCAAAGGGATGGGTGCGCACATAGATGAAGGGGGGTATGCTCCATCCTGTATCTTTTCAGTTATTCAATCAGAAGTGGGCAGTCTCTTGATAAAAACACTTCTCTGTTCATTCATCCTTTCTATTCAGTAGTATGACTCTTACTAGATGAGTTTGTGGGAAATGCAACTATTTTGGTCTTTGCTTCTCACTGCTGCATTACTTTTCAGAATTCCGCTTCTTTTTATACTTTATCTTGAATGACTCTGTGTGTGTGTGTGTGTGTGTGTGTGTGTGTGTGTGTGTGTGTGTGTGTAAGCAGCTTTGAACGGCCAAGGACTAATCTTAGTCACGAGTATTCGGATCCACAGTAGTTTAGTGATGGAGTTGGGCTGTTTCCTTCCTCATTCTAACCTTATATCTTAGACCTTGGTTATTAAACTTTGCAGGAAATTTCTTCAACTTAATCAGCAATTACTTTCACGTTGCTTAAGGTAGATTTTTAAAAGCAGATATTCTGTTCTTCATAATTTCCTGCCCCTTACAAAACTGGTGTTTAAACTATTGCTAGAAAGTTGGCCAAAGAAACAGCAGAAGAGTTCTTGGTTTGCAATTTTGCTTATTCTATGTTCGTGGATCACCTAGATTTGTGTACTCACAAGGGGCAGGAGCTCCAGCAAATGGGCCAGTGACTGTCTGAGCCTGGGCGTCTGGGAGCGGTGCAATGCAGAGAGCCAGTGCATCCAGAGGGGTTCCTGGCCCCCAGCCCAGCAGCCAGGGGCTTTCTCCAGTGGGACGTATGTCGGGCTTACAGTGCAGTCAGGTAGCAATTCTGAGGGCTGCGGGCCAGGTCTGTGCTGGTCTCTAGACCTAAATTTTCTAAATGTTATAGTCCAGTTTGGTTCTAGGGAATTGGGTTTTCTCCTTAATAGGGGTGAGTGGCAGGGGATGAGGCTGAGAGGGGGCAGAGCTCTGTGTAGATAAGCCCCTTTTAGTGGCCCTACAGCCAGTCCACGATTCAGGAGCAGCAGGATCATGGACAATGGATAAAGGCTCTTCATGCTTCAACCTTCTCATCTGCAACAGTGGACGGGAACATGTGTTTCTAAGGTTTCCACGAGGCTACATGAGGCTGTGTTCAGGAAAATTCTTTAACATGCTTGTACATGGTAGGTGCTAGCTTTTAGGTAGAAATTACATTCTCCAAGTCCATTTGCCTCAACATTTTTAGCTTTTGTGTCAAAAGCTCCAGCCACATCCCATTTATATGTAAGAGGTTTCAAGAGAGATTTGTTCAATTATTTCATAATAGATGCTTGGATGAGTCAGTCTGGAACCACACAGTGGCCTCTATAAAAAGTCATTTCAGTCTAACAAAACAGCTATGGATTATTCTTTCTACTCGATAGTTGAGAAAACCGAAATTAGGTGACTGGTCCAGGGTCATTTCTAGTGAGTGGCAAGCTCCGGGGTCCCCTTTGGCTCCAATGGGGGTTAGCTCTGCCTACAAGTAAATGGACAGGCCCATTGTGTGGAACATAGAGTTATTCTAAAATTTTTAAGCTTTAACAGAAGTAGCTTATTGAAGTTACGTTTTGAGAATTTGGCTCATCCTTGCTGAAATAAGTGGAGACATACTGGGGGTATGTCAGACTGGGGTTGGAAAACCCTGTTTTAGGTACAGAAGACACCACCCTCCTCCCCTCCAAGCAAATCTGCACCACAATATGGATTTCCACCCAAACTTTCCTCTGAATCTCAGGCTTTGTTCTGTGTCCCTGATTAAGAGCAAATGCACAGAAGCGAATCTTTGAATTCCTACAAAACAGCACTTAGATTTGAGTGGAACATGGCGCTCTAAGATAGACATACTTACGAGGCTCTGCAGAGGCTCTCTCCCTCCACAAACCAAAGCCCTGTTTCAAATTAGAGTTCATGTAGAGATTCAAAGAGGCTGCTGAATCCTCCAGCCAAACTCTGACTGGTTTGTGTTTCCATTCTTGATCAAAGATACAGAGCTGTGTACAGTTGAAAGAAACAGTTTGCCATCAACAACACGAAAGAATTACACGGTGAGTGTCGTATTTTTGTTTGATTCCATTAAACACTCTGCCAGAGCCAACTGTGCCTATGATGTGTCCTGGGCGTGGAGTCCACAATGAACGTCCATGTCCAGAAGATTCAAGCCTTGGCTGCCATCGGTGCTCATGCTTCCTGTGGAAGGCCCTGAGCTTCTGCGTAAGCCATGCACATGAGAAAGCATTGCCAGCGAGCCATCAGCACGGGCTGGGCCACTCGTTGATGGTGGAGATGAGCTTCCAAACAGATCTTCTGGGCATCCTGACTTGATTTCGGGGCTGGGACAGCCTGCGGAGAGTGTCCTGCTTTTTATAAAGAAGACACTGGATTGACAGATCCAAGAAGCAAGAGAAAATAGCCCGTGTCTCTTCGTCATCCTGACAGACTCAGTAAATTACACGTAGCATGACCAAAGAATGACACAAACCCGCCCGCTGCTGTGGAGGCAAGTGTCTGAAAGAAGTCTGCGCCATTAATTGGAAGAGCCGGCCTCAGACAGGTGACTCGTGCCTGCTGTCTGAAGAGAGGACAGGAGGTGTGACTTCCCTGCCAGTCACGCCAGGATTTCCAAGAGCATCAGTCTGAGTCTCTAGTACAGTCTCACAGTCATTTTGGGTCCTAATTAGCAGTTATGTTTTGAAAACCGTTTTGAATGGTTCCTCCATGTTCAAAACGCTTTAACTGAAAACCATCCAGGTAGGTGGAGTTTTAAGCAGGTTTCTTCTCATTTTTTTTCCCTTCCTCAACTTCTACAACGAGGTGGGGGGAGTATACCTAAGATTGGGCACATTCCAAAGCCCCCAGGGCAGGTCTGCCTGCCTCTGAGTCACAGTTGGGACGGGGACAGACTGCTTCTATTTGCGGTTCTATTTGCATCCATGTTCAGGGGACCTTCATGCAATTCTGTTCTCTCTGCTTATTTGGAATGCATGGTGCCCAATCAATTAGTTTTGGTGGTGCTTGATGGCATGCAGACACTCTAAATACATCCAGGCGCACGCACAAACATCACATCGCCTTAAGATCCCTTGTCTGGTTCAACTTTCGCACGTGTAGCTTGAACAGACAAAGGTAACAGCAGTCTGGGGACATTGCTGTGCCTTCTTGGGAATGTTTTCCACTCTAGAGCTAAAGAGCTGAAAGAGGGGCCAGGAGGATCACAGAACCCTACTTATGAATCTCACAGAGAAGAAAACAGACCGTAAGAGGCTGTCGTTGAAAGCACTGTGTGCACTGGGCTGATGCAGATATGGTGGCCAGGATTTCTTCCACTGGCTTCCGCCAAAGGGAGGAGGCTGGGGAGAGGAAGCCTAGGAGGCGGTGTGGATCCTGGGCTGTCCTGCTGCTGGCGTAGCACACGGGGAACTTGGCACTAGGTGGGCATCACAAAGAGCTCTCTGTAGAAGCATCAGGTGCATTCAAGCAGGTCACGTGCGTGCGTGAGTCCTTCCTCCTTGCTCTTCAACAGCTGCATTCCACCCCTTCGGCTTTCTCCTGCAGGTGAATTTCCAGGCACTGCAAGCCACGGTGGCTGCAGAGCCATCACTGTTGATACGAAGAAACACTTTGCAAATGAGAAGCTGTTTCAGAGGAATACCGTTGTCTCTTTTTGAACCAAACCAGACCTGAGGAGCTGATCTACTTTTGACTAGGCTACTAACAGGATTGCTTGGAAACCCAATTGCCCGTCAAACACTCAGTCGTTTTTATATGTAAACAAAAGAGCTCCTTCAAAGAATTTGAGAGTCTTTGCAAATGGCTGCCCTACATGACGATGTTGTCTTACCACTGTATGCCTGCGTGACATCTGGGAAAGGTGTCTTACTATCTTACCCCTTTACTAATTGCAAACACAGCTCACATAATTTTATTAGCAAGAAGTTATACACTTGCTTAATATGTAAATAGTCTACCCCAAGGTGGTAAAGAATGGTCTTGGGCTCCAAAGGTGTTTTTAAAGATATTGGCATGTCAATCCTTGTGCCATTATTATAATTAACGTGCTCATTTTCTTGTTGGTGGCATATATGTTACAAGGGATCTCTATGTTTAGCTCTAGAGGTCTCTCTAGATGCACAGGCATCACAAGAATCGTTCAGCTCTTTGCGACTTATTCTTACACTTAGATGTAGTGAGCACCTCTAACATAGCTACCTACAATCCAGTACAGGAGTTTTACTTTATTTGCTTGTGCTTTGATAAAAACCGAGGTCAAATATGTCTGTGGGCTTCCATGTTGAGTTTATTGGACTAACAATCGGAGACGCTGATTCTAGACCTGCTGTACTACTTAGTAGCCTTAGATCTCGGTTAGCTGTAGCAAATGGAATAAAGTGAGAGTCTGAAGATATTTTTTAAAATTATATATTTTCAACATAACCCCCAAGTACATATCTGCAGGCCAGATCTCACCCCACACCTCAGACTCATTGCTGCTTCCCACTCAACATCTCCCCTTGGCTGACAAATAGGCTTTTCTAAAAATTCCTCCCCACCCTCAAAAAAAAATACAACTCACGCTCAGTCTTCTCCTTGATAAATTGCAAGTACATCGCTTAGATAAAAAAAATCTGGGAGTCCTTCTCAATGCCTTTTCCTTCGTTCACATTCCACATCTGGTCCGTCTCCATATGCCCTTGGCTCAACCTCCAGCACGTATGCAGAATCTGGTCACCTCTCACCTCCACGGCCACTAGCCAGGTTCAGTACGTGATCTTTTCTTCCCTGGGTTATTGCAACCACCTCCTCTCATCTCCCTGCTTCTTCCTTTGCCCCCTTGAACCTACCAGTGATGAAAGCGGCCGGAGTGATCAGTCACTGCCCTGCTCCCAACCCAGACTACCCCCCATCTAGCAGTCTGCATATGTGCCGGTGGGTGTGAGTTTACTTTCTGTTCCACTCACTGGCACTGCATGCCGGGATGGCCGTGAGTTTGTTTAGTTCACTCCTGTGCTTCCTTCATCTGGAATCCTTCTTTTTCTTTTTCTCTCTCTCTCTTTTTTTTTTCAGAACCTTTCTTAGTGCACAGTAGGAGCTCAGGAAATGTTTGACAATTTGAATGAGTGAAGGAAAGAACAAGGATCTCTCTATTCTTTTATTTCCCCAACTGCTTAATGAAGAAATGTTTCAAGTGATTTCTTTTATAAATATATTGATTTAAATATAAAAGTATGCATGCATTTGAATGTTACAGAAGTATGAAAAAAAAAATAAAAGGCTGCATATTCCTCCCAGGATCAATACCTAGAAGTTTAGCACGGTGTCCTGCTAAGGCAGTTTTCTGGCAGAAATCACTTAGGTGCACAGGTTTTCATTCCGTATAAATTGTTCTGTAACCTGGTCCTCCCACGCCCACTGCACATTTTATCTCAGAGTCTCTTCCATTTTCATGCATTCAAAATGTTTTGGAACTTACATTGATAAGGCATCATACAGGCAGGTTGGTTAGAGAGAGGTATTTTGTAAATAAAAATATGATTTTTTTTCAGTTTTTAAAAAACATTCCAGTGTAGTAACATACAGTGTTATATTAGTTTCAGGTGCACAAAATAGTGATTCAACACTTCCATATATCACCCCGTGGTCATCGTGATAAATGTGCTCTTAATCCCCTTCATCTGTTTCATCCACCCCCCCCCACCTCCCCCTGGTAACCATCAGTTTGTTCTCTACAGTTAAGAGTCTAAAAAAAAAAAAAAAAGAGTATTTTTGTTTGTTTTGTTTCTTAAATTCCACATATGAATGAAATCATATGGTATTTGTTTCTCTGACTGACTTATGTCACTTAGCATAATATTCTAGGTCCATCCATGTTGTTGCAAATGGCAAAACTTCATTCTTTTATATGGCTGAGTAGCATTCCATTATATATATGTATACATATGTGTATATATGTGTGTGTGTGTGTGTGTGTGTGTGTGTGTGTGTGTGTGTATACACCCTTTTTTCTTTGTCCATTCATCTATCAAGGGACACTTGGGCTGCTTCCCTAATTTGTCTGTTGTAAATAATGATGCAATAAATATAGGGGTGCATGTATCTTTTCGAATTAGTGTTTTCATATTCTATGTGTAAATGCCCAGTAGTAGAATTACTGGTCATATTTTTAATTCTATTTTTAGTTTTTTGAGGAAGCTCCATACTGTTTTCCACAGGGGCTGCACCACTTTGCATTCCCACCAATAGTGCACAAGGATTCCTTTTTCTGTACATCCTTGTCAACACTTGTTGTAATATAAACATGGTTTTAATCATTTCGATGATTATTACTGTACAGGCTCACTAAGTGAGGTTTCCAGGATTTCTGATGTCTAGTCCTGCTTCGACAGAGCCTAGGCTGTTTGCTACGTCCACTGCATTGGGAAATAAACCTTAAATCTCCTAGTGCCTCACAAAAGGCCCTATATGCTTACGAGAAAAAAAATATTTCTTTTAACTCTAACCTTGGGAAGAAGGTATGAGAATATGCACTTTATTTATTTTTATTTTCTATTTTTATTTTATGTTTTTGAAGATCTAAGTGGTTTTATTAAACAATTCATGAATTGGGCAGTATCCCTTCTGAGAATTTTCCAAGTAAGACAGTGAAAACATTAAGTGATGTCTCAGTTTTCCATCACTGGTGATCATCTGCTTCAAACTCTGTCTTCTGATTCCTCCGTGTATCCTTGCAGATTGTCCTACGAAGGGCTGATGTGTTATTTTAATTATATAACTTAGTCTTTTTCCTTTGTGGCTTCGCTCTTGGTCTCTTTTTAAAAACCTTTCAGTGTGTTCTGCCAGGGCCAGAAATTGTACAAGTTCTTTAAGAAGCATCTTAGTTTGGTTCAATCCTCTCTCTAAAAACCTGTGTCATCTTTTAGCAATAATTATTACGGATAGGGGCGTGTAGTCCCAGGCTGCAGATCAAAGGTAATTACATCTCAGGAGTTTGTCAGGATTCATAAACGACTTAAGCTCTATGCTTACTCTTTATAAATGTAATGTAACTTTGTGATTAAATTGCAAACTTAGTCTGGGACCCCGTATGCTTTTACTTGTATAAAGTCGTATGGGTTTTCACTAAAGATTAGCAGAGCTGTCCAGAGAAAAGGAGGAAAATGAAGCCTTTTATTTTTTTTAAGGAAAAAAAAAAGGTAAATATGGGATTCTTTCTTTCCTTGCACCCGCTGATCCCCACCCTCATTCCCCTCAAGTTCAAGTGCAAGGAGTGAACCATCCTAGTAAATGAATGTAAATTACACAAATGATGAAGTCTGGTGAAGCTTCAAGATGAAAAGCTGCCAAAAGCTTTTCAGGGTGGTTCAGCATTTTTGCTTGGGAGAAGTTCATTTGCATAATTCCCAGGATCCTCTGGAGTTCTTTATTTAAAAAAGAAAGAGAAAGCTTTCTACAGTCATAACCTGGGGGTATCCTTTTCTCTTCACATTGCATTGACATTGTACTTAAATAAAACAACATTGTAGTGTTGATGGTCTGTGAGTGGTAAGATCTCTGCAAGCTACTTTCCCCAAAGCTTGCTTTCTGTTTTCTCCATGTCCGATCTAGGAATATTTAAGTGATCTGACCTCATGTGAGGATTTAACAGTATTTTAAGTGATGTCTAAGTGACGTATTTCCATACTTCCCCTTCATTCCTCTTGGATGAAGTGAAATTAATTTGCTTAAGAAACTAAAAGAATTTAATCTCTCTTCCTATTTGAGTTGTTCTGACTATTAGGTACAGGAGGAAACAGGGGCCTGACTGTGGATAGGAAAACACCATCTGTTAAATGTAGTCCCAGAAAAGGGCTAATTTCTAAAGAGAATGACAGTCTTATTTATTCCATATGATTATTTGCTAAGTTTTCTGTGACGGTTTTCTCTATGTGAGAAATAACTTTAAAGGTGAGGAAAATAAGAACCCAGCAGTTTAAGGAAAAACCAACCAGCCACCCCAGAAAGGGCAAGCTCCCTGCCCTCCATCAAATCTTGAGTACCCTGAATGGCTATTTTACAAGTTCCTGGGAGGTATACTAACACAGGACAGCAGATTAGAACCTACAGGGGTTTAGAAATCATTGTTTCACCAGAAAACTGAGGTTCAGGGTGATTTGCACAAGGCGACAAGGCTGGCTCATGGCCAGCAGGGACTATGGTCCCTCACATCTCCGAGTCCAGACCTATGGTGGCCCCAAATACTGGAATTCTTGAGGAAGCTCTGATTTCCAGCCCTCTGCCCTCTGGGCTGTCCGGGCACAGTTGAGCTGCCCTGTCTGGGGCTTAGCAGGAATCCCAGTCCCACTGACCCTCTATCATGGCCCAGTTGACCATCTGTCTCGGTCTACCAGGTGACTCTTTCTTTCCCTTTTTGAAACCTTACTTGAGATAGTTAATAACTCAGGGCTCATGAAGATGGCAATCGCTCTTACAGGAAGTGTAAAATCTGTATTAATATTTAATTCCTGCAATTTGGAAGAACTTGAAACTGCAATTAGGTGTCAGTGCCCATCTGCTTCCAGCAGGCACACGTGCTCTTATTAGACCTCTCGGAGGCTGCCGGGGGCCGCCCGTCACCTTCGCGTGTGTTCCTTAACAATGTGCGCACAGTCTCTCAAGAGGGAGCTCCAGATGGTGAAGGAAACTCTGCAGGCCATGATCCTGCAGCTCCAGCCAGCAAAGGAGGCGGGAGAGCGAGAGGCTGCAGCTTCCTGTGTGACAGCTGGTGTCCAGGAAGCACAGGCCTGAGGCGGGAAAGGATGGGGGGAGGGTGAGCGGCCACGTCATCGATATGGATGCACCGGAGGCCTCTCTCACCTCCCCTGCATGAACCAATGTGCCTGAATCAATGACGGACACAGGGCCCCAAGGCCTCCCCGCAGAAAGGTGGTCCCCCTTTGCGCTCCTGGGGCTGAGAATGGGGAGACCGCACGTTGGAATATGGAGGGGACAATGTGCCGGATTTCCTTCCAAGGGTCACCCAGAGGCACCTTTCCTGGTTTGTTCATGGGAGCTTCCTGTACAGGACTTGAAAATCTTCTCGTCTCAGCTCCCATTAGGCAGAAGTTGGGGTTGAATTCTGCTAGAAAAATGTCTCTTTTCCTGTACCATCTTGCTTTCTGCTGCAATTAAAATATCTCCTGATTTAAGAACCTGTTAAGAGGAAACTAACCGTAAGTCTCTTTCACCATACCTGTTATACTTTCCTACAGGCGCATGATCTAAGGGAGCTAATTAACCCCAGGGTCTGGAATTAACAGCTTTTCACCTTCTCCTATGATTCACTACAATCTCAGAAGAATGCATATGAAAAATTCCGAAAGACATTTCTTTAAAGTAACACGAGGTGCAGTCTTTTGGTTGTCCTATTAGAGCAGCTCCTATTTCTACTGAAAGGGTCATTGGTGTTTCCAGGACACCCTGGAATTTGCCCACAATGACAGCAGGAAGGGAGCAGGGGCAGAAAGGGATCATACGACCATATGACAAGTTTAAATTTCTGGGCCTCTCCTCTTTTCCTCCCTAACCTGTTTTCACTCAGTACCAGACAGGACACGGGTGTGGAAACCTTCATTCAGTACAGTGCGGTACTCAGTAAGAGAGCGCACACTCGGGAAGGCAGTGCATACTGTGTAAGACAGAGAAGCACTCAGCAAGGCGGTATAGTACTCAGGAAGGCAGTGCATACTCAGGAAGCCAGTGCAGTACTCAGGAAGGCAGAGCAGTACTCAGGAAGGCAGTGCAGTACTCAGGAGGGCAGAGCAGTACTGAGGAAGGCAGTCCAGTACTCAGGAGGGCAGAGCAGTACTCAGGAAGGCAGAGCAGTACTCAGGAGGGCAGCGCAGTACTGAGGAAGGCAGTCCAGTACTCAGGAGGGCAGAGCAGTACTCAGGAAGGCAGAGCAGTACTCAGGAGGGCAGAGCAGTACTGAGGAAGGCAGTCCAGTACTCAGGAGGGCAGAGCAGTACTCAGGAAGGCAGTGCAGTACTCAGGAGGGCAGAGCAGTACTGAGGAAGGCAGTCCAGTACTCAGGAGGGCAGAGCAGTACTCAGGAAGGCAGAGCATACTCAGGAAGGCAGAGCAGTACTCAGGAAGGCAGAGCATACTCAGGAAGGCAGTGCATACTCAGGAAGGCAGTGCAGTACTCAGGAAGGCAGTGCAGTACTCAGGAGGGCAGAGCAGTACTGAGGAAGGCAGTCCAGTACTCAGGAAGGCAGTCCAGTACTCAGGAAGGCAGTGCAGTACTCAGGAAGGCAGAGCAGTACTCGGGAAGGCAGTGCATACTCATGAAGGCAGTGAGTACTCAGGAGGGCAGAGCAGTACTCAGGAAGGCAGTGCAGTACTCAGGAGGGCAGAGCAGTACTCGGGAAGGCAGTGCATACTCATGAAGGCAGTGAGTACTCAGGAGGGCAGAGCAGTACTCGGGAAGGCAGTGCATACTCATGAAGGCAGTGAGTACTCAGGAGGGCAGAGCAGTACTCAGGAAGGCAGTGCAGTACTCAGGAGGGCAGAGCAGTACTCGGGAAGGCAGTGCATACTCATGAAGGCAGTGAGTACTCAGGAGGGCAGAGCAGTACTCGGGAAGGCAGTGCATACTCATGAAGGCAGTGAGTACTCAGGAGGGCAGAGCAGTACTCAGGAAGGCAGTGCAGTACTCAGGAGGGCAGAGCAGTACTCGGGAAGGCAGTGCATACTCATGAAGGCAGTGAGTACTCAGGAGGGCAGAGCAGTACTCAGGAAGGCAATGCATACTCAGGAGGGCAGTGCATACTCAGTAATGTGGGGCATTGCAGGCCCCTCCCTGCTGAGGCAGATGTGAAACAGGCTCAGTGCCATTAGGCAGCGCTTCCTGAGTTGCACTGAGGAAGGCAGCCGCTGAGAGATCTTCCAGGAACGAACGGGTCTCCCTCGGTTAGGTACGTTTGGGACATAAGCCATGCTATAATTTCCGGTTGGAGAGCCACAGTGCACATTAGCATATTAGACTGGGATGAAGCTCAGCAAAGAAACCCACTTGATTTTTATTTTTTTTTGGTCTAACCCAGACTTCTCAAGTTTAATGGATCATAGATTTTATTTAAGTCCTATTAATATCCCACCAGTCTTGTGTTGTGCAGCCCTGCAGTCTCTGGGGAAGTCATGGTCCAAATACTGATTTCCATCGTGTGTTTAGGTGTGATAATAACCAGACTCAAGGTTTTGCACAGTGTCTAGCTTAGTAACTATGTGCTACTCTTCGTGCTGCTAATTGATTTATGGGGTTTTGTTCGTTTGTTTGTTTCTGTCCTCATTTATCCCTATAAGAATAGTGATGGTCCTGCCTTCATTAGGATCTGTGGACCCTGGACAGTTCTTGTCATTTCCTGAAGTCACGCTGTCATTTCCGAAAGGCAGCTGGTGCTTTGCTAAGCCTCCCGTGCTGGGCAGTACTTCTGTCCTCAAAGAGATGCCCTGCTTAAGCCAGCAACTGGCTAGGGTCCAGGGAACAACGCAAAAGCACAGTATGTGAATTTGCTGACTGCGTTTCATCGGTTTTATCTTGAGCATTTAAAAATATATATAATGAATATGTTGTAATAATAATATAGTTAATTTCTAGGAATTCTTGGATTTTAAATAATGGACCGAATTAGTGAATTATTTATAATCATGTCTGAAAAATAGTTCATACTAGTCACATGGCACTTGGAATCCTCAAATCCTTGAGTTAATTCCAATGGAGCAAAACTTGGCAAGAGTCAGGACTGACCGTAACAGCAGGAACGAATATCTACTTTGACATACATCATTTTTAAAAGGCCCCCGGACGCAAGACATCTTAACAGTCACTAACCCAATGTTTTGTGTTACTCAGACACCACCATGAATGTTTCTGTAAGGTCATGATGTAGTTGAACATTCTGGAAGCTAATAAGAGCTGTGAGTATACCCCATATAAGAGTTCTCTGGTACCTCAGGTTGGGCAGTGGGTTTGATTCCTCATTGAGACATTTGAACAAGTCTAAGTCTCGGGGGAGGCAATGCTACAACCCCTCCCTCGTCTACGCTGGTGTCAGAGTCAGCCAGGAAGCCTGCTAAAGGCCAGGGCATATCCTCTGGCCTCCTCAAGACAAGTCCTCTCTTCAGCCACTGTGACCTTGGAAGACCCAGCACCATGTATCCCAAACCACAGGACAGTTTTTGTCAGGCCTTGAATTTAAAAGCAACAAAACCCCAGTACAAATCAAAGCCTTTATGGAGATAGTCAAGACCACAAGCCAAAGTACAGACTGAAAATGGTGACGTGGAGTCTGACTTCACCATGAGAGGACGAATCACAGGTGACACTGTCTACCATGTGGAGATGCGGGCGTTCAGTGGCTGCCCATGCATCTTTCACCAGCTTGAGGTAGGGCGTGCTCTCGGTCAGTGCCATCCGGTGCCTTCCAGCTCCCTGAAATTTCAAGATCAAAATCATCTTCCCTCACATCAAATTAGTATGTAATACTGGAAACCTCTCTTCCTCTGTAGTAAGGCTGGCTTCCCCACCTGCCCACCCCGGGAGCATGGAAGGGCTCACCTGGGGGCACTGGGACTGTCCTAAGACCTTTACAATCATTATCTCACTGAATTCTCATATCAGCCTTACGAGGTAGGTGTCTGTAAAGGACAAAACAGAGCCTTAGAGACCAATGAACGTTCCTCAAGGCCCAGAGCTGGGAAGGGGTGGAGTGACAGTAGGGCTCAGACACAGGTGGGCTGCATCCAACTGCTCCTTTTCCCAACGTGCCTTCGAGGTCTTTCTGAGACATCAAGCCAGCGAGCTTATTCGATGACCTAAGAACACATGGTCACCCTGGGGATCCTGCTAGGGAAACCTCAGCTTCCCACGCCCCCAGCTGAGCCCCACTGTGCTGCAGCCATGAACTCCAGCTCAGCTCGGACAGGTTTCAACAGACCACCCTCCCACCCCCCCACCCATCCTAACCAACCATTCATTCCCAATCCACCACGAAAGCCACTCCAGGAACAACCACTTACTGCCTGGCAATGGGCAGATTTTCTTGAAAATGCCCATTCGATTGGTATTTTTCAGAACGCCTCTGAGAAATCAACATTGCACCCTGCAGTCAATGTCTTCTTGCATAAGTGATTCAGTACTTTTATTTTCAATATCCTCACCTTATCTCATCTTTGAATTTTGTCATATAATTTATTGCTTCATAAATTTTACTTTTGTTACACGAAATTAAAGCTGATATCCAAACCATGGAGCACCTTTAACATTTTTTTTTTTTTTTGCCTCTGGAGTATAGATGATAGAAAAATTTATCAGATTTATCCATTTCGTCTTCTTGTTATAGGATGATTGATTGTACAGTTACATCACACAAACCATTTCTAATAAAGCAATGCTATAAACTGTGTATGAGTTTACGTTCAGTTTCAACAAATCAGAAGACAATGGAATTTTCTATTCCGACTCCTTGATTGAGGAAATTGAAAATAATATTACCACTAAAGTGGGGAACAAGACAAGGGTGCCCGCTTGAAATATTTTACTGGAGATCCTGGTTTAATTCAGTGAGGCAAGAAAAACAAATGAGGGGTGTGATCTGGGAAGTTTTTTTTTTTTTCAAGATTTTATTTATTTGACAGAGAGAGAGCACAAGCAGGGGGAGGGGCAGAGGGAGAGGGAGAAGCAGACTCCCTGCTGAGCAGGAGCCTGATGTGGGGCTCAGTCCCAGGACCCTGAGATCAGGACCTGAGCTGAGGGCAGCCGCTTAGCTTCACCAACTGAGCCACCCAGGCGCACCACAACATTTGTTTTTACAAGTGATGTACTTGTAAGCTGGAAAACCTAAGAGAATTCACAGAAACGTTTTTACACAATGAACACATCAAAATCAACGGGCTTTGCATATACAAACAACAATCAGAAGATAAAGTATGAAGAAAAGACTACATTTTTAAAAGCAAAAAAAAAAAGGGAAAACAGCTAGGAATAAAATTAAATAAGAAATGTGTAAGTCTTAGATGAAGGAAATACGAAGATGAAGGACACAAGAGAAGAACTGAATACACAGGCACATTAAGCTTTTGGGTAAGAAGTTACCAGAAATGGTCAAATCTCTGTAAATTAGTGCATCAATATTATCTGATCTTGACTGAGTCGCAGAGGTCTAGATACGCCCAATATCCACTACGCTGCATGCCTTCTACCGGTTCCTCCTCTAGGTACTTGGGCTTCAGGCATGTTTACACCTGTGCAGAATGTATTACATTGTTAAATCGATAAAGCAAAGAGGCCATTAGACTGATGTGGCCCGGGTGCCATGGAGGCGACATGAATAGACCAAAATCTAGGCCTGAAAACGCTTCAAGGTTACGACATTGAATCTGAGGACAACCAATCATGAAACTAGCCTTTAAGCTACGTTTCCATCTTTCCTTTTTTTTTTTTTTAGAGAGGAAGGGGAGGAGGGATGGAGGGAGAAGGAGAGAGAGAATCTTAAGCAGGCTCCATGCCCAGTGTGGGGCTTGCAGGAATCAAGGGGGCTCAATGTCATGACCCTGAAGATCCTGACTTGAGCTGAAATCAAGTCTGATGTTTAACCGACTGAGCCACCCAGGCACCCCTGCCTTTTTTCTATAAAAGTCTCTCCCAGAGATCCCATCTACTTACCATGTCCATTCTGGGGCTGCTTGATTTGAACTGATTTTTGCTCAAACTCTTAAAATGTTTTTATGTGCCTAAGTTTATTTTTTAACAGAACCACGGTGTGTGAGAGCCACAATGAGAAACAACCTAATTTTGAATCAATAGTAAACTGTTTAAATAAATTAAGTTAAATCTGCACTATGGAATGCTTTGAAGTTGCTAAGAAAAACACAACTCTCTCTTTTTTTTAAAGATTTTATTTATTTGAGAGAGAGAGAGAAAGAGAGAGAGACAGAGAGAGACAGAGAGAGTATGAGTGAGGGGGGAGGGGCAGAGGGACAAGTAGACTCCCCATTGAGCACAGAGCCCGACTAGGGGCTCGATCCCATGACCCTGAGATCATGACCTGAGCCAAAATCAAGAGTTAGATGCTTAACTCACTGAGCCATCCAGGCGCCCCCAAATATCTTTCTATGTGCATATGCTTGTATCTGCAGAAATATCCCTGGAAAGGGACCCAGGCAACTTGGAAAAGGGAGGGCGAGGAAACAGCTTATCTTGTATACTGCTGTTTTTTTAAGTTTTGTACCACATGGTTCTATTTACTTATTTGAAAAATAAAATAATTTCTTTAAGAAAAAAACCGTAAATCATGGCGACTGAGCGCAGGCCCTCAGGGAGCACAGGGCACACAGGCCCAGGTCTCCCTGACGCTGATGCAAGAGTCATCCCCTGTTTGGCACCCACCACACGTGCTGGGAAGACGTGTGACACATACTGGTGATAAGAAGACAACTATGACATATGTGATCAGATGACTGGAAGGAAAGTAGTTGCCATGATCACTGTAATTATTGTCATTTTAAAGACAAGAGATGAATCTTACTTTGGCACTTTCTTGAACAACTATCTATGGTCAGTGGTTTAGTACAAATTTCCCACCCCATCTGGGACCCCAGTTCTCATCCTGGGTTAGGGAGTTCGGTAAAGCCTCCTTCCTCTGAACGCTGGACCAAAGAGCCCGTGGGCTGGTTGTGTGCACCGAATGAGGAGTGGGGAAACACAGTCACATCCGTCCCCCGTCGTCCCTTAGGGGAACCTGCTCACACGGTCAGGGTTTGTTTAAATAGGTAAGCTTTTGAGTATCAAACCCATTCATACTGGAGAAAGGAAGCTATGACAGACCCCAGAGTGAAGGACAGTCTGGAGAATATCTTTACTTCCCCTCATTATTCCAATAACACAAAAGAACCTCTTGACCCTACAGCTCCCTTTTCCAAGAGTCTGAAAAGCATCTGCTAGAAACAAAGCTCATGTCTATCAGTCCTCCCAGCGCAGCGCGTATGTATTCACTCACTCCAGAAACACTTATTGAACTCCTACTACAATAATTGTTCTTCCTATTATCGGATGAATTCACAACTACAGGGTTAAAAATGTTAGCGGGAATCATCCAGCAAGTATTGAAAATGGGTTGAGTGTTGATTCGTAGGATCCTTGGTTTTCAATCTGTGTAAATAAGTGATTAGACTCCGCACAACATGCACGCTCAGACACACACAGACACTCGATACCAGCTCAGCTAATACTGAACAACAGTTATTTATTATTTTCTGTTTCCTATACGATTTTTATTTGTAAAAACAACTTATAGAAGAAATTATTTTAAAAGATTCATACATAACCCATTATCTTCATTTTTCTAATCCACGTCCATAAAAAACACATTTCCCAAACTATAGCCAGCATATTTTTTATTCCGCTTTTTATGTTTACTATTATGCTATTTCCCATTTTGCTACATAATCATTATAATCACTGTATTTATTGCTGTATAATAGTCCTTTCACATCGATCTACCATAACTTAGATATTCTTGTGTAACTGGGCATTAAATCTTTACAATATTTTGCTGTTACAGATAAAGTTGCAAGGACATTTTCATGCATATAGCTTTTCTTTGCCTTGGAATGATGCCCATAGGAAAAATTCCCAGGAGTGAGGAGACAAGAAACGGTAAGAACGAGTTCCATACTTGAAATGAAGTTTGCACTGGGGAGTGAACTCAGGATGATAAACGGCCCTGCAAGCAGCTAGTCCTGGGAATTCCCAACCCGGTATTGATCGGCTTAATAGATTTTGCGGCGTTCCCTCTCATCAGGAATGTGTCCGTAATAACTGTGTCCGTAATAACCGCATCCGGCAGATTGCAATTGGACAATTCCCACCCTTTAAAATGAGCAGTGTTACATAATACCCAGTGCTCATTATATAAGACTGATGAATCACTGAACTCTACCTCTGAAACAAAGAATACACTATGTGTGAATTAATCAAATTTAAATTTAAAAAATTAAACATAAAATAAAATGAGCAGTGTTGACTCTGTCTGCAGCTGTATGTCATTGCCCCTTTCCCATACTGCTCCCGTTGGTCCATGCCCGTGCCAAGACGTTTCAAAAGTAAAGTAACCCATATGGGCGTTTAAAACTGAGGAGAATTTCTAGCATGAGGAATGAGCAGAAGGAACCGAAGGGAGAACACCACCCAGTCCAGACCACTGTTCCCATCCTAAAAGCACATCCTGGGATGTACTGGGCTTCAGGTGGGTGGTTGTTACTGTGAAAAAAGAGTATCTCCGATTTGTGGCGCTAGCCACCCTCCCTCCCCACAGCGCCCCCCACTCCCATGCTCTCCCACGCTCAGGAGAACATGAAATGTTGAACCAGAAGGTGCTTTGGATAACTTTTACTTCATCTACTCAGCCCGCCAAAGCGTTTCTGCTAAAGCATCCTCCCCCCACTATGCAGCATCGCGTGTCCACCTGAGCTTGGCTTTGGGTGATTTTAGCCAGTGCACTCCCTCCCCAGCCTGGCTCCCCACCCATCTCTCACCCTTCACCCGTGAGACCCATGAGAATACAGATCCTGGGCCCCTGGAGGTTACCCCAGTGTTGGGTCTCCTTCCCAAAGGCACGGTTCAATACCAGGCCCCTTGATTCCCTGGTCTCGTTTACCTCTGCCCAACATCAATGGCCTCTTGTCCTCATTTTCACCAGTACTTCCCACTTGGTGCTTTTATGATTTCAACCTCGTTTTCTTACTTCCTTTATTTGCATTTCCTCTTTAGAGGGGAAAGGAACAGTGGCAGTTTCTGATTACTTGAGAGCTCCGGGGTGAACTACCCTGTGATTCTCAAGCACCCTCTTCATTTACTAACATCGAAGCCAGCGTTCAGCTCCGTGTTGGTGGGGGGGCTCCGGCTCTCAGCAGGACGGTAACATCTGTAACAGCCGCACAGCTGGGGACACTGGGCACGGAGACTTTGCTCGGCTTTTCTGGAAGCTGATCAGGCAATAAAAGCCCCACGCCCCAGTCTCTCTTCACCAGGATGGAAGCGTCTGATGCTTTGTGTGGGCCCAGAGAGTTCCGTCCTTTACAAGTAGAATGAATAAGCACTGCTTGCCCGAGGAACCAGAGAACCGGAGAGGAGTTGATAATGAACACTCTGGGCAAAGGCACTCGTGGTACGAGGAAGACATGTCAGAAAATGAAGGTGAGAGTAAAACCGTGCACTCTTACAAATACGGGGAGAGGCAGTAACGTACACACGAAGCCAGGGGAAGGCAAACGACACGTTGCAGCCTATGAGAAAAAAGGAAAATTCAAAAGCCCTTTGTGCGGTGGCCTGGACCACACAACGTTCAGACGACAATCTCTGATGTATTGCTTTGCAGCCAAATTCAGAAACACCGGCAGCATGGGCCAAGTGGTGTCTCGTTAAGTGCGGTTTTGACTTTTAAGGGCAAGTGCGCAAAGGCGTCTCTTCCTGGCCCTGGGAGCTGGCGATTGCCAGGGAGACGCTTAACTCTGCGAAGCTTGAACTGAGGAAGGGCATCTGGATATTTTATGCTAGGAAGACCCTGCATCCTTTCCCACACCAAGACAGATGCCCCACCGGCATGTCTCGCCTGTGAGGGAGAGTTTCAGCCAGTCCCCCAAATCCCAGTGAAATTGTGTTGTGGTGGTTGGTGTACTTTTGTGTTTGTGCCCCCCTGGCAAGCAGCGAGCTGCGGGGCAGGGCAGCGTAGAGGCGTCTAGGCTATGTCAGGAGTCCAGGGAAGAATTCTAAAGGCAGACAGGGACAGGCCAGCGGAAGGATTGACCTGAGCCAAGTGCCCCAGGGTGATTAGAGTCCCCTCCTGAGGCATTCCAAGTGTCTCAGCTGGGCGGCATAGGGGCCAAGAGAGAGCCCTTTCCTTTCTCTCCCCGCCCCGCCCCCATCCCCATTCTGCCTTTCTTGTTAAACCTCTTTCTTGTTAGGGGCGCCTGGGTGGCTCAGTCATTAAGCGTCTGCCTTCGGCTCAGGGCATGATCCCAGCGTTCTGGGATCGAGCCCCTCATCAGGCTACCTGCTCCGCTGGAATCCTGCTTTTTCCTCTCCCACTCCCCCTGCTTGTGTTCCCTCTCTCATTGGCTGTCTCTCTTTCTCTCAAATAAATAAATAAAATCTTTAAAAAAAGAACAAAAAACCTCTTTCTTGTTAAATCATTTTTTCATTTGTGATGGTTTTGGCAAATCTGAAATCACAGCCACTAAGAAGATTACTAGACTCTTTCTCAACCTGCTTAGTTCTTATTTTTCACTCTGTTATATTATCAAGAGAATACGGCTCACTTTACCATGATGTTTTTTCTCAATCATAAAGAGATCCCTCTGTCCCGGGGAGGAAGGAAAGGATTTTCTCAAGCTACTGAAAGACTTTCTAAATTAGGAGAAACATTTGTAAAGTCACACAAAATGGAGGCTTTTATTCCCTAGACATTTCCTGGGGCAGACACGTGAGCCCCCAGGACATCCACGTAATGCTGTTATGGTAAAATTCATGCTTTGGTTTTGAACCATGATGGAGAGCTGAAGAGAACTGTCATAACCGGCATATTTCACATACTCGTAACAAATGGTTATATATATGGACGGAAGGACTAGAAGATTTATTAATGCCCATACAATGACCAGACAACCATGAAGCTCCACTATGGAGGTATCTACGATAGTTTACAGGACTCGGTACTACCAGATATCGTGGTGCTGTCCTATCACACACTGACTTCTCAGCCCCGGTGGTGTGACTCCTTCTCCCATCACTTCATTGGAAATCTTCCTGCACATGGTCTGCCAAATCCAACATCATTTCCTCGGCCCTCATTCTACTCTTCATTTTGGTAACAATGTCCAGTGTTGAAGCCAATCTCTTCCTCATTGAACCCCCCTTCTCTCTTGGGTTCCATGACACTCCATTCTGCAGTGGTCTCAACCTACAGGAGTCCTCTTGCATGATTGTTCTCTCTCTGGCTTAGAAGAGGGTTACCCCATGGCCCTGCCCTCAGATCTCTTTTCTCCCTGGGCAATTTCATCTGCTCCAATAATTTCAACATCATCTTTATAGTGATTATTCCCAAAGGTATAAGATTCCATTGGCAATATTTGTCGAGCACCCAGTACACCTTAGCTACTAGATTAGGCCCCAAATTCAAAACTGTGAATGGTTCGGTACCTTCAAATCATTCTCTGGTTTCCCCCTTTTTTTCTGAGCTTTAGACTCTGCTGGACATTTCCATTGCTATGTTTCAGGCATCTCAAACTCAACATGTATAAAACCAACTTCATTTTTTTTCCTTCTAGAAGTGTACCTACCATTCAGCTGTCCTTTACCCTGGAATCTGGCACTTCCATCTTGCAAGAGACACTGACTGGAACCCACTTCACATTTGCTTTATGCTCTTTCTCCTTCCTTATCTTCTATCCAATCAAGCAAGTCTTTCTGCTTTTAGCATTGAGAGTTTTTATATCTCTCTCATTCTCTGCCTATTGTCTAGCTCAGATTCTTGCCATACTGACTTGAACTATTGCAATAGATTTCTAATTGTTTTCTGTAATTTCCCATAATTCAAATTTGTGGCCAAAGTTATTTTCCTAAACCAATTGTCAGATAGGGCTCAAGACCCCCAGTGGGTTGCTGTTGCCCAAACAATAAGTTTTTATGAAAGATGATCATTATCTGTAACCAAACTATCCTTACAGACTCATTGTGAATGACATCCTTCCAGCTTCTCTGGGTCACTTACAATTTCTCAACTTTCCATCTGTATTTTTCTTTTTAAAAAAAGATTTATTTATTTATTTATTATTTATTTATGAGAGCATGAGCAGGAGAAGCAGAGGGAGAGGGAGAGAGAATCTCAAGCAGACTCCCTGCTGAGCACATAGCCCACTGCCAGGCTCAATCTCACGACCCCAAGATCATGACCTGAGCCTTAACCAGGGGTCAGACACTTAACCGACTGCACCACCGAGGAGCCCCCTCATTTATTTACAAATGGGCCTTTGCTCATGGCTGTGCTCTTAGCCTTGAGTGCTGGTCTCCACTTATCTAGCTTATGCTCACTTGTCAAGAGTGCAAGGGAAGAAAAGCAACCAAATATGAGCCCTAGGTTTTGGACCTGAGCAGGTGGTAATGTCATTTATTGAGACAGTGAAGACCTTGGAGAAGAGAGGATAATGTGTATGTGTGTGTGTGTGTGTGTGTGTGTGTGTGTGTGTGTGTGTGTGTCTGTGTCTGTGTCTGTGTTGGGATGGGGACAGGCTAACAGTAGTGCGTTCATATTGAGTTGAAATGGTTATCAGACATGCAAATAGAGATGCTGGGTAGGCAGTATGAGTTTAAGTTGGACTGGAGAGTCATATCACATAGATGCTTTTTAAGGGAGTAGAACTATGAAAAGCCAAGTAGCAATAGAGAAACATTTAAAAAGAGAGAGAAGTCCAAGAGGAGAAAAAGAGAAGTCATTGGAGACCACAAGAATCAACAACCCTTGGGAGGAGTTTTAATGTGACGAACAACGCCGACACGCCCTGCAGTAGATGGCAGGGAACTTAAGGTTGGTGACCTCCCAAACAATTTGCATAAATCATTCTAATCCTAATAACCCTGCAAGGTGGTTACTATTATCCCTCTTTGCAGATGAGGAAATTTAAACTCACAGGTCACTACCCATAAAGAAATATATTGGATTCCTTCCCTTCATCCAGATATCCAAAAAGAGCAATGTTAACAAAAAACATAAACACCTGGGGTGCCTGGGTGGCACAGTGGTTAAGTGTCTGCCTTCGGCTCAGGGCGTGATCCCAGCGTTATGGGATCGAGCCCCACATCAGGCTCCTCCGCTATAAGCCTGCTTCTTCCTCTCTCACTCCCCCTGCTTGTGTTCCCTCTCTCGCTGGCTGTCTCTATCTCTGTCAAATAAATAAATAAAAAATCTTAAAAAAAAAAAAACCATAAACACCTTTCTTCCCTTTTCCTGTTGTCTTATGATTAACATAGAGCAACTTTTAGCTAATGCACAGGCAAATCTGTTTCTCTTCTTGTTGTACATGATACATTGGTAGATGCAGAACCAATACATCAACAGCTTGTGATTTTCGTGACCGAATTATCTTAGGCGATCCTTGAGACAGTAGGAGTTGATGAGTGCCCCATTGTCAAATGGCGAATAGTTGAATGGGTACTTGGCAGCAGAGCCCCTCTTTGATCACGACTTCCTCAAAATTTATATTTAGGGCCCCTCTTCTTCCTTCTGCATTATTTTCTCTCCTTTTTGGCACTTCAGTTCCTCAACCCAGGTACTCAATCCTTGGCTGCAATCAGACTTCTCTGATGCTCCACATTTATAGATATTTGATAGCCTAACCTGCCCATAATGATGCCAACTCTGCTTCCCAACCCCCTTCCCTTTTGTCTAGGGAGCCTGGGTACCCACATCAACTATGAATCAGGTAAATCCCTTCCCAAGGTGCAAGTGATGGTTTGGTCTTTGTCTGGTGGTGTTGAGTCTGAAGACAATAATCATAGAAAATGTAGGACGATGCTGGTCAGTTCAGTTCTTCCCTGTGCCTGGGGTTTGAGGAGGAGGAAGAAAAGTGATAGCACTGGGGGTGGTAGGAAATACTTTTCTTCCCCTGCTTAACAGTCTGTATGTTTTGCAGCATAGAAGGGAGATCTGACAGAATACCTCAAAGTGTGATTAAAAATTAATGGATTATATAACAATTTAGCAAAATTGATCCATAAAAGTGACTATTGTTCTTTAAAAGGTAAGGTTTCTGGGAGATGATAGTCTTACTTTAGTGAACTTAATTCCCCTTCGGGAATTGTCTTCAGATCCAATTTCTACACCATGCGTGAATACCAATCTCGTCTAAATAGTCCACTTCTTTTTTGACTTAGGGTATATTTCCCATCTTGATCACCTTCTTCTTCTTTTTCTTTTTTAGCTGCCGGAACTGTGCGAAATAAATATTTGTTGTTTAAGCTGCCCAGTCTATGGTATTTTTATTATAGCAGGCTGAACAAAGTGAGACAGGCACTTAGAGTTTGTCCAACAAGCCAGATCAATACAGGTCGGAATAGTCAATAGCAACACTGAGTCAGACTGACCCTATGGTTACACAGCAGAGAGTGTGAACTGGAGTGTGAACATCACAGAGGAATCAGGACCTAACTCAGATCTTAAAGCCTAGGGGCGCCTGGGTGACTCAGTCGTTAAGCGTCTGCCTTCGGCTCAGGCCATGATCCCAGAGTCCTGGGATTGAGCCCCACATCAGGCTCCTCCCCTGGGAGGCTGCTTCTTCCTCTCCCACTCCCCCTGCCTGTGTTCCCTCTCTCGCTGGCTGTCTCTCTCTCCATCAAATAAATAAATAAAATCTGTAAAAAAAAAAAAAAAAGCCTAGATAGGTGGAGGAGTAGCAAAGGGCATTTCTAGAATAATGTGAGCAGTGGCAGGGGAAGGTTTGATCACCTTCTTTATTTATTTATTTATTTAAGTAATCTCTATGCCCAATGTGGAGCTCAAACTCATGATCCCGAGATCAAGAGTCCAATGCTCTTCTGACTGAGCCAGCCAGGTGCCCCGATCACCTTCTTAATAGTAACAATACCTATGGAATATTTTGTGGCAACATCTCAAGCATTACAAATATATTATCGTATTTGATATATTCAGCGATCCTATGACAAATCAGTTAGGGTTCAGTCAGAAAAACAAAACCCTGCCAAGTATTCTAAGCAGTTGGAAGTTTAATATAAGGCATTAACAGTTAGAAGAGCTAGTGAAGAAAAAGTTACGGAAGGTCACCACTAGCTTTCAGGTTCACTCTATGGTTCAGAGAATCGGGAGAGTGCTGCTACAGCCCATATTAGGATACTACAAAGGACTTCCACCAATGTCATAGTCGACCTACAGCATGAAGGTAAGTGAGTGCAGACGGAGTACCTGGAGCCCACCCCCCAGAACCTCACAGTGCGGGGGCACATGTCTGTGCTCTATGCCCACAACCAGAGAGGTAACATGGATTCAGCCTCCCTGTCCAAATTTCATATCTCATTCCATTCAGGCACCTGCAGGCAAGATCAGACTGGGAAATGTGGTTCTCTCCAATGATATAGTAAAAGGATTAGAAGTGAGTGGGAATGGGGGCGCCTGGGTGGCACAGCAGTTAAGCGTCTGCCTTCGGCTCAGGGCATGATCCCAGCGTTCTGGGATCGAGCCCCACATCAGGCTCCTCCGCTATGAGCCTGCTTCTTCCTCTCCGATTCCCCCTGCTTGTGTTCCCTCTCTCGCTGGCTGTCTCTATCTCTGTCAAATAAATAAATAAATAAAATCTTAAAAAAAAAAAAGAAGTGAGTAGGAATGAATACCAGTTACCAGAAATAACCAGCACTATTATGGCCCCCATTGACCGATGATTGCCCTGCGTAGGGCGCCATAGAAACAAAAAGGCAGAGCTGTGATTTGAATACAGGTTTGCCCTAATCTAAACTCATGCTCTTCCCCATTATGGTGTCCTTGGTTGTGACTGACTCTAGGTTGTTCTCAAAGAGAAAATGTGCCATCAAAAAATGAAGCTCTGACTCTCTTAAAGATTTTCAAAAGTGACTCTGGAGGTAATTCCAGGAAGAGAAGTTTCAAAAATGTTTTGCATAAAAGCAGCATCACTAGAAAAAATAAAAAGCTTCCCAAGGAGCCAGTACCACTTTGGTCATTGTATAAATTATGGAACTTGTAACGACTCTTAAAGTTTCTGTTCAAGCATGGCATATGTCACTTCTGCTTACATCCCATTGATCCGTCACATGACCAAGTTCAACAGCAGTGGGGTGGAATGGACGCCCTTCTCATGGGAGGCATGCAAGTCCCATAGCAGCGGGCAATATAGGAAAGGGGGAGATCAATATTTGGAGAAAAGTAAAATAATCTTCTGCAATAGCTTATGAAAAGAGGGGGATGGTAAGGAAAGAAACTAACCCAAGAACCAACATAAATAACAAAATTAAAAAGTAAAATGCATTTTCCAAAAGACATACAAGAAAATAGAAATACATCAGTTTGGGGAGCCTGGGTGGCACAGCAGTTAAGCGTCTGCCTTCAGCTCATGGCGTGATCCCGTTATTCTGGGATCGAGCCCCACATCAGGCTCCTCAACTGGGAGCCTGCTTCTTCCTCTCCCACTCCCCCTGCTTGTGTTCCCTCTCTCGCTGGCTGTCTCTATCTCTGTCGAATAAATAAATAAAATCTTTAAAAAAAAAAGAAATACATCAGTTTATACATTAGACTCATGAAAAGATTAAAAGGAAAGACTTCTCTTAACTAAAAAGGAAATAAGTATTGGGGGGCTGAAAATACAGAAGTGTTCTGAAGACCCCTTGGTTATCAGTAACCTAAGTAGTGTTAAAAACAACTGTATTTCTTCCATATACTCTGAATCAGGAAAGAATATTGTTTTTTTTTTAAAGATTTTATTTATTTATTTATTTATTTGACAGAGAGAGAGGTGGTGAGAGAGGGAACACAAGTAGGGGGAGTGGGAGAGGGAGAAGCAGGCTTCCTGCTGAGCAGGGATCCTGATGCAGGGCTTGATCCCAGAACGCTGGATCATGACCCGAACCGAAGGCAGACGCTTAACGACTCTGCCCCAGGAAAGAATATTGTTAAAAATTGCTCGGATTCATTGAATATGCTCAAATCTGCAAGACCCAGTGATTTACATCCTAGGTTGCTCAAGAGGCTGGTGGTAATTTTCCAAGAGCTACTAGAAATAATCTTTGGAAAATGAGAAAGGACTAGCCCATAAAGGGCAAAAAATATTGTGAATTATCATTTAATTTTTTTTTCTTTTTATTTATTTTAGTGTTATGGGTAAGTTCACACAGTAATACCCTTCTTCATGTTCATTCCCAGAAAAATATATGACCATGGAGTAGTTTCAAGAATACATAATGATACATTATGACCGGGTAGGGCTTATTCCAGTAATGAAAGGATGGTTAAATGTCTTTAAGTCCATTAATTTAATTTGACATATTACTAGATCAGAGGGGAAAAATCATATGACCTTTTCTGTAGATATTGAAAAGGTGTTTGAAAAATTCATGCATAAAACTTACAATTAAAAACTGTGACATAAATAGAAGTCAGATACTCCCTACACATAAAAAGTATACAAGTACCTCAACATCTCAGCCACCAAACTGGCATTTTATGCATCTTATTAGATGAGGAAACATGGACATTCCTGCGAAAGTCAAGAGCACTAAAGTCACTACTCTTTCACATTGTGTTTGGAGTTTTAGCCAACAATTAAACATACAGAAGTTTAATAGTCTTTATACACAGAAATGGGATACACAGAAATTAATAGAATAGAATAGAATAGAATAGAATAGAATAGAATAGAATAGAATAGAATAGAATAATAATAATAGAATAGAATAGAATAGAATAGGAGTAGGACATCAATTAGAAGATATAATTTAAAAACTTCATCTACAATAATAAGACATATAAAATACTAGGCGTATTTTAACAAGAAATCTCTAAGACCTGTGTGAGGAAAACTTGAAAGCACTCCTGAAAGACCCAAAGATAGAATGGAACAATTGGAAAGGACTACCCTGTTCTCGGATGTAAAGACATCACCGGAATTCAGCGTGGAGATGGACTCCACATGGTGTGATGAGGGAGGAACACCTGACCTTCAGTAAGCCCTGTGACTTCACCTGTGCAAGTCTGTGTGTGTGTGAGCATAGGGTTAGGGGAATCGAATGGCAGTGGGAGCTAAAAGTTATCTTGGATGCTAAATCTGACTATTCCTGGTGTCTAAGAGAGAGGATAAAGGGGTTAAGGTGTTTGGGGGGGATGCCTCCTGTATTGAAATCTGCCCTCTTTTCTCAGAAATAGGACCACTGTCCTGTATCTTAAATAATACAAATTACATTCTTCTTTTGGAAAAATCCCCACTACCTACTCATGGGATTAGGATTCTACCGCCTTCTAGCACCAGGGGAATAATCGAAACTATTCCCACACTCCAAACTCCTCGGTGAAGATACTACCATGGGAGGTGAGTAGGGTGGCAAGACGTTCAGGAAAAGCCTGGGGCTTCGTTCAAGTCCAGTCCTACCTCCCGATGAGGTCTCTCATCTGCTCTGAGGTGTACGTAGGTCTCACTCTGCCTGCGCCCCTCCGGGGCCCATCTGCTGGATAAAACGTGCAGGCTTGCAGCTTCATACTTCACCACAACTCCTTAGTTATGAGCTAACTATGTACAAGGTGGCCAAGGCAGTGCTCAAGGCGGCTGTGTCCAGACTTCTGTAGGCTCAGACGCTCTGACTCAAAATAGACTTCACCCACATCATGCGGCAACTCCACCCCACACAGTTATTTTATGTTTGAAAGAATTTCTTCATGGAGGCAAGAAGTTTTGTTCAAGGTTGAATCTCTAGCGCCTAACCCAAAGCCTTGGGTGCTGACCATCCATCAGCCCTCGTTGACTGGAAGAATGGCGGACTAGAAGTAATGCCTTTAGTTTAATGTTGGCTGTGTTTCGTCCAGCATCATTGGGTCTACTCAGGAGCTTGTTACGTTCGAAATTCTAACCTGCATATTGTTTTCAAATACAGTCTATTTTTGTGAGAAGTAAATGTATATTGGAATCAACGTAATGTCATGTGAATAAACATTGGTTAATTTTGACGTTGTTGGGAGTATTTTGTGTGTGATCCGAAGCCAATTTTTTTTTTTTCATACTTCAGGTAGTTTGATGAAGTAGCAGCTCGTTGGGTGTCTGTGTGCTCTCGCTACAGAGTCTAACGACCCGATGGCCCTGCAGTGGCGTGGGTCGGGGGGAGGCGATGTAGGCAGACTGCACGGAGGAAGGGAGGTGACTTCTTGTTGATGGTACAGTCAGTCTGAGCTGCCCAGTCCTGACGGGCTGGGTCTCACGCTGGGGTGACGGCCCGACACTAGTTCTGTTCAAGCCGGCCGCACGAGTTGTTCATGAACCTTTTGTTCACAACCAGATCAGTGGAGAAAGGAAGTCCTCTTTCAGCTCCTCTCCGGGAGCCCCGTGGGTGGCTTCCCTCCACCATATGTTCCCCTGGAACCGTGCTGCCGAGCTTCCTGCCTGGGGCTCCTTGCGAACACGTCTCGGAGGTGGAGCGCTGGGGAGGACGGAAGTGCTGTTTCCAGATGGCACCAAATTAGCCCCTTGAGATTAGTATTTGCAAGAAATATGCTTATAAGGAAGGAAAACAAAGGAGTCCCTGGAGATTTTAAACAAACTAGGGCCTTGGAAGGGAAGTCGGGGAGAGAGCTGACAGAAGGGGCCAGAGGAAAGGTAGTGAGATATTAAAGTTTAAAGTATGAAGATAGTAAAATTTATAGAAGAGCTTAAGCAAATTCTAAAAACTCATCTAAGATCTCACAGCTGGGTGAGCGGACCTGTACACCAAGAACTGTGAAACCAAAGTCAGTATTTATAACCTTGGTGCTAAACGACCTCCATATCATTAAAGATCTGCCTCTGTTTTCAAACCCAACACCCTCTTTTATCTGAGCCCTGCCTTGTTGGCAGGGGACACTAGACCCTTCACAATCTTGGTCTCTGTCTTTAGGTTGTGTCCTGGTCCCACAATGATCAGGTCTTCAACACTCTACTCTGTAGGGTCAACAGACTTGTGTTGGGGTGAATATTATTTCTTTTGTTCCATCAGGATGGCCACTATGTGGCTGTCTTAGGTCAGCTCCCCAGAAGCAGGTCCTGAGATAAAGATTTGAGGGCAGGTGGTTAATTTGGGATGTGATTTCAGGCAGCACCTGTAGCGGATGGGGTGGTGAGACACACAAGAAAGGAATCCAGTCAAAGGTCTACTACCTGGCAGGTTACTGCCATGGGCCACCGAGACATGATCCTGCTGGCTGCTGACTCTGGGACAGAGTGTAGAGAACACCCCCAACGGGCACAGAGGTGAAGGTACTTATCCTTCAGCTCTCGTCTATCAGAGGGACTGACTTCACAGCACTCCAGCCTGCCCCAGTGCAGATGAAGAGGAAGTGCCAGGCAGAGAGAGCAGGTGCCAAAGCAGGACCACTGTGCAGAGCAGGTGCGGTGCAGAACACACTAAAATGGTGAGCTCCCTGGGGCTGAGGGGGTGGGGCCCAGTATTGTCTGTATCAGTAACCTTTGGGCTCCCTCTCCAGACCATGGCAGAATCACTCAACCATCACAGCCCTTCTTTCTGCTGAGCCCAGACATGGATTCGGAATTCTTCTCAAAATCAATTCGCTATGCAGTATCTTCCCATTGGTTACCGTTGGTAGCTAAGATGGAACCCGTCTTACATCCATTCTATCTACTCTTCTATGTAACCTTTGAAGACTTCAATCCCATCATGTAATGAAGTTGGGTCCAATGACTTCTAGTCACCTTCAGTAATAATTTTCTTTGCATAACCATATATGTCCACGAATGTGACTTTGATGGCTTTAGGTGTCTTGTAAGTTTTTCTATAAATGTTGGAGTCAACTAAACACTCAAGATCCCTTCCATAGAGGTTGCTATAATTGGTTTCTTATGTCACGTACCAGTGATGTTGACATTCTGAACCTGACTTGAGCATTTTGCATTAATTCCTTTAAAATTTTATTCTGTTATTTTTGGGATCCATCATTCCACCTTTAAAAAAGCTTTTTTTTTTTTTTTTTGAATACAGTTCTGTCATCCAAGATGTGAGCCATCTCCCCAAATTTTTGGAAGCTGAGAATTTGATAACCAGGTTGGTTTTGTTTTACAAAAATTGTTAGAAATGTTAAGCAAGATGGGTCTGTAGACAGAGCCCTTGACTGGAAACCTCCCCTTCCTCTGGCATGTGATTCATTATTGATGAGAGGGAAAGTTCTACAGCCTGGGGTCTTAGGGTGCCCAGGGTAGGGATGTGTGGGGTGTCAGCCTGCAGGCTGGACTCCCAGCCACTGGAACTAATCTAATGGAGAGGGCTTAGAGCAAGGACCCTGGGTGCTTTCCCCATCGGTATTATTCATTGTCCTTGGTCAAATGGATCCAGTTCTTCTTCCTAAAACATCCCTCCAGCCAAAATGGGAGCGACAGCCCTCTCCAATGATGCTGGTACGGCCCTGTGAGATCTCTGGCGGAAAGCTGGTATATAACCCAAATTCAGGTACCACTTTATGATTGCTACTGCAGTTTCTAAAGTTCCTTCCTCCTCCCTCTCTGGCTGAGCATGTCCTTCTGTGTTTCTCCTTCCACATTTTCCCATGGCTAGCATCTGTTCTGTTCTATTCTGACTCTCCCTCCTGAGAGCCAGCCAGCTGTCCACACCGGGTGAGTCTTTGCGAGGACACTGGACCTGACAGTGTTTGCATATGTGTGTATCTGTGAGTGTGGTCACATTTATCTGGGCGTGTTTGTGGAAGGGGTGAAGTGAAGAGAAAGGTGGAAGGTGGCTCTGGCTGACCTGGTTTGCTCGAAGCATGCTTTCGCACAATTGGCCCATTTCCAATGAGCTGTTCATGTCAGTCCTTGCAAGAGGTGATGCTGGTCCCGGCCACCTGAACAGTTCTGGACACTTGTTCGATGCGACATTCCATGTGCCTCTGCTGATGTTGTGCTCCCCCCAGACTTCCCTGCTCGTCCTTGCAGCCTCTCCCATGCTGTCCTAGCCTCAGCAGCCTTTCTCAGAGCGCGGTGCCCATGCCTTTGGGGGTGGGGGTGTAGAACTGCGATGGGCTGCGGGGAGAACTGGCACAAGAGTCTTCAGGGCTCATGGTCATTTTAAGAAAGGCTCAACTCCGTTACCCAGTGCTTGTGACCTGAGACCTCAGAATACCTGTGTGACCCCTGTCCAACCCCACAGACTTACGATGATCATCAAAATGCATAATTTAGGAAAGAACACACAAGAAAGTGCTTTGAAATTTTTAAAGCTTTGTAAAACATATAAAGTATTCTTTGTATGATTTGTGGAGCTTTTACATGCCTGCATATTTATTTTAGATACATTTGCTCATGCGCACACACACACACACACACACACACACACACACACACACACACATGCAGAGTCACATTTTCCTCACTTCACATCTGTTGAGCTGGCCCTGAAGGACATAATCTAATTACCTGCTACCATGAATAAATAATGTTAGCAGAACAATGAAGATGAATAGGAGGACCCAAAGTGTCCATGCATATGATACTCAGAATCTCTTTCCAGCATCTCTTCAGCTCCATTTTGTTTTCCTGAGTGAGCCCCAGAGAGCTGACCGGTGGGTACAAGGCTACATCTCCGCGCCTGCACACGCCACCCTGGGATGGACCTACTCTGGCCAGGCGACCTTCTGAGCGAGATGAGAACACCAGCTATGATTATGTCCTCACCCGCAGAGCAGGGTGCTGCTCCACGGGACTGTCCTGTGCTTTCTGGGTAATGCAGCCTGTGGTCTGTGTCCATTTATGCACAATTCTTTCAAAGCTACATGACATGGAAGGGGACTGTCCTTTTCCTGCCCAGCTACATGGGCTGGCGGTGCTCACTGTCACAAGAGGTTGTTTTAAGTATGAAGGCAGTAAGAGTGGCTCTAGCCAACGCCAGTCTCTGCAGCCACGAGAGGAAGGCACTAATCAGCTATTCCCGTGTCCCCTGTCTGTTCTTTTCTTCCACCAGGTAATACTGTCCAAATTTTGTACAGTATGTTTACATTTTGAGAGCTCTTCAGCACCTCTGAACTCATTTGGCCCTCCCAGCAAACTTGTCAAATCTGTAAGGCAAGAGCTTCATTCCCATTTCAGAGATGAATGAGGCCAGTGTTCCCAAGCACCTCGAACGTCCACAGCTAGCTCTCCCCTGCCTTTTAGAACAGGATGAGCTATTGAAAAATTAATAGTAGTGCTGTTGGTTTTGCTGTTTTGACTCAGCAGAAAAGAAAAAGAGAGAGAGAGAAAGCACGGAATGGCTTGCTTCATCCTTATGGGAAGGATTGCTGGGCTCCTGTGATCTGAGCTCTGGATTCTGAACTTGCCCCCTGGCCAAGTTGATGGCTACAGTGCATGTGAAAAGTGAAATTTGTTGACAATATTAAAATATTGGGGAGATTTTTCCCATCAATTAGAGATCTCCAGTTTCTCTTCTCTTGCTCTGGACATGGCAGAACTTCCAGCTGGATGGTCGCTCTGGTGGCAGGAAGCAGCACGTGTCCGTGTGGCGGAGTCTGGTGGTGGGAGGGTGGAAGGCAGGGCACAGGAGAGAGGCATCAGCAGGTGCCTCCCGCCCAGCTTCACACCCCCAGCCAGCCAGAGCACTGAACCCTGAAACTGTGTCAGCCCTGAAGGTCTGATAAAACCCCAAGGAGGCCAGAAGCAGAGACAGGTTCTTGAAAAATGGTGGAGGTTGAATCTTTTACTAAAGTTGACCAGTTGAAAGCTTACAGCCAGATAGAACTCGATTGAAAATGAAAAAAAAAAATTAAATAACGTGCCAACATGGAGCTCTTGGTATTTTGTGATAGCCAGGATTTTCCATGTAGAGACTTTTTCTGGGGTCGCTACCAAAAGAAAGTCTCTCCACTCCTAACACAGTCTCCCTACTTGAAAATACCACACTCCCTGAAGATTCATTTTTCTAGTCAATAATTTTATAATTCAATTTAGGTGCATTCTCCTTATTAAAGTAATACCTGTTCATTGTACACAATCCAGAAAATTCAGAACAAAGAAAAAGAAAGGAGGAAAAAAAACCCCATGTATATTTCTATTATCCAGGGATATTATTTAACATTTTGATACATAGACTTATAAAGAAGCTATGGAGAAAATACTTTCTCTTCTCTCTCTGATATATAGATAGATGATAGATAGATGATTGATAGATAGATAGATAGATAGATAGATAGATAGATAGATAGATAGATGGCCTGTTATAACTTGTTATATATATATAATCATATACACATAATTGTTATATATATAAAATTATATACATATAATTATATTCATATGTACATATATCTATGTACAGCTATGTAGACAGTTTATAGGTATATACACATAAAAACACACATAATAAATGCATATCTTCATATATCTATGTACAACTATGTAGACATAATTTATAAAAATCTTCCCTTTATTTTTAATTTATTTATTTTTGAGAAAGAGAGAGAGACTGTGTGTGTGTGTGCGTGCACGCGTGTGCATGTGCGGGGGAGGGGCAGAAGGAGAAAGAGAATCTCAAGCAGACTCCATGCTGAGCCAGCCCCCAACACAGGGCTCAGTCTCACGACCCTGAGATGATGACCTGAGCTGAAATCAAGAGTCGGATGCTGAACTGACTGAGCCACCCAGGGGCCCCTCTTGCCTCCTTTTAAATTATAGCTGAAGGCCTTCTTCTTCTAGGGAGCCTTAGAATCTGTTTACTGGCACATTCTCTGCCCTACGTCTTCACCTCAAGATACTCCTTTCTACTAATTACTTCTTTTTTACCCTGGACTTCCGAATCAGCTTCTCTTGCCCCTCCTGCTTGTATAACTTCAAACAAAGATGGCCATGTTTATGAGGCAGCTTGTCATGGCAGAAAAACTTGAAACGTTGCATAAGCAGCTTCCAAGCAATCTGGAAGCAATGCCCTTGACTGTCCCAGGTCACATCCGTAGCAAATGGGGCCCCTCAAGGTGTGGTGTTGTGAGCATGGTCTCTGCCCACTTGTGGGTCCATTTGGGCAACTTTACCATCTTTGGCTCATTGCTCTTGCTCATGCAATGTTACTATTATTATTATTATTATTTTGTATTTTGCCATTTTTTAAATTTATAAAGTGAGTAGAAAGAGACAGTTCACTAGAAGTTCCAGTGATGAGAAGACCGAGTCAACTGACACAAAGAGCATTCAGATGGGCCCAAAGTATCGACCCTTTAGCTTTGGCAAAATATGTACTGGACTTACGCCCATCAATAGAAAGTTCAGTTGGGAAGAGAAGGGACAAGTGATCGTGTTAGATAGTAGGTACCAAGGTACGAATGACTGGATTGCATATGTATGGTATGAAGAGGGACTTGAAAATATTTTTTAGCTCCCAGGGAATGAAATATTTATTGGTCCCTGCTGTATATACTGGACATAAAAAGTCACTTCCAATCCTAAATATTTGAAAATTCAAAATTATATTTTTATGAAGTTACTATTCTGACTGTACCTAGAGGTTGGTGAATCTCTCCCTCTGGATTATTCGCCTTTTCCCCACCCCTCATTTCATTTCCCCCCCCAAAAGAAGTATTTCTTTTTCAGTGATTTTTTTCCTTCAGACTAGGTGACATATTTATATTTCAGGGAAACTGAAACAATGAACAATGCTAGGCCTTTAGAACTCTTAACCTTTGACAGAATTTATTCAAATGCAAGCAGAAATAGGGGCTAATATGAACAAATGACATAATGATAACTTAGGAAACTCACTTTGGTGGTTTCTAACCACCTCATTGGCTAAATCGTCAAGTCAAAAGAGATAGATTGAGTCTTTTAAAAACAACCTGTATATACGGACACTTGAAAAGAAGGGTCTTTTCAATAAGTACGTGCACGTGTGTGTGGGGAGGTGTTGCGTAAATATCTGCACCCACACACACAGACTTGAATCCTACTTGACACCATATACAAAACTGAATTCCAGATGGATTGTGGGTCTAAAAGTGCAAGGTAAAACAATACATTTCTAGAAAAACAAAATAGGAGAACAACTTCATGACCTGGAGGAAAGCAAAGACTTTAAAGGACACACATACAAAAATAGCATAAAAGACTGATAAGTTGATCTTCATGGGAATTTAGAACCCAATCTGTTGATCAAAAAGTAATAGGAGAGTGAAAAGGCAAATCACTGAGCAAGAGGATATGTATGTGTCCCGACTTAGGAATCGCACATACATACAACATATGTAACTGACAAAGAACTCATATCCAGAGTATTTTTTAAAACTGATACAAATCGTTAAGAAAAAGGCAGAAATCAGAGATGGAGACAAATCATGAGAGACTCTAGACTCCAGGAAACAAACTGAGGGTTACAGAAGGAAGGGGTTGGGGGGATGCGGTAACCAGGTGGTGGGTATTAAGGAGGGCACATGTTGTAATGAGCACTGGGTGTTATACACAACTAACGAATCATTGAACACTACATCAAAAACTTACAATATACTATATGCTGGCTAACTGAACATAATTGGGAAAAAAAAAGAAAGAAAGAAAAAGGCAGACAATTGATTAAAAAATTGGCCCCAAACTTCAATGGACACTTTACAAAAGATGATACCAAGCAGCTCAACATCATTATTAACTGAGGAGATAGAAAATAAAACCACGAAATATTAGAACACCTCCGATTCCCCAACCCAATTCTTGAATGGCAGGAATACCAAGTATAGAATATGGAACAATGATACTCTCATACTCTGGTACATATACCTAAGCAGATCTTATATATTCCCTATAAATCAGTAATTCTACCCTAGATGGATACCAGTGGAAACTAATGCATATGTGCACAAAATGCATGTGTAACACTATTTATAGCAGCATTATTTTTAATACATGAAAATTGCAAAGAGTAGAATGAATACCGCACACCTATGGAAATGAGTGAATTCCTGCTATCCACAATAACGGAAGAATTTCACAAACACAATGTTGGATGAAATAAGTCATTCGTAAAATAATATATACTATATAATCCCATGTATGTAAAGATAAAAAAATAGTCAAACCAAATCGATGGTATTAGAACTTAGACTATCCGTTACTTTTTGATTTGTTCATCTTTCTGTATAAATGTTACCCTTCAATTAAAGGTAAATTTTTTTTGAAGATTCACTTATTTATTTGAAATGGGGTGGGGAGGAAGAGAATCTCAAGCAGACTCCCCACTGAGTGCAAAGCCTGGATGTGGGGCTCGATCCCGTGACCCAGGAGATCACGGCCTCAGCAGAAACCAAGAGTCAGACACTCAACCGATTGAGCCACCCGGGTGCCCCAAAGTTAAAATCTTCTTAAGAACAGGCTTTTCCATGGCAAAATCTGCCTTTTCTTCTCATCTTTGAATTTATGAGCAATCAGCAGAAACTCGTCATAATCTAACAAATCGAGAATGCTACATCAAGCTCTGCAAGATTTTTTCAATTGCTTCTGTGCCTAGAATGTTAACCACCCCCCCAAATTTTGCTTATATTTTATACTATTTTCTTGTAGTTTTCTACACTCTAAAATATTTATACCAAACATTTACACTAGCGTATGGTGTGGTGAGAATCTAAGTTGATTTTTTCCCCGAATTATGTACTTGTTATCCAAACTCAACTTATTAACTGATAGTTCCCTTCCTTTTTAAAATTCTGTATACAAAGGAGGTATATACTCTGTCCCAGATTCTTACAATTTTCATCCAGAATTGTCTCCACATTCTTTTACGTTGGTTGTTCTGATCAAATTCAGAATTTCTTGTTTGTGCTGCAAGAAGAGAAGAAAATTCTATTGATATTACAAAACCATGTGATTCATTCATACAATGGTTACTATTTTCATATTTAGTCTTCTCCTGCCCCCAAATGTTCTCAAACTTCGCCAACCACAATCACCTTTATATAATAAAAAATGAGTCAGGAAATCTTAATCTTAGTCCTTGTACTTCCACTAAATACTTGTGTGACCTTGAGACAGTCATCTCACCCTAGCGATATTGTATTTCCCCTTTTGTAAATTGATTTTTCATATCTTTTACTCATTTCTTCTCTTAAAATATTTTCTTTTTATTGATTTATTATATCTATTTACATGTAAAGGATAGGACTTCTTTATCTCTCTTACATGCTTGCCAGTAGTTTTCTTAACTTGTAATTTTTCTTTAACTTCGATACATCATTATTTTGTTGTTTGCTTTTTGCATAGGGAGTGTTAAATTTCCTTTTTTGTAGGTGTATTATTTTACTGGGGTTTAATCACATGTGATGATATGTACAGGTCTTAATAATTTCTGACAAACCACATATTCCCCTGTATCACATACGCCATCAAGATATAAAATACCCCCACCATCCCCAAAAGATCCTTCTTGACACTTCCCAGCCAATCTCTGCTCCCCATCCTCCCTGAAGCAACCACTGTCTGCTTACTTCTCCAAAGACATTAGTTTTGCCTGTCCTTGAACATTGTGTATATAGAACCATATATTGGCTCTTGTCGTTTTTTGTGGATTATGTATCTGTGAATTTGCTGACTCAAAAATTTATTTGTAACCCCTAAGTGCTGCAATTTTGGTGTCACCGTTGCGGTCATTCATGGACGTATATACAGCAGCAAGAAACCTGAGTGGAGCTAATGTACACGTCCACAGCTGAGATGGAACAAGGCAACAGTCGCCTTCTATTTTCAGCTCTCCTGGTGTCAACAAGAACCGTTTATTTAATTTTCACTTTGCATTTTGCATTTGTGATTTTGTTGTTTGGAATAGTCCCCAAGAGTCATGCTGAAATGCTGTCTAGTGCCCCTAAGTGCGAGAAGGCTGTGATGTACCTTATGGAGAAAATACGTGTATTAGAAAGACTTATTTCACGAGTTGCAATGCTGTTGACCATGAATTCAATGTTGTTGGTTTTTTTTTAAAGTTATTTATTTATTTATCTGAGAGAGAGAGAGAGAGGGAGAAAGAGCACAAGGGGGGGAGGGGCAGAGGGAGAGGGAGAAGCAGACTCCCTGCTGAACAGGGACCCCCCCCCCCCAACAAGGGGCTCAATCCAGGACCCTGAGATCATGACCTGAGCCGAAGGCAGACACCTAACCGACTGAGCCACCCAGGTGCCCCATGAGTTCAATGTTAATGAATCAATGATATATATTAAATAAGGTATCTTTAAACAGAAACACACATAAGACAAGGTTGTGTGTTGAGAGAGAGGAGGGAAAATGTTGTGACCAGAGGCTCTGAGGGACCTAACCTTAAATTTTCCCTAGAACTGGTTCTGTTTTTGCTAATTCATTATTCACAGCAACCTGATAGACCGTAACCACAGCAAATAACAAGAAGTGTCTTTAGTAAGGCTTGTTGTGTATTAGTGCTGTGTTTCTACTCAGTGCTTAGTAGCCTTATATCGTAGAGAGATGTACCACAAATGATTTTCTCACTCCTTTGTTAGCAGAACTTTGCATTGTTTCCAGTTTGGGGCAACTTTGCATACAGTTTCCAGGAATACTCTTTTACAAATCTTTTTGTGAACATATGTTTTTGTTTATCTTAGGTGAATACTAACAGGTGGAACTGTTGAATCATAGGGTAAGCATACACTTAACTTCAGGAGAAACTACTGGAACGGTTTCCAGAGTGGTCAAAGTGCTTTACTGTCCCACTTTTTTGTACAGCAAACTATAAAAATTCTAGTTGTCCCATTTTTGGTCAACATTTGGTGATTGTTAGCAAATCTAATGGGTGTGCAGTGGTATTTCAATGCAGTTTTAATTTGCATTTCCCTGATGAAAGATGATGTTCTCCACTTTTCCAACTGCATAATAGCCATTTGTGTATGTTCTTTGTGAAGTGCCTTTTTGAGACTTTTTTTAAAAAAATATTTTATTTACTGATTTGAGAGAGAGAGAGAGAACATCTTCCACGATGCCTCCACTCTGGTTTTCCTTCTAAAGCACGGCAGTGATCGCCGCATAGATTTAAAGCCTTGGGGCTTCCAGTGTTTGGAGAAGCACTGCTTAGAAGGAATCTGTAAGAAATGCACCAAAAGGTAAGCTCTTGCCTTCTTTATCCCGGATCTGCCCTAGAAAGGGGTAACAAAACTTACCTGCTAAGTCACTGAAAAGACTAGAGGCTTTGAGCCGACTTGTTATACGTAAAGTATAAACTAATGAAGGAATCAAAGCCATGATCCACTTGCTTTCTAGAAACTGGGTTCCAGTTTTCCAGAGAGAGAGAAGGAAATGAGAGAGGGGGTGGAGGGTTGGGAGGGGGATGTTCTGAGAAGCAGGGAAGTCTCTTTGGGAAGTAGGGCCTCTTTCTCTCGAGCTGTCTGTCCTGGAAGGGATGGACCAGCCCACCAACCATCACCCCGGTGCTGGCCTGACATCAGCAAGTTCGTGAGCACAGGTTAAATGTCCTATTAACCTGACATCTGTTCACAGTGATGTGGAGAAAGACTTAAATCCCAATCCCTTGACTACAGCTCTTGTCCAGCATCCTTACCTATGCAACGGGGACCCCACACCCCACCCTGCAGAGCTGTTGAAGGGGGTAAACACTAACAATAACCACTATGGACTGAGAGCTACCGTGTTTGGCTCCAGCCACGTATTTCACATGAATGACCGTGTACTTCACACAGCAGGTGCTGTGTCCAGGCCCTTGAACAAAAGAGAAAGCCGAGCCAAGAGAGGCCATCTGATTTATTGAAAGTCAGTCTGCAGGTAAGATGGGCAGCTGGGATTTTGCCCCAGGCTGCCTGGCTCCCAAGTCCTTTCACTTGGCCTTCCCACTCAGTGAGGTGAGGCATCTCATACCAGGCTCCGTGCATAGTAGGGACTGTGCTCCCCTTTCTCCTCAAGGGCCTTCATTGCTCAAATCCAGCCACTGGTTTCTAACATTGGGACCTTTCCCACCCAGTTCACCAGCAGCTCAGAATACCCCATCTCAAATTTAGCCTCTTCTCCCCATCTCCTCATGGCCACCTTGGTCCAAACCAATAATACCTCCCCTGGGCCCATACCTCCTGATTTCACCCTTTGCTTCAAGTTCGAAGCCCTGATCACGGCCCTCATAGTCCGGCCCCTGAGCTCCTCTCCAACCTCATCTCTTGCCTTTCTTTTTCCCTTTCGGACTACCCGAATCCCGTAGACGTTCCGTTGTTAAAGCAGTTTCTTGTAGCCCAGTTTATGACAAATGGTTCAGAACAATGGAACTTCATTGCTTCCTGGAAAATCAACGTGCCTAACCCTCCAAATTGGCAACCTCCGATTTGTTGTCATGCCCTCCTGGGTGAGTAGAAATAAAACCGTGGAAGAGATTTTAAATGCATCTGCAGGATTCCAGGCTGAATTAACATTCATGCTATTCCCCAGATTAAGTAAGCTCATTTCCTTTTCCCCTTCAGATCTCTAGAGAATGATACTCCATAGCCACTTTTAATGTTTTTTGACCTTTCAACCAGAAACTTAATTCTAATTCCTAACACGAGTCTCTTCAGCTTTAGTTCAGCATCAGTAGAAGCCGAGGTCACATGAAGTCCTGCTGACTCCGTCTCTCTCTGACCCCCCACCTCACGGGCCCTGACCCATCTTCAGGTCAGCTCTGGGGTGCCTGCTCAGCCCCAGGAGGGATTCTCTATCTAGGCAAGTGCTGTGTCAAAGCAGCAGGACCACAGCAGGGGCAAGTGAGTTAGAAGCTTCTTTGTTTCCTCCTCCTGGCCTCGCCCTCTGGACAAGAGGCTCTAAGCATGCTGTGGCTTCCAGGGGCAGGGGTTCATGGCTCAGCTGGGCACCGAAGACTCAGCGCCACCAACTCTCCCACCAAAGCAAGCCTTGTGGTGCCCCACATGACTCAGGGCCACCCCAGAGCCACGTGGGGGCATCTTCTGAGAGACATGGAAGGAAAGATCCAGGGGACAGGCAGAGCTCAAGGGCTTCTTGGTGCAGACATGCGTTTCCTTCTCTCCTCAGGGCAAGTGGCCCTATAGCTAGTTTGCAGGAATGATCTCTGACATCAACATGTAGTCTCTCAAGGATCTTTTCTTTTCCATAAAAGAAAAAAATGGAAGAGAATAGATGTGTGTGTACAGGGAAGGTGGGACACATAAATCCATCTTCATGTATTTAATTTAAATACCGCCCTTCACCTTGTGTATAAAAATAATCAGCAAATTCAGATAAATTTGCAATTTGTTTTCAGAAATAAGAAAATGCTCATACTATAAGAATTATTGGATATACAAGATTTTTTGTGCCTGCAAAAATAGAGGCTCAATAGATCTTATGGAGTAAATGAACATTATAAAATTAAATAAAATAAGTAAAAGTGATTTCTTCTTCCCGTTCTCCTGCAGTGAGGAGTACCCCTCATTCAAGCCACTTATGTCTGGGGTTCAAAGTACGTGTTTGACGGCATGAGTCTGGACCCACTGCCATCCTGGGAAATATTTATAAATTTGGAGATTCTCATTTCACTCAGTTACGGAATTTCTGTTCACTCGAATTTTACAGAAAACTGTGAGGATTTTTATTGTTAGTGGAACTCGGTCTAGTTCTCTTTTAGCAGTATTTAGAACACATGATTGCCTACAACTACATTTTTTTCAAACTGCAGCATGGAGACTTGAGAAGGATCTGGCAGTGCAGCTGGAAAAATCAAATTAGCAGCCATGATAGACTACGTCCTCCTGGGGATTCCATTTTACTCAAAGAATGGGAGGATGATTTCAGTTTGGCGCAGACAAAAGACATTTCAAGGACATGGCAGATGCCCCATCAGGCAACCCCCAGTGAGGAGGTGAATGGTATGAAGGTTTGAGTAGAGGACTTACAGAGAACCTTTAGGGTGTGTTTCAGAGAGAGGCAGGGTAGGGCAGTGGCAAGGAGGACTAGGTTTGAAGGACAGACATTATCCTTTGAGTTTTCCTTTCTTTGAAGCTTGAGACTTGTACTTTAGCATGGATGGAATTGTAGACGCACTTTAAATACACTTAAAAAATCAGAATTGTTTGAGAAGGGGAAACAGAAGAGTGACCCTGTAGGACCTCATGGGAAACATTTGATTCCTAAGACGAACCCGAAAGGTCAAATAATGTACAGTGTGCCCTTTCCACGTTCCCTCTCCAACCCCAAATTTGAGTCAGGAAATACCCGAGGTGGACTCACAGAAGGGGGGGGGGGGCACTCACAGAAGGTGGTTTTGTATCTATAAACCAGCATCCCCTGTGCCTCCGCCCTGTGACCTTCCCGGAGGTGAGTGGCAGGAAGCTGCCTCCGTCTGGTCGACTGAGCTTCCATTTTGCCATCCACAGTATGGTGCCTGTTCTTGTAGGGATGACATCGTGTGATTATAAATTTCCATTAATCAACAAAGTCAGTTGGAGTTTTCTATTTCCCCACTCCAGGTTGGAAGCTTCATGCTGAAGACAAAATTTAAAAGACCGTTTTGATGTCTTATTACTTCCACTATTTTTCAAAAACAACAATTGCCCAGAAACGTGCTGCTTTCCAGCTGTTCTCTTTCAGCCCTGTTCCCAGACCACATGACATTATAAATTCAGGTTTGATAAAGATGGCTTCACAGCATTGTCCTGTCTCCCATTTTAACAAGGATGAAATATGAAGTTTGAGCTGGGAGCAATATTACAATTTTGATATCAGCTACTCTGCACATGTGGTTTTTACCTCCCACATCCTTCCTGTCCTCCGGAGGAAGTTTTCTTAAAGATCTTTCAGCAGGCAGATTTATTACTTGTCATGATTTGGGGATTATCTGTTGGACTGTCTTGCTATTTTTTTTCTGATACCAGCAACTAAAAAGAGCAGATCATTTGGCTTTAAGGGACATATATTGCATTGTAATCACTTCCGTACTGTGAACACAATCTGAAGGCGCACAAATGTAATTCCTGTCACTAATTGGAAGACTCCCTTTTCACGGAGCTAATGTAGAAATATCAGATTGTTGACTGTCTTTTGAGGCTATTTTTCACCAGATGCTTTGTGGATGGGAGGGGATTAATGGGGTTCCCTAGTCCAATACACCGTTATCTCAAAAGAATATTTCTGATGGAACTTTGCAGTAACATGGATCATGTTTTAATTTTAATACAAAGGGCATTCTGAAAAGTGAATTCTTGTCTCATGGACAGAGATTGAGACCCTACTGCCAGAGACAATTTGACCCCTTTATCATCATCTTTCCATGACCTGCTTCCCCCTCCCTCCTATCTCCTCTCTCCTTCTCATTTTCTCTATTCTTTTACTCTGTTCTCTCCAATTCTTTCCCTCCATTCTTTCATTTAATCCTATTTCCTATCCTTTTTATATTTTACATTCCCTCTTTTTTACTGTCCTCCATCAAAGCCTTAGCCTGCCAATAGGAACCTAGTATTGCTTGATCTCATAGACAGTAGGATTTTAAATAATAGGATATTACCACGTTTTAATAATCATCTTTATTTCTATTGTAGGACTTTGCATTATAGTGGTTCTACACCCGTTGTTATGTCTGGATATGAAATAATACTGCAAGATCCTAGTTAAAACTCTAAGGATAGCAAAAGCAAGGTTTTGCTCAGCACGTGATATTTACACATCGAAGAAAAACAATACTGGCCCATGGGGAGAACAAACTTTTTAAAAACCCTACACAAACCAGAGATGGACTAATTACCTTGTATTCTCACTTTCCATTAAAGCAAAGTTCTTGAAATTCACAGCATTTCATAGCTGAGTTATAATTTTTATTGGAAAAAATTTAAGTAAATTCAACCATGCAAAATTCTTTACCTAAAATTTAGCAGTTTACGTAATATCATATTTCCCTCAAAACAGTGCACATTTTGTGATTCTTACTGTGGTAGTCTGCTGTTTTGCCATCTCATCCCTCAAAGTAATGAATAGTGAGATGATGATCCAAAGAAACCAAATGCTTACAGATAAACTCAGGAAGAAAGAATAAAAGAAGTATTGCCACTTTGCCCAAGGAAAAAGCATATGAAATATAATAGTAACAGATTTCAGTTCAGCAAGTATTTATTGGGAATCTACCATGGGTCCAGTCTGTGTGAGGTCCATGAGTACACAGGATTCACTATTCACCCTTGAGGAATTCACTCCTGGGAAGTTGCGTGGGTTTGAATTGCATCCCCCCGAAATTCATGTCAAAGTCCTAACCTCCAGTACTCCAGAACACAACCATATTAGGAAATAGTCTTTTTTTTTTTTTTAAGATTTTATTTATTTATTTATTTTAGAGAGAGAGTGTGTGAGCAGGGGGTGGGGGAGGTAGAGGAAAAGAGAATCTCAAGCAGACTCCTTGCTGAGTGTGGAGCCCAGTGCAGGGCTCGATCTCATGACCCTGAGATCAGGATCTGAGCCAAAATCAAGAGTTGGACACTTAAGCAATGGAGCCACCCAGGCGCCCCTTCTCTGGTAATTTCTCCGAGGGTTCTGTTATGGATTGAATTGTTTTCCCCCCAAATTTATATAAAGTCCTAACCCCAGTACCCCAGAATGTGACCTTATTTGGAAATAGAGTTGTTGCAGTTGTAATTAGTTAAGATAGGAGTGGAGTGGGCCCCACAAGCTGGCTTGTCTCTTTAGTTCGCAGGTGTTTAGGTTGAGGGGACCTGACTGGAGTGGCCCCACCTGAGGAAGCGCACTTTGAGGAGCCTCGCTTGCCAACGGACCTGACTTTGATAATGAGACCTCAGACCCCAAGCTTGAGCCTTGTGACGCATTGGTGAGAGTTTCTGGAAGGTTCAGGGGAAGGGTAAGCTTCTTTGGCCCATGAGAGAAATGTAAATGATTACTGTCCAGAGAGTGGATTTTGCTGGTTTTAAAGCATGTTTCCAAATTATTTGGCATTCCTCCCACGGAGACAAGAGATCCATGTCCCTTCCCTTAAATCTGGGCTGACCCAGGTGGCACAGAGTGGACCCCAGTTTAAATGATGCTACAGAACTGAAAAAGCTGGTCAGAAGAAGCCACAAAGCTTCTGCATAGCCATCTGGGACACACACATTTGAAAGCCTGAGCTACCACGTGAGAAGTCTGACTGCGCCATGATTTCTCACGCTGTGGAGGAGCTCAGGCCACAGGGAGAGGTCACATGTATGTGTTGAGGGCCGTGACCGGGAACCCGGCTGACCGCCAGCCCCGGCTCCAGGCATGTGAGTGAAGACCCCTCCATAGGATTCCAGCCCGTCCCTGAGGCAACCCCAGCGTTCAAGTCTTCCACACGGAGATCCCAGACATCATGGCTTGGGGGCAAGACCTCGTTTTGGGGCTCTGTCTGAATTCTTGATCCCAAAATCTGTGAGCAGAACAAAAAAAAAAATTTTTTTTTTTTGGTAGCAATAGTAAGAGGGACGCATGGCATTATTGTGTGTGTGGGAAAACTGGTTTTATTTTTGAAAGGTTAAAAACATACAGAAAGCTATAGAAAATAATGAAAACCCGATATCTACCATCCAACTTTTTCTGCCATATTTATTTTAGGGTTTTTTTTTTTTTTTAAAGTAATAAAGCCCCTGTTTACACTTTGCAGACACCACGCTCCTTCTTTCTCCCCCGAAGCTACAGAATTTACTATCCGTTACTTCCATGCAGTTTTTATATTAATATTTCATATGAAATTACCAAAAATAATTTGAGATGTCTTGCTGTATTTTAAACTTTATATAAATGGTATCATACAGTGTTTGATGTTTCACCACTAGCTTTTTGCACCCAACATCTTTTGGGGGTTATCCATGCTTATATCTTAGCCCATTTATTCATTTTTATTGTTAAATAGGATTCTATTGTTTGCATGGATGATTCTGCGATCTTGGAGGATGGACACTCGGTTGTTCCTAATGGTTTTCTATCAGAAGCGGTGCTGCAGTAAACAGTTTTGTGCATGTCTCCTCACATATATGCGCAAACATTTTCCGTAACCATACATATAGAAGTGGGACTGCTGGGTCATTTTCTTATGAACGCAATTGCACGTGTGCATTATATAACATACAATATTATATAAATGTAATATATTATCTTGGTGTTCTCCCTTCTCTTATTCCCTTACTATGTAACGTAAGGTACATTAATTTTATGTCACAGTATTTAAGTTATGGGATATTAGGGAGAAGAGTAAATGTCACTCAAAGACCTTGCCTCCCCTCCTGGGGCTGGGGTTTGTGCATTTGTATCATCTGAGGTGGAATTATGACCTTGTCATGTATTTGTTTGGAGATTAAGTAGGTACCAAATTGACAAAGGGTTGACTTGTGGTGGTTAATTTTGCCTGTAACTTGATTGGGCCGCAGGGTGCTCAGATGTTTGGTTGTACATCACTCTGGGTGTGTCTGTGAAGATGAGATTAACATCTAAATTAGTAGACAGAGTAAAGCAGATCACGCTCTTCAATGTGGTCACGTGACTCTCACCAAATCCACTGAAGAAGGCCTGACTGACTAGAACAATAGGCTGAGGAAGGAAGCATTCTCTCTTTCTTCAAGCAGAGATACGGATACAGAACCCCACCGTGGTTTCTGGTTTTGAGGCCTTTAGACTTGGACTGGAATTATACCATCGCTCTCTTGGTTCTCCGCCTTGTCAACTGCTGATCTGGGGCTTCTCAGCCTCCATAATCACATGAGCCAATTCTTTGTGGTAAGTCTCTCTCACTCCCTCCGTCTCTCTTTCTCCCTCCCTCTCTCTCTGCATATATATGTATCCTGTTGGTTCTGTTTCTCTGGAGAACCCAGACTAAGGCACTAGAAATATGCAATAGAGTAATGCCAAATTACTCTCCAAAGAAGCATTGTACCAACTTATCGGTGTATGTGCATGACAATTCTTAGTTTTCTTTTCTTTTCTTTTTTTTTAAAGATTTTATTCATTTATTTGACACAGAGAGAGAGAGAGCACAAAGCAGGGGGAGTGGCAGGCAGAGGGAGAGGGAGAAGCAGACTCCCTGCTGAGCCGGGAGCCTGATGCGGGGCTTGATTCCAGAACGCTGGGATCATGACCTGAGCCGAAGGCAGACGCTTCACTGACTGAGCCACCCAGGAGCTCCAGTTCTTGGTTTTCTACATCCTCATTGGCATTCAGGCTCCCTCTTCTGTGAAGTATTTGTCTTATCCTTTTTTTAAAAGAAAATTAGGTTCATTCATTTCTTATTATGTATATACCCATATACACGAATCTTAAACTAATTTTATGTGTCTTGAATACTCATATACTAGCTTGAATTTTATGTGTATACTAAGTTATATGTCTGTGAAGATATATACATACATGCATATATATGTGTATATATATATATATATATGTATATATGTCTTAAATACTAATTCTTTGCCAGTTCTATAACTTGCCATATCTTCTGACAGATTTTGATTTGTCTTTTTACTTTAATTATGAGGCTTTGTGCTATCAATAAATTTAAACTGTTTAATGTGATCAAATATCTCATTTTTTAAAAAAAAATTTTTGTTTTAAGAAACACTTCCTTACTCAGAAGTGACAAAAATATTCCTTTATATTTTTACAAAAATTTTTATGTTTTATATTTGGTTTTATTTATTTTTTTTTAAAGATTTTATTTATTTATGTGACAGAGAGACAACCAGCGAGAGAGGGAACACAGCAGGGGAGTGGGAGAGGTAGAAGCAGGCTCCCAGCGGAGGAGCCTAACATGGGACTCGATCCTGGAATGCCGGGATCACGCCCTGAGCCGAAGGCAGACGCTTAACGACTGCGCTACCCAGGCGCCCCTATATTTGGTTTTAAATATATTTAGAATTGCATAGTGTGAGGTAGGAGATCTAAATTTATTTTAGTCTCCATGGATAGTCGTCCCAGCACCTTTCTTGAAAAACTCATTTTGTAAGTTACAACGTTGTTTGTGTTATATCCTGTTTCAGTGTGTGTCTAGATCAGTTTTTGGGTTCCCTGCTGTGTGACATTGGACACTTTGTATCTAACCACGTTACTGGACTCTTATATTAATTCAGCTAAATTATCTAATATTTCTTTAGATGAATTATACAGACATTTTACCTGAAAATAAGGACAGTATTTTTCTTTTTATTTCTAATTCTTACTTCGTATTTTTTCCCTCCTTTTCTGTAACAGTCAGATCTCCAAAGACAATGCTCATTAGAATTGGCGATAAAGGGCTCTCTGTCTTCCCGGCCTCTGAAGTCCAAAAGAGCCACAAGAAGTTTTTATAGGTTTTTGCTAGACATCATTTACCAGGTAAGTCAGTTCTCTTCTACTTTGCGTTTGCCAACTTATCAAGGTACTCCCTGGAGTTGCCCCCAGTGGCTGCCCTCAGGGAAGGGAGGGGAGACATACAATTCCCAGGCGCCTCTGGTCTCTGCAGGGCAAGGCTGCCCAGTGCCAACAGGATCCTCCAAAGGGATGGGTGCTCCCTGGACCAGCAAAGCAGGCAGGAGCTGGGATTTGGAGGCATGCAGCTGTGAAGGGGATCCAAGGGCATCTAGGCAGAGAGAACGCCCACGAAGCAGTGATCTACCCTCTAGTTGTGATGGCCTTTCCTCAAGCTCTCTGAGTTCCCTTATTGATAAGCAAGGCATAAGGAGGATATTACAAGGAGTAGTTTGCTTTATTTGTGTAACAGTAAGACAAGATCATTACCTGACTAGCTTTAGCATCTGCTGTGGTGCGGGGAGCATCTTCAAGAGCACTCACTGGAAAGTCCCCAAGGGAGGGGAGAGATTAGACCCTGAGACACCTATGTCAGTAGGGGCTCTGCACAGGAAAGGGGGGAATTACTCGATATTTTTCTACGATTAAGGAACTGAATAACGAAGGTGTTTTGGCAGTTTTTGTTCATAGTGACAAAACTTGGAAGTGACAAAGATGTCCTTCAGTGGGTGAATGGATAAATAAACCAGTCCACCCACACAATGGAATACCATTCAGCACTAAAGAGAGATGAGCCATCAAGCCATGAAAAGACATGGAGGAAGCTTAAATGCATATTACCTAGTAAAAGAAGCCAATCTGAAAAGGCTATATGCTGTGTGACCCCAACTATATGCCGTTCTGGAAAAGGCAACACTATGCAGACCATGAACAGATCAGTGGTTGCCAGGGGTTTGGGGGGCGGGAGGGATGAATAGATGGTTAGGGCAGTGGAACTATTCTGTAGGAGACCATAGTGGTGGATACATGCCATTATTTATTTATCAAAACCTATAGAAATACACCACCAAGAGTGAACCCTGTTGTAAATTCTGGACTTTGGGTGATAAAGATGTGTCAGTGTAGGTCCGTCCATTGTAACAAACATAGCCTCTGGCAGAGGGTGCCACTAACAGGGGATGCTGTGCCTGTGTGGGGGCAGGAGGTATAGGGTGACTGTACTTTCTGCTGAATTTTGCTGTGAACCTAAAACTGCTCTAAGAAAACCCCTCTGGGGCACCGGGGTGGCTCCATCGGTTGAGCACCGGACTCTTGATTTTGAGGTTGTGATATCGAGCCCCGCGTCAGGCTCCACACTCAGTGGGGAGCCTGCTTGAGATCCTCGCTCTCCCTCTGCCCTTTCCCCTGTGCTCTCTGTCTCTCTTTCTCAAATAAATGGGTAAATCTTTTTTAAAAATTAAAAATTAAAAAATAAAAAATAAATGAAAAACCCCTGTATTATACATACACACGCACATAAATGGAACTGAAGGGAGGTGAAAAGGGGACATAGAAAGAGCAGAGCTTGCAGGATGGATGAGGTTGTAGACTGAGTAAGAGGGAGTGAATCTGTGCAGGGATGGGTGGCCCAGGGCACAGAGAACCTTCTCCCCTGAAGTGTTGGTGCTGTGATGTCAACCTCTCTTTTTCCCAAACCTCGGGTGCTCTAGTCAACAGCTGGCTGCTCTGGGTGTGTCAGGGAGAAGGCTTGCTTATGGAAAATGAGTAGTCATTTGAGCTTGGGCTCCAAATCGGAGTTGAAAAGATGCCTCGTGGAGGCCATGTGCTAGGAAACAGAGTTTAATGTAGCCACGAGAGCAAAGCATCTGGAGAACGTGAGGAATGTCTGGGGAGGGCTTGGCAGTTTCAAGTCACTGTTACCAGCATCTCAAGGAGCCCTGAGTCTCCCATTGATTCCTAGTTGGTAGACTGAGGACACACCGCAAACCAGAAGGAGCATACAGAAAACATTGTCAGCATTAGGAACTTGGCGATGTGGCAGTGTCTTGAAAGTCCAATGCTTTCCACGCTGCTTCTGTACCCTGAAGTGGTGACTACAAGGGGGCCAATCCATCCTCATTGACTCCCCCCAACTTCACAGAAATCAGGTAAAGAGGGACCCTAGATGTCTACTGTCTTCCTTGACGTGGCCGGTTAGGCCGCCTGGGCAGCGTTCTCTAGGTATTGTCCTTTCCAGAACTTGCGACACCATACCTGGAAAAGAAGAAAAAAGCATTGACCAAATATCTCACTTTTATAATCCAGTCTCTTTTCTTCAGAAGTTTCAAGTTATATATTTCTTTCTTTTTTTTTTTAAGATTTATTTATTTGAGGGGGGGAAAGGTAGAGGGAGAGAATCTTCAAGTAAACGCCCTGCAGAGCGTGGAGCCCGATGAGAGGCTCCATTTTACGACCCTGAGATCATGACTGGAGCTGAAACCAAGAGCTGGACTCTTAACTGACTGGGCCATTCAGGCGCCCCTCAAGTTATATATTTCATATTTGGTCTTTAATATGTCTAGAATTGCATGGTCTGAGGTAGAATTCTAAATTTATTTTAGTTATTGTAGATAATCAATCATCACAGCACCTTTCCTGAAAAGTTCATTCTTCACCTGTAAATGATAATGCTACCTTTATCCTGTCATGTTTCAACTTGTGTTCAGGTCGATTACTGGGTCCCTCCTGTGTGACACTGGAGCATACACTGAACCATGTCTCCGTCTACCTCCCCTTAACAAAGCACTTCAGCAGATGCCTGACAAGGGATGCCTGACAGGTGAGAGAAGATAAGAGGTGGACAGAAAAGATTTTGAAAAGAGTACAGGAGACACAGGTGGGATCCTTGTCCCCACATGTAGGAACCTTGTAACCTGGAACAAGTTAGGTAGCATTCTGCAGTTCAATGTGAACTAAAGAATGGAATAATAATCCCTACTTTGGGGATGCCTGGGTGGCTCAGTCGGTTAAGCGTCTGCCTTTGGGCTCAGGTCATGATCCCAGGGTCCTGGGATCGAGCCCCACATTGGACTCCTTGCTCAGCAGTGAGCCTGATTCTCCCTCCCCCTGCTTGTCTCTCTCTCTGACAAATAAATAAAAGTAAAATCTTAAAAAAAATTAACACCTACTTTGTAGGATTCTTGGAAGGATAAAGACACAGTGCTGAGAATGGACTGGCCCAGTCGTATTTCCACAATGGAGAGGCATCTGTTCTCCTCACACCCATAGTACTGTTCAGGCAGCAGACATTTCCAAGGAGGACAGACGCTTCTTGCCTGGGACCTCGTAGTGAAGGTTTCCCTGCAGCAAAGGGTCTGTCCTTCGTCTTTCATTCAGACTGCAGCTATAAATCCAAGTTCATGGTACAGATGATAGTCACGTATGTGTTCACGTCTCTGACTTCTGATTTGTCTCGTTTTACCAGTAGCTTCCCTTGCTAGTTTGCCATGGCACATCCGCAATTCTTCCAAATGGAGCTGTGACTAAAGCCGGACTCCGAGGATATGCAGTTGTCAGGGTCCAGAGCTGCGGGTGGGGACGGGTTGGTAGCAGGCTTTTGATCTGCATTCGGAAGTCGAAGCCAATTGAATTCCTTCAGTGAGCTGGAAAATTCAGAGCTCTTTTCTAAATTGCCAGGATAGAACAAGAGCATTTCCATAGTAAGTCTGGGATGTTGGGATAAAGAGCTTTCGTCTTATTTATTATGTACTTATGTGTACGGAGAACGGACTTTGTAAAATGGACCTACGACGGGATGAAAAATGTCTACCCTTGTCGAACTTAGAAACCAGTAAGGAAGAGAAGATCAAACACATGAGAGTGTTATGAGATAATGCAAAGAGTGGTATCTAAGCTCTAACTAGCTTCGGTAGCGTTTATCAAAATCATTCCTGTTGAGCTCTGCTAGGACTCTGTCAAGCACCGTACGTGGGTTTCTGCGGCGATCGGAAAAAGCAGAGGACAAACTTCCTGGAATCAAGAAGGTAATCCTGCCCGGCTACTATCAAATTTATATTTAGGAAATAAGTAAATAGGCTGTTCAAGATGGAGCACTCAGTTTGGAGAAAGACAGTGAGTAAAGACCGCAGGCCCAGAAAGTCCGTGGTTGAATAGCCTTGGCAACAGCACACCGTGTTTGGTGAAAGGCATTGTTGTAGCTTTCCCTCATTTCGGTGAAGTTCTTAAATATTAATAGAAGGAGAGCCAGCACTTACTGAGTACTCTTTTTGTGGGTTCTTGACAGTTGTGGGGACTCCATGACTAGTTTGACAAATGGAAGTAGGTGGGGTCACTTTTCCCCAAGGTTAAATATCAAGGCAAAAAGGGGTTGGCATAAATTTCTTTCTTTTGTGTATAAGATACCGGAAATTATATTTTAAAGGAATGAAGATATAGCAGTCTTCACCATAAGGTATATGAGTAAAAGCCCATGAGAAGGAGAACATTCTTCCACCACGTTCCAGAGCAGTTGTCTCATTTACAACCGAGAGGCATGGCTCTCCCATCTGCTGGAGGAAGAGTTAGGAGACCCAGGTCCCCTGAGTTATTGCTTGACAAGGACTGCAATGCTTGAGAAACTCAGTTGTGGGTCTGTGTCTTCTTTTCAAGTGTTCTTTTGTTTTCCAGACTTCCTATAAGGAAGCTGTCACTGGAAATGTTTAAGGGTCATTCCCACATCTCCAACCTTAGGTGTTAAGAGATGTCTGGGAATAGTTCCTAAGGTTAGGTCCATTCTCTTCCCTTTTGATGTTTTGGTGGATTCCAAATTCCAACCAAGCTGCCTCTGTCTGAAGTTAAAATGATTCACTGATTTCAGAAGAAAAGTTTCTTGGGGGCGCCTGGGTGACTGAGTCAGTTAAGCGTCTGTCTTCGGCTCAGGTCATGATCCAAGGGTCCTGGGATTGAGCCCTGCATCGGGCTCCCTACTCCGTGAGGTCTGCTTCTCCCTCTCCCTCTGTCCCCCGGCTTCTGCTCTCTCTCTCTCCATTTCAAACAAATAAATAAAAAAGAAAAAGAAAACTTTTTCAGTGCAGTCCTCTAGAATAGGGCTCTTCTTTTAGCCAGTCAAGAATCAGCAGTCTTTCTTGGAGGAAGCATACAAGAGTCAAAATTAATTGTGGTCCCCTGCTTTGTAAGTTTAAAACTTATCTGACCTCCACTCACCCCCTTAGCCCCAACAAACCTTGGTCCACAACAAAGAAGAAAACTGAGCCTCAGAGAGATGGACGGACTTGCCCAGAGTCACACGGATAGTGGCAGATTCCAGAATAAAGTTTGGGCAAGATGGACCTCTAGATGTCTTAGGCATCAAAAAGTTTGCATGCCACCTACCAGCACTTGAGTCCCCAGAACACAAATAAAATGCAATGCAAAACCAGAAAACAAGTATGAAAAGTGCAACAAAATTCATGTTTTTCCCCCTGGTGATAACTTTGATGATTGTGATGACGACGATGATTTAGATTTAAACTATCAAACTCTGAACATGTTTTGACCTTGCTTTGCACATGCATTTAGCTAGCACAGGAACTGGTGAGCACCAGCTAACATCCAGGTCTTCTGTCTTCTAGTCCATGACCATTCCTACTGCATCCCACTGCCTCTAATGCTCCCCAGCTGGCACACCCTTACTATTCCTTGTCGTGGTGCTGGCGCAGACAGCAACATTGTATCCCACCATGATCCTTGCAAAGGTGGCCGGGTTGCTTTTCCCTCTTCCATTGCAGTACAACAAAGCAGGCTTTCTCCGGGCAGTCCACCTGGACTTCAGAGGATTGTCCCTTTTGTAACATACTGTAGCCCTTTCCCTGCCACTGGATTTCCTAATTAGCAGAAATAACACTAGACCCCATTCTTCCTGGAAAAGTTGTTGTCCTCTAAATTTCTTTATGATTATTCCTCTTCTCCCCTCCTCCTTGAATGTAACTTTGTAAGGGATGGACGAGAGAAGTATCACATCAGAGGTCCTGAGGTTTTGGCTTGTCCACAGTATTAGGTCTCTGCCCTTTGCAATAAAAACAGTGAGCAAGAAAGAGGTAAGTAAAAGTTTTTAAGTGGCTCAAACGTTTCAACGCCATTTTTCTCTCCTTGCACTGAAGCCTACCGGACATGGGGACGGTGTGACCAGGGGCAGGTGCAAAGACTGTCCGGTCTTCAAGAGCAGCTAGGCACCAGTCGGGATGGGGGCGGAGAAAAGATGATCCGCCTAAACCCTCCACGATGTTAAGCAACCGGAGAAAGAGCAGGTGAAAAGAAGCCTGAAGTTCGGACTTCTGAGAGGATGTCACCCTTTGAAGATCCTTTCAAGTACAAAGCACGGGGGCTCAAATGATTCTGACACAGGCGAGGAAATAAGTATCAACAAACACACACTTGCGGCAGAGCCACGCACACGAGGCATCCGGCAGAGTGAGTATTTCAAGGCTTAATCTCTTCTATCCCCCACCTCCAAACTCAAAGCATCGAACCATGAGAATCCAAATAAATAAAACCACTCTGGCTTGTGTGTGACTTCCAGGATGCTCTTTTGTCACTAGGTAACAAAAGAAAAGCCACAGCCAATGTGATCTAACTAATGAATCACTGTTCCTTGCTGGAGAACCCAGTGAAGGTTTGGCTTCTTACCCGCCCTTACCTGGAGGGCAGGTGGGGCCATGGAGCCAGGTGCCCTCATTAAGTGCCAGGACCCTGCCACTTTTTCCAAGCAATTAGCAACAGCCCTTGAGTCTAACCATTAAGCACTAGGCTCAAATTTGGCACAGTCACTACCTGGATGACCTTGGGCAAGATGCATAACTTCTCAAACTCAGTTTCCTCGAGTGTAAGATGGGGATGATAAGGGTGCCTACCTCACAGAGTTAGCGGCGGACGGAAGGGAATCTGATGAGGCAGGAGGACTACTGGACACACATGAGCTCTGGAATTCTCCCTGCTTAAATGTTGGCTTCTATTATCTGCCTTTTTCCCTCCAAATCAAACAGCACTGATTCAATCAGCGTCAACACGACAGCTTAACAGCCTATCGATCCAGTCAAGTCAGCAAAAACAACCAGTCAAGTTGGTTGCTTGACATTCAGTGGATGAAAATTGACCTTTTCTCTCTGGTATTTCAAGTTATGATGTCATCTAGCTACAGTTTTCAAATCTGTGATTTCAGCTAAGATCTGATGGAATGATTCATCTGACAGCACTTTGTGGGTGGTCAGGGGGTTGGACAGTGGAGCGCAGAGACGATCGATCGTGTGTGCCAGGAGCAGTGCCTGGAGAAGAGGGGCAGAAACAGTGGTCTAGTGGAGTGAGTGTGGTTGGTAAGACCCCACTCCTCAGGCATCTTCCCAGGCCAGAGGATCAAGACCTCAGGTCAGGTTGCTAATAAAGTTAGAGTGTATTTTCCCTGTAACTATAACGTCAAGTTTTTTTGTTTTTTAAAGATTTATTTATTTATTTTAGAGAGACAGTGTGAGCGCAGGCATGCATGGGCATGGGAGGGGGGGAAGAGGGAGAGGGAGAGAGAGAATTTCAAGCAGACTCCCTGCTGAGCATAGAACCCAACTCAGGGCTCCATCTCGTGACCTTGAGATCATGACCTGAGCCAAAATCAAGAGTCAGGCACTTAACTGACTGAGCCATCCAGGCACCCCTATAACATTGAATTCTTGGTTTCTGCTTCAGGCCACTGGTCTGTGCTACTTCTAGGCCCATCTCTGTGCAGCAGGCAAAACTGTGGGGAAAACTGAAGGAAATGTGTGAGTTCTAGAAACCCTTTGTAGGCCGGAGCTCCATCTGATTGAGGGTTAGGTGCTCCAGTCTGGTCACGAGGACAAGACACAAAGGACGGCAAGATAAGAAAGGTCTGAATCCTTAGATAGTTATGAAGAACGTTGGGGTGAAAATGAACTATGTGATTATAAATTATTTTCCAGGTACAGAATTTCATGAGTATTTATGCTAAATGTTAATCCAGTGGGCTGAGCTTGAAAATTACGTTGATTTGGAGTCTGGCTTGGTCATTTGCAACTCCACGGCTTTAAGCAAAGGAATTATTCTATTCACTAAACCTTAGTTTCTACATCTATTAAATAAGAGAATGGTATCTACCACAAGGAATTATTGTCAAGTTACTCTGTCAAAATTAGCCCAACTATCTTCACTATCTTAGACCGTACTCTAATACAGTTATAGCCAAAACACTATATACAGGTATAAATGTTCAAAACAATCATAAAATACCTTAATATGATTTGGGGTACCTGTTAAATATATTCGATACACCAGAGGATGGAATATAGTGCAGTCATTAAGGGTGAGAGTGGTGTTTATCTGTATCAATGGACATAAAAAGGTTGCTTAGATTCACTGAAAGAAAGTCAAGTGACAAAGAATATATTTCATGTGTAACCTCTGCGAAGCATCTGATTCTTGACCACTAGGCTCGAGACTTTTACATACGTACATTGCAGTAGCTTGCCATCTTCATTCCCTGCCACCTCCAACCTCTCTTGACAAGGTAGTTTATCAGAAATTTAAGTATCATCGCATTAGTGCCTTACTTAAAATCAAATCAGGGGTTCCCGCGAGTGGCCGAGTGGCCTCAACAGTCTCTCCACCTCTCGCCTCTTCTTCCCACCCCACCCACCACTCTTCCAGGAACTTCTATACTTTTGCCTGGGATGTTATTCCTCTTGGTCAACCTATAAATTTTTACTCGTGTTTCCAATATCCACCGATAAATTTCCTCTGTGAAGTCTTCCTAAATTGATTCCTCTCTCCATCCCCATCTTTCCATACATCCCCATCACTGTAACACCTGCCTCAATGTCCGTCACTTATTGGGTTACAAATTTGCTTCTCTTATTAAGCTAGGAATTTCTTTTTTTTAAGATTTTATTTATTTATTTTAGAAAGAGAGAGAAAGTGTGTGTACATGGGGCAGGGAAGGACAGAGGGAGAGAGTCTCAAGCAGAAAGCAGACCCTGCTCCGAGCATGGAGCTGGATGCAGGACTTGATCCTATAACCCTAAGCTCACGACCCAAGGTGAAACCAAGAGTCGGACGCTCTACAGACTTTGCCACCCAAGTGCCTCTAAACTAAGAATTTCTTGATATTAGAGAATCTACTGCATTTACTTTTTTGTATTCCCAGCATTTAGTCCATGTTCAATAAATGTTTCTCTTTTTTAAAAATTTTTTTGAAAGATTTTATTTATTTATTTGACAGAGACAGCCAGCGAGAGAGGGAACACAAGCAGGGGGAGTGGGAGAGGGAGAAGCAGGCTTCCCGCCAAGCAGGGAGCCCTATGTGGGGCTCGATCCCAGGACCCTGGGATCATGACCTGAGCCAAAGACAGACACTTAAGCATTGAGCTACCCAGGTGCCCCTCAACAAATGTTTCTTTAGTGAATGAATGAACTGATGTGTGAATGGATTTTAACTGACTTCCAGAGCTGAGGAGCTGAAATAAATGTTTGAAGTCATTCATCTTATTTTTCTCCCATCACATTTGAAAAAAAAAAAAAAAGGAGAATTAGTAACGCTCAAAGGTTTGAGACTTTCAAAAGATGACCATGGGGATATGAGTGGGAGATGATCTAGCGAGAGGAACCAGCCAATGATGAATCTTGCTGTGAAATGGACCTAATGAACAGCCAAGAGGCCCAGGGTCCATGGCAGAATGAGTGGAGGGATGGTAGGGAGAGGTGGGTGGGACACCAGAGAGGTAAGGGGTGGGGAGGGGAGGGCAGGAGGTAGAATAGGCTGGACCTTGTAGGTCATGTTAAGGATTTTTGGTTTTACTCTGAATGAAGTTGGAACCTTTAGAATGCTCTAGGCGAAGGCATGGCATAATCTGAATTATGTTTTAAAATGTTATGCTGGCCAATAAGTATAGACAGTAGGAGGGCAGGAAACACACAGGGATCCCAGTTAAGAGACTACAGTTAGTAATGCAGGCGAGAGAAGGAGAGAAGGCGTGTTCTAGATCAGATGATTGCACTGGGGGTGGTGGAAAGGGGTTAGAATATATTTATGTATAGTTTTACATAGGTTCACATATATATATGAATATATGTATACACACATACATATATATACACACACATGTGTACATATATTACATATGAATGGTAGAATCAGCAGAATTTCTATCCAACCGAATGTGGAACAAGAACACGCAGAGATTGTGTGCTTGAGGTCCCTGACCCTGTTAAGTGCTTTACGTGAATTATCTCAATTCTCTAAGCACTTCGGGAGCTAGGACAAATCAGGGTTTCCTCATTGCATCCCATCAAGCATTCAATTACACTTCAATGTTTCTTTGAGCACATTTTGCTTTAATTTGCAGGCTTGGGGACAACAGATCTCAATGAGCAATGTTGACTTGGACCAGAGAGTTGTAAGAGGCATTACGCAAACTTCCTCATGCCCAAAATAGGGTTTGAAACTAATAGCTACTATTTGTTGAATGCTCACACATGCCCTCTTAAATCTCCCAACAGGGGTGCCTGGGTGTCTCCGTCGATTAAGTGTTTCACTCTTGATCTCACCTCAGGTCTTGATCTCAGGGTTGTGAGTTCAAGCCCCACATTGCCCATTCATGGGCATGCCCATTCATCAAGCTCTCCATGCCCAGCATGGAGTCTACTTAAAATAACAATCTTCCAACAAAGCGTGGAGTGCACACTCTTTCCTCCATGTTTTACAGATGAGAAAATGGAGGATAGTCAGAATTAAGTAATTACTCCCAAGTCACACAGGTAGCAAGTGACAAAGTGGAGATCTGTGCGAGGGTCCCTGATTCTCAGCCCTTCCCTTCTATGCCTTTCCAGGAACCCTGAGGTGGAGAGGGAGGGTGGAAGATGCTAAGTGACACAAAGCCTACAGAAACGAGAAGAAAGGACCCCTCTGAAAGTAGGTCTAAGAAAATGTAAGTTTTTGCTCTAACTCTTACATTGCTGTTGCTGTCACTGTCCCCGGTGGGGAGGAGCCAATGGATGATTGTGCTTACAGAGTGACGGAGTCCTCTCAAGTCAATGAGAATATTTTTCTTCCCATCTTCCCATTGAGCTAATTCTACAAACAGTTGATCAAACCAAGGGTCTAACCAAAGTCAACCGTCAGTTCTTTCTTACTTCTCTTTTCTACCGTCTGTCGATCCTTCAGAATTTTTGTCAGTCTGTTTGTCTGTTTGACTTGAATCAGCTCAACTCCTTTTATAGACTCTGCTCAAAAATCCCAGGGCACCCGTCCCATTATCATGGAGTGCTAAAGAATGTATATAAATAACACAATGGAATCTGAAGCAATTTCTCAATCCCCCCAAAATCTCTAGGAAAAAAAATTTCCTTCTGACCACGTACATCTGGACCCCACATGCACTGAAGGAATTATGCTCACCATTCAGACCTAGCAGCGTGAAATGCAACTAAAGAAATAACATGGCACCAGGACTGGATCAGACTCACCATTGCCCCAACACCACTAACTTAGCTTGAGTAAGGGGACTGACCCCTAGCTGTGATTGTTCCCCTTGGGGGTCAATACCACGCCCTCCACCCTCCTAAGGGGAGAACGCCAGTCTCCTTCACCATCACCAACAAGCTGTCCCTCTCACAAGCACACATCTGGTGGTGGCTCAGGGTGGTCACCCATCTGCAGTGATGCTGACTCTGGTCTGCTGCCAACACCAGTGGAGTATGGTGCTGGCAAGACACCCCCGAGGGGAGGAGAGGAGGAGTGGAGTGGAAAGTGGGACATCTGGGAACTCTGCCCTTTTCACCTCATGGCCGTCGGAGCAGTTCGCAATTCCAGGTCCTAGCTGTGAATCCCTCCAGCCTGCTGCAGAATGCTGTGGATAAACAGCCAGAGCCCTAGCAGGGGCTGAGAAAGGAAAGATGCTTTACCACCAGCACCACAGCACACCGTGTCTGTGTGTGTGCAAGGGGGAGTATTCAGGGTGACCTGATGATTTGGGCAGTGGAGCTTCGGAAGGGGCTGAAATTCTGCCCCCTGCCTTTCACTGACTCACTACAAGGAATTTCACCTGGGAGAAACACTTCAGATTAGGTCAGTTGTCAATAAAGAGATGAAGATGATCAGATAATACACTGAGCTGTGCTGCTAGGAGGTCAGGACAGAACGGGTGATTATTACAGAGGCAGAGGAACCGGGAGGCTTAGCTCATTTGCTTTCCTTTCACGTTTCTTGGGGAGTGGGGTGGGGAGGGGGGGGTGTTTAGCCCAGTAGATGATACAGAAGGTAGCAAGCATCACAGAGACTCTCGAAGGTGAACAGATAAAGTGCCTTTAATTCCAGGGGGGAAAGCTGAGAGGCTGGCTCTCTTCCTGTCTTAACTCTTTGATGTAAATCTATCCGATTAAAACTCAAACACTTTCTTCTTCCAGGAAGACTGGAAGGAAAGGACCTTTAATTGTTAACAAACCGAGGAGACTGGCTAAGGCCCGCGGTGTGTAAACCCTTGAGTTTAATGGTGGATATTTGCTGTCAGCGAAGATGCTTTTAAGTTTTTCCTGGGCTTTTTATTTTTCAGGTTGAATTTGTTTCCACTACCTGAAGAAGAAAATCTTAAAACTGTGCAGACTGCTAGTTTGAGACATCTTCAATTGCTAATTTAACGTACAGAGTCAGGAACTATTTATTCCAATGAAAGCCTTGGGTTCTCTACTAATCCCAATTGTTGATAGAGAACCAGTAAGCCACAACGAGGCAGGAAGCCGAGGATGGGCTGTGACATTCCAGAAGGGTAGCACCTCCTCCACCAAAATATTTAGATCAACAACCAGCCATGGGCCGCAGTGTGATGTAATCATGTTGGAAGAGCTTTGGACAGATGGCTAAGATGTTCTGTGCACAGAATAATCCTCCTCCCACCCCACCGAATATATTTATTTGCTATCAGACTAAGCATATTGAAATGAATAAACTATTCATTTTTTTCCTTTCTCTCTGGGACTCTTTTACCCCATTTTGCCCTGAGTTTCATGGATAAGAACCTGCAAAAATGAAAAGTCCTGAAAAGTAGCTTTTGCACCTACCAGTACACCCAATAAGCCAACCAATAAAAAGCAAGAGGGCACCAGAGCATTGTTAACCATGACAAGATAATCTCAGAAAGAGATCCTGCTCAAGTTCAAATTCAGTACAGATGGAGATTTTAAAAATAACGTGTTCCGGGAAGTAGAATGATCTTAGTTGACCCAACTCCAAAGCAAAAGGCATGATCTGGCCCAAATTTTAAAAATAGAGAACTGTCCAAGAATAATAATAATATCTTGCTGGGAACGACTTTTTATCTTCCCTCAGTCAGAAAAATATAGAATGTAAAGCTTTTCCCAGTCTCTCCAGCCCCACACTGGGAGCCCTGGGTCTTTACCAGTTCATTCCTAAACCATGAGTGGGTGTGAATGGTCACGAGTAAACTATGCCAGGAAAAGACTGTGGGTAGGTGGAGGTGCAGAGACAGTAGAAGGTGGCTCAAAGTCAGGGGCACAGGGATGAGTTAGGACCATGTGAATAAGATCCTTTCCAGAACAACTTGAACAACCTGCTATGTCCTTCCATTTCCTCTGAGGACCATTGTTTCCTTGTCCATCCATCATGAGGTCTGACTTACCCCACAAAGTTCAGCTCAGTGAGGGCTTTCTCTGGGAATCCCTTCTTTTTTTTTCTGGTTGAATCAACAACCAGCCTTTCCTTTTTACTTCCCGCCTCTGTCTCAGCGTCTGCCTCCTGGAGTGGATTTCATGTTGACTCATTGTCTTAAACACTTGCTTGTGAGTTCTTTGAGTGCAGAGACCTTTTCCTTATTATGTCTGTGTCCCACGTGATGTCAAGCTGTCGTAGGCACACAGTGAATGCTTACTGAATTGGATTGGATTAGAATGGAGTTGAATTGAATTGAGAATTCGATTCTACTCAGTGGCTTCCATAGAAGAAATGCTAGAATGATGGCATTTCTTTACCTGAGTTAGGTCAGGGATTGAGATGCCATCTGGCTATACCTAAAACCTTAAACTAAATTGAACCTCTCTCCTTTCAACCAACTGAGACATCATAGGCCCATGTATCCCAGACTGGCAGGTGATGGTTCAAAATTGACTGCAAATAAAGCTCATGGACATTTCAAGGTCAAACCTTTAATAAATATGATACTCAATTAATAGTATGTTAAAGATTTTGTTTCCTCTTTTATCCATATCTTGTCAGGAGTGTGGTGAGGAACCACAGAGATATGTAAGAAGGTCTACCTAGTTGCACAAAGTACCTTTTTAGTTCCTAATGATCTTTCCTTAAAGGAAATTGAAATTGGCTAAAGAGAAGATCTCACTCCATTTCATGTCTGACCTCTCTGGGGGCTAATGGAAATGCTATGGTTTGGGAGGCTCTGGAACATGGTGATAGTTAAGCATTCAGACTGTGGAGCCAGACTGACCTGGGTTCAAATCCTGGATCTGACACATAAAAGTAAAGTATTTCACCTTTCTGTTTCTTTCTCCATAAGATGGAATTATATGGAATAAATCATTTAGCCCAGGACCCAGCATGTAGTAAGACTTTAATACATGGACATTATTGTTACTACTATCTGCTACCAGATATTCCAATCCAAGTTGATGAGCCCAGGTAATTTGCTGAGCATTTTTATTCATCACCACCTCCTGAGTAAACTTCCATATTTTTGACTCCTGGTATAATACTTGCGTTCCATAAATAATACAATTTGGACTTAGTATCTTGTCTACCATGCCAGGGTTGGTTTTTTTTTTCCACCATCTTGAATGTGATTATGACATTTAATAGGGAAATAATTAGAGAAGACCAGTTGTCTCATAAAGGAATCGAAGAATTATCATTTTAAAAGATCTAATTTCTGCCTTGCTTGGCAATGGCATTAACTCAATGCTCAACACACACACAGCAAAGCAGGTTCAAAATGAGGTGACCAGATGCGGAAGATACAAGCATCCATCTACATGTCCAGGTCTCCCCACATAGGTCATTCTGCTTTGTGTTACACAGTTACAATAAAGTAAGGACATGTCTCTGTTGATAACATGTAGCAAACAAATATTTCTATACAGTAAAGTCCAGAGAGGACAGATGAAAGCAATCACTAAATTCCCAAAAGACTTCACCAGAAATGAAAAGACACATGGTTAGTGCATTTGCCTGGTTTGGATAATTCTTTTGAGACCTGGATTATGCTTACTGTGAGCCTGACCCAGACCTGGGTCAGATGATGGGCAGCTGCTGTCTAAATAACACTATGAAATCACTGTAAATATACACACACCCATTACATACAGGAATGCTTAATTCCTGGCAAGATTTAGCTACCATCAGGGTTATCTGGTTCATCAAATTATTAACTAGGGTCCCAAATAACATCAGGAAAAAATATATTCTTGAAATAACCAGATAATGTCCTCACTGGCTAACTAGATAAAGCAAGTACTGATACATGTGCTTGAAGATCCATTTTCAATTCTTTTGGGTGTATACTTAAGAGTGGAATGGTGGGGTCATATGGTAACTCTATGTTTAACTTCTGGAGAAACCACCAAACTGTTCACATTAGCCAGCTAAATATGAAATTATTAATTTCTTTTTATAGATTGTTTTCCACAACAGCTGCACTATTTTTATATTCCCATCAGCAAGATATTAGCATTCTAATTTCTCCACCCTCTTACCAACACTTGTTGTTTTGCATCATCTATCTATCTACTTACCTACCTACCTACCTATCTACCTATCTCTATCATTTATCTGTGTATTTGTGTATTTATTTTTAATTATTTGTTTGTTTGTTTATTTAAATTTATTATAGCTTTCCCAGTTGGTGTGAAGTACTACCACACTGTGGTTTGAGTCGCATATCCAACTAATGATGTCGAGGATTCTTTTGTGTATTTGTATATCTTCTTTGGGAAAATGTCTACTTGAATCCATTGCCTGATTTCTAATTGGGTTGCCTTTTTACAGTTGGATTGCAGGAGTTCTTAAGACATTCTGGCATTACACTCCTATCAGATATGTGATTTGCAAATATTTTCTCCTGTTCTATAGGTTGTATTTTCCCTTTCTTGACATCGTAAATGTTTTTTATTTGATGGCATCCAATTTATCTAGTCTTTTTTGTCTCTTGTGCGTTGGGTGTCATACTTAAGAATCCAATGCCCGAAATCAAGATCAAAGATCAAAGATCCATGCCTTCTTCTAAGAGTTCTATGGTTTTAGCTCTTATATGTAGGCCATTGATCCATTTTGAGCTGAAGATTTGTATATGGCCTGAGGCAGAAGTTCAAATTCACTCTCTTGCACATGGATAAGCAGTTGTGCAAGCAACATTTGTTAAAGAGACTATTCTTTCCCCATAGAATGGTTTGGGCACCCTTGTTGAAAATCAGATGGGCATAGCTGGGTTTATTTCTGGACTCTCAATCCTATTTAATTGATCTATATGCCTATCTTTATGCCACCAACACACTTGTTTTGATGACTAGAGCTTTGTAGTAGTTTGAAAACCAGGAAATAAAAGTTCTCTAACTGTTCTTTTTTTTTTTTCAAAATCATTTCGACTATTCCAAGCCCTTTGCAATTCCATATGAATTTGGGGAATTATTTTTTTTCATTTCTGTAAAAAATGAAGTTGAAATTTTGATAGGATTGAATTGACTCTATGGATTGCTTTGGGTAATATTGACATCTCAACAATATTAAGTCTTCCGTGAACACAGGATGTCTTTCCCTTTATTTAGCTTTTCTTAAATTTCAACAGTATTTTGTAATTCTCAGTGTATGTCTTTCACTTCCTTGGTTAAATTTATGCCTCAGTATTTTCTTCTTTTTGATGCTATTATAAATAGAATTTAAAATTAATTTCCGTTTCAGTTCTCTTTTGGATACTTTTTCCATCCCTTTACTTTCAACCTATTTGTGTCTGGGGATCTAAAATAAGTCTCTTGTAGACAGAACATAGTTGAATCATATTTTTAAGTCCATTCTACCAGTCTTTGCCTTTTGATGGGGGAGTTTAATCCATTTACATTTAAAGTTGCTATTAATAACATATAATTTGCTTTTGTCATTTTGATATGTGTTTTCTGTATGTCTTATCCTCTTTATGTCTCTCATTTTCTCCATTATAACCTCCCTCGGGTTTAGCTAATTTTCTTATAGAGTACCATTTTGATTCCCTTTTCATTTCCTTTTGTGTGTATTTTTATAGGTGTATATTTTAGTGGATATCATGGTAATCAAGTTTTATATCCTAAATTTATAGCAATCTATCTTGAAATGATTCTAACTTAGCTTTAATTGCAAACAAAATCTCTGTTCCTATGTACCACAATCTCCCTTTATGTTGCTGTTGCCACAAATTACATCTTTATATTTGGTGTCCCCAACAATATGGATTTATAACTGCTTTATATTATTGTCTTTTAAGTCATGTAGGAAACAAAAAGTCATTTCAAATAAATATTGTAATAATACTGGTTATTATCTTTACCTATGTAGTAACTTTTACAGTAGATATTTATTTCTTCATATGATTTTGAGTTACCATCTGGTGTCCTTTCTTTCAACCTGAAGGAATCTTTTTAGCCTTTCTCATAGGACATATCCACTGGAAACAAACTCAGCTTTTGTGTTTATTTGCCTATGCCCTAATATCTCCTTTATTGCTGAAAGGTGGTTTTGCTGTATATAAAATTCTTGACTGGCAGGGTTATTTTTTTCTTTCAGCACATTAATTATGCCGTTCCATTGCCTTCTGAACTCCACAGCTTCTGATGAGCATTCAGCTGTCAATAAGCTGACCTTACTGAGGGTACCTAGTACATGATGATTGCTTCTCTCTTGTGTCAAAATCCTCTCTTTGTATTTAGGTTCCAGTTTGATTACAATACATATTGATGGAGTTCTCTTTGAGTTTATTCAACTTAGAATTTGTTGAGCTTCTTTTCTTTGTACATAGATTCGTGTCTTTCACCAAATTTGACAAGGTTTCAGGCATTATTTCTTCAAATATTCTTTCTTCCCCTTTCTTTCTCTCTTCTCTTTTTGAAACACTCATAATGCATAGATGGTGTCCCATAGATCCTTATGTTCTGCTCACTTTTCTTCATCCTTTTTTTCTTTCTGTTAGTGCACTGGATAATTTCAATTGTCTTGGCTTCAAGTTCACTGAATCTTTCTTCTGCCTGCTCTAATTTCTTCTTGAAATCTGTGATCATTAATTTTATATGTCATCTTGACTGGGTCAAGATATGCCCACATATTCAATGAGACATTATTTCTGGGGATATCTGTGAGAGTGTTTCTGGAAGAGAATAGCATTTGAATATATGAACTGAATAAAGCAGATGATTCTCCCCAATGTGGGTTGACACCACTGAAAGTCTGAATAGACCAAAAAGGTGGGAAAGTTTGAATTGCCCTTGTCCTTGATTGTTGAGCTGGGACATCAATCTTTCTCTTGCCTTTGGTGCTCCTGATTCTCATGCCTGGAATCTACACTATCAGTTCTCTAGCTCTTAGGCCTTCAACTACACCACTGGTTTTTCTCAGTCTCCAGCTTGTACACCACAGATCATGAGACTTCTCAGCCTCCATAATTGCATGAGCCATTACATTGTTATATATATATATATATATATATATCTCACATATATATGCAGTATGTATATACTGCTTCTCTAGAGAATCCCCACTAATAAAAAAATCCTCTAGTTTAAGTCATTTTACTTGTCAGCTCCTGTTTAATATTTCTATGTCTTTACTGATATACTCATTTTGTTTGCATATTGTTTTTCTGATTTCCTACAACTGCATGAGAATAATTAAGACACTTGACTTAAAGTCTTTGTGTAGTAAATCCAATGACTGTGCCTCCTAAAAACATGTTTCTGTCAGTTTGCTTTTTTTCTTGCAAATGGACCAGGTTTCTCTGTTTCTTTTTGTGCTTTGTAATTTGTTGCCAAAACCTTGATATTCGAATATACAATATTGTAACCTTTGAAATTGGAATTGCTCCCTTCCTTAGGATATGATTCTTTTAATCATTGGAGGTTTCAGCCATTTATTTCTTTAATGATTCTTTCAAGCTGTTTTTACAAAGACTATATTCTTTGCTGTGTGTGGACCCTAAATTTCTGTTCTTTTAGCTAGAGTTCAGCTAGGATTTTTATAGAGATTTTCTTGAATGCCAGAGCTAAAACAAACAAAAAACAAAACTTAACAAAACAAAAAATAAACAAAGACACCCCCCCCATCCCCACCTTCTCGGGTTTTGCAGATGGCTCTGTGCTGACACACTCTTGACACTTACCCACACTCTTAGAAATCTGCATCAGCCTTCATTTCCTGCACTGAGCCTAGATATTAACTAAAGCTGAATTTTAGGATTGCCTTATGTCTTTTCTGAGTATATATACCACCTTCAGCTTGAAATGTTTACTGCGCTGGGGAGAAGGTAGAACAAGGCCAAAAAAAAAAAAAAAAACCAATCAAAAAACCACAAAGCTTTTCTACCATTTTTAAATTGCCTTTTTCTTTTCTTTTTTAAGATTTTATTTACTTATTTGATGGGGGGGAGCAAGCATAAGCAGGGGGAGAAGCAGACTCCCCACCAAGCAGGGAGCCCAATGGGGGACTCGATCTCAGGACCCTGAGATCATTACCTGAGCTGAAGGCAGACACTTAACCAACTAAGCCACCGGGTACCCCTAAATTGCCTTTTTCTTGATTCAGCATTCACTTGGTTCAATAAAACTTTGACTATTTTCCAGAGTTCTGTTGAAGCTGGTTCTGGCAGTTCTGCTTGCTTTTCAATGTTGCTGTGGAGGGGTGTGAGCTTGGAACCACCTACTGTCCCATTTTGCTGACATCACTCTGTGATGTTTTTCTTGATAAAATTTTTCTCTGTTCTACGTGTTGATACTGATGGACTCATATTGCCCAGTATATTTTATATCATCTATGGTAACTTAGCCATGTGATTGCTTAAATTTTGAAAAGACTTCCAGCAACAAAGTAAAAGAGTGAACTGTGAAGTAATTTGCTTATTTACCTTTTCAACTTTGCTTTACAAAAAAAAATAAACAATCATGAATGAAGCCAGGAAAATCAAAGAATTTAAACAACACGAACACCACTTGTGATACTTGCTTGGATATGGCAGACTATGAAAAATGCAAGCAAAGATAAAGTTAGATGTGAACTGAGAATCCAGAGCCATAGGATTTCATCCCAATTCCTCCTGTACCCAGCTGGGGGACCTGAAGCACATCCCGCCCAGTGACTTCTCTCTGGCTGTTTTCTCATTTGGCAAATGAATGGAATGGAACTCATCAGTGGTTTCCAAACTGATTTCCAAGGATTTTGGAAGAAGTTCCTGGGGGCAAAGGGAGAACTGGAGGAAGTTCCAGATGCCGTCTACCCATCTGAGGTGCTTCCATTTTAGGTGTTTTTATATATTTGAGTCCCGTGTAAGATTTTATTTGACAATATGATATCTGATTGAAAAGTTCGCAACCTGCAAATCTAAAAGTTTGAAACTATTGAATTAGATAATCTCTAGCTTTTTTTTCAAGTGAAAAAACTATTTTCTGTACTTCTACCAAGTGCACAGCCCAATTTAGGAGATTAGGAGTTGGGAAACAGAGATACTAGGCTGGCTCTTCTGTTTGCAGCCCTGAGTTACAGATAATGTTTAAATAATCATCATCTCTGTCTTCTTTTGCTCCATCTACAAAAAAGAGGTATTAATAATTCTCTACATACTACCTGGAGTTATAGAGAAAGTAATAGAAGAAAATAGGTCTAAACCACCTTGAGAAGTTAAAAGTATTAGGCAAATGTGAGGGATTACCAACTGTTGTTAAAGCCTTCGATCATCCTAACCTCAATATGTCCAAGATTTTGGAAGACTAGGCAGATTCTTGTAGGAAAAAACAAGAAATAAATTCTCGTTTTCCAAGAATGAATCAGTATAATACACTATATCAACCTAGCTCTAATGTATTATTGCCTAGCAATCTTCCTTTTTCTCTTCCTTTTTCAAGTTTTTATTAAAATTCCAGTTAGTTAATATACAGCGTAATATTGGTTTCAGGTGTAGAATTCAGTGGTTCACCATTTACATACAACACCCAGTGCTCATCACAAGTGTCCTCCTTAACCTCCATCACCCATTTAACCCATCCCCCTGCCCACCCAGGAATCTTTCTTTGCCACATCAGCCCACCTGGCTTACCCACTCTAGCTCTTTGAGAGAATGTCCATTGGTAAGAGAAAAAAGCAGGAAAAGCAAAGAGAAGACTAGCTGTGGAAGGGTATCATGCTATCTTTGATGCTGGGACTCTTTCTGACATCTTGGGCACAGCTGGCTCATATCTGGTCTTGACTTTCATTCCTTCTCCATCTTGACTAATCTTTCCCTGAAATTTCTGATCTTGCTTTGGGGGCTTATAACCAAACTGCTGACCACACTCATCACCCAAGTATTTCCATGAGATCCTTGTGACCACCTACTCTCTTCCATCAACCCACAGTTAAGCTTTCTCTGGTTTTGGCAGCACACTTTCTAATTGCATTTACAATCATGTAAATAGAGTAACCAACTCATTCTGATTTGCCTGAAACTTTCACAGCTTTAAAACTGAAAATCCTGTGTCCTGGGAACCTCTTCAGTCCCAGAAAAAAACAGAAGAGTTGGTCCCCTCACCCCGCCCACTTGTAAAAACACTAAAAGAAAACTATTAAAAAAGGAGAGAGATCCATAGATCAAAAGTTTCTGGGTCTTGTTATGAAGATCCTGGTCTTTAATATAAGCTCTCTGGTTGGATCTAATTCATGTAGACATATACCCCAAAAGTCCTTATCTGATTGATTCCAAATATTATGCCTACTTCACTGAGTGGCCAAGAGATAAAATAACCAATACTGGGTATAGTTGCAAGAACTAGGTTGTGCAAACATAGAGAATGGAAAAGAAAGGATCTTTCCTTAAAGCAGGAAGGATGGAAAGACAGACATTAGTGACATGGTTGTGGATAAGAGTTGGAGGCAATGGCAAGTGTGCCAAGTGTTTGTACAACTTCGAACCCTATGGGCATTGTATCTGGACGTGAATTTCTATAATAAACAGCAGTAATAATAACTTGTTCATGTTTTGTGTCATTATTTAATAAAACGTTGGAGTTTAACAAACCCATTTGCTTTTCTCTTTCTTTTCTAAAAACTTTGGAGGCCTAACAGCCTGCTCCTAATAGACATTTACATTTACCTTGCAGAGATTTCGTGGACAAAGAAATGACCAGGACAACCCCTTTGGAGAGAAATTTGACAGGCTTTCCATAAATTTTAAATGTGCGTCATTTCCAATCCGGCAAACTCAAGTTCTGTGATTATGCCAGAGAAACCCTGGCATGTCTGCCTGCGAGACACGCAGAAGGATTTTCATTGCAGAATCAGTGGAGGACTGTCTAAGTAAATGTAATTCTTCTACTGGAACACAATCTAATCATGAGAAACTACGGAGAGAGACGGTATAGAAGGGTAGATCTTTAAAAACAAAACGAGCTGCGCAGTACCGCTTGCAGCATGAAACTGTTCATGTAAAAGCTTAAAGCGCAACACTCATCGGGTTCAGGGATACACGGAGATGCAATGTAAAGTAATAAAAACTAGGCTAGAAAAACACATCAAACTGATAACATTGGTTAGTTTTAGGAAGAAGGGAAATGACTGGCCTGGAATAGGAGATGACTAAATCTGTAGTTTTACTTGCAAATGTTTCATTTCTTCTATTTTTTTTTTTAAGACAAAACAGGGGCGCCTGGGTGGCTCCGTCAGTTCAGGCTCCAACCCTTGATTTCGGCTCAGGTCATGATCTCAGGGTTGTGAGATGGAGCCCCGAGTCAGGCTCCACGCTGAGCATGGAGCCTGCTTGACATTCTCTCTCCCTCCCCCAGTGCCCTCCTCCCCCCCAAATAAATAAATATTAAAAAAGGACAAAACAAACATTACAAATGATAATTGCTACCCTAGGAAGAAGCCACTCATGCATTTGTTTTAGGATTTTCTATACTTTTCTAAAATTTTTGGTGCTTTCAAAGTGGGAAAAATGTTCGAAAGAAAGCAAAGCACAAGTAGAGGGAGAAAGCAGGAAAGGAGACAGCCTCTGCAAAGCTGGTCTGGTGAATTTGAAAATCAGACTAAGAGAGCAGTGGCAGGCATCACAGGGATGCCCAAATTGGCTTACAAACATCCAAAGCAACAATAGTGAACCAAACAGCAAATTCATGTAAACCCCTCTGAAAATAATAATATACCTTTTTATTAATAATAATAAATGCCTTTGGAATATTTTGCTTGGGAGCCCAGGACCATCAAGAGAAGGTTGGACCCCACGAATAGAAGGGTTTCTGCCGCAGAGAGGGAGACCTCCCAGGGCTGGACAGTGATGTGCAGACGTGCTGGTCCTGGGCCCCTTCTGGGTGCTGGGCCTTGATTGTCATCCCTGGGCTTTGTTTTTGTTGTTTTCCGTTGCTGTCTGTGTGGAAGCCCAGATTTTAAACCTGAGGCACACTGAGATTAGACTCAGCCCTCGTAGAAACACCGTAGCCGTCCTCAGGGACGTACTTTGGCTTAGATTTATTCTAAAATGCAGTGTATTAAAAAAAAAATTGAGCTACAGTAAAGCCAACACATCAGGGGATGACTGCCATTGAAAAGACAATTTACCGTGGTTCCCAAGAGGAGGGGTCACGCGGTGCCATTGGTCGCATAGGGAGGCACCAGGGGCCAACAGGAGGCCGTGGGAGCAGGGGGAAACCAGGGTAAGAGTCTATATTGTGGCTTCCATGGGAAAGAACAGGTGAGGTAGGGCGAGCAGGCTCAGGGTTGGTTGGTTTGGATAATTCTGGCAGACTCTGGGTGTAGGGCTGCCCCTCGTTGTCTGCTACGTGGCCCCGGGTGATTAGGGCAGGAGGATTATGGCCCAGAATCAGAGCTCCATAGAGGAGGGAGGTGGGGTGTAGACCAAGGATCCATAGTATGTATTTGAAACCCTTGCCTTTGCCATCCTCAGGAGCTGCCTAACCTGGGGAGGGGCAGTCCTGCCAGGGGCAGCAAGACCCTGGATATCAGAGCATCAGAATACAGAAAGAAAAAAAAAAACAAACACGGTTAATATAATATTCTCCTGAGATGAAAATAAAATCCTGAAATAAAAACTTAAGGGGCCCCTGGTTGGTTCAGTCGTTAAGTGTTTGCCTTCAGCTCAGGTCATGATCTCAGGGTCCTGGGATCCAGCCCCACGTCAGGCTGTCTGCTCAGTGGGGAGTCTGCTTCTCCCTCTCCCTCTGCCTGCTGCTCCCCCTGCTTGTGCTCTGTCACTCTTGCTTTCTCTCAAATAAATAAATAAATAAATCTTAAAAAAAAAAAAAGAAGAAGAAAACCTTAAGAAAAAAATGACCAGCACTAAAAAGGCCTCTGTCATCCTGGCTGGGCCCCTGAGCATCCACACAGAGCCGGTGTCTGGGGACTTGGGGTGGCGGGGCCCCACAGCAACAGTCACTGCAGGAGGGCCCCAGGCTGCTGTCCTGCCCTGGGTGGAGAGCTCTCGGGGGGTCAGTTTCTGAAAGGCCCACCATGGCGGGGCCTTCTTCCTCCTATTCTGCCAAACCCGGCGCCCGGTGGCGGGCATGCATGTGTGAGGCAGGGAGCGGGCCTGCAAGGGGAGCTGTATCCCCAGTGATGAATGCCATCACTTTCTAGTATCCTGGGAGAAAGAGGAAGACGGGGAGGCAGGAAGACGACTTGCTGTGCCAGCAACTTAGATTAGTCACACTCTCCCTCCAAGGAACTTCACCGTAATTACCGTCACTGGGGTTGCTGTGCTGGGCCTTCAGACCCACCTCTCGCCCTCGGGTGTGGGCTCTTGCCTGCCAACCTGCTATTTTCAGCGATTGCCATTGAGAGCGGTGTCTGATCTTTCGGGGGCATCACTGGCTACGCAGAAGTGCCACCACGTTTATTTCCTTGTGCTGGTCCGGAAGGGGGAGGCCCTTTGTTCGTCGGCTCCTGGTGAGCACAGATCCTAAGCAAAGCCTCCCGATGAAAGGAGGGAAGCAAGACCCACACCCAGGCCCATGCACGCACAGGATGCCGAAGGGTTTAGGAAAACAAACACTTCTCCCTTCCTGCGAGGAGGTAGCCGAACCTTCACTTTGGGAGAAGTGGAGAGAGAGCCAGGTCAGTGGAGGACCCACACAGGGAGACAAGGGCATGCCACGCACTGTGTGGCCTCTGCCATGGACCCCGCTGACCACGCACAGTCCCTCTGCCTCACCTGTCTCGTAGGATATGAGGTGTTTTCTTCGTGGATGACGGTTCCCCAAAGACTGTCACTCTAGAGATAAAGAGGTCCTGTCTATTTAATTTCATCTGACGTCTTCCTTTTGTTTTAAAGAACGCCGTGGGACACCTGGGTGGCTCAGTGGGTTAAGCTTCTGGCTCTTAATTTCGGTTCAGGTCACGAACTCAGGGTGGTGAGATCAAGCCCCAAGTTGGGCTCCATGCTGGGTGTGGAGCCTACTGAAGATTCTCTCTTTCTCTCCCTCTCTTAAAAAAAGAATGCCTTGATCCATCTGTGATATATGCAAGAACATAAGCCTTGAGTCCATTTTCATAACGGCCTTTAACTGTTTACTCGGGAAAGTGTTACTTGCCGTGAAACAGAGGCAAAGTGAAATGGGTATAGAAATGGGCTGTGCCTTCTCCATTTCTCTGTCCTTTCATTGCTGCGTGAAGGAGTCAGCTGCCATCAAAAATCAAGGGCTGGGGCTGTCTGCCAAGTGGGTGCCCCTCAACGTTCTTTTGTTTTCATACTTGGCTTGCAGGAGCATTTCCACAGAACCCCGGTCCCTGCTCCCTGTATCCTGCCCCGGCTGCCCTCGCCTGCCTCTGTTCCGTGTGGAAGGGCCACTGTCTTTGGACTACTGTGCAAAGTCATCCCTGGTATCAAAGCCATAGAGGGAGCTCATGTGCACCTGCAGGCCGTCCCGGCTGAGGGAGGGGACCCCGTCTGTTGATAACCTTTTTTATCTGTGGTGTTCGGCAGGCTACTATCCAGCAGTTTCTTCTGCTTTCTGCCTAACTCAGGCTGGCCAACACCTGAGGACCTCGAAAACCATTCTCATTGTAATTTCCGCATTTCTTTTCTACCCATGTATCTAAACATCTATTTCTAATTTCACCAGGAAGTCCTTAGTTTCTTTTAGCCTGTCCCCTTTAAAAAAAAAAAAAAACAAACTTACATTTTGTTCATTTCCCTGAAAGAAGGGCCATCAGCTTTTCTAAGAAAACTTTAAATAAGAGATTAAAATGGTAACTAGAAAAAAATTGTAAAAGAACAGGAAACCATCTGCGAGGAAATGCGGTGTAATTGTGTACCGTTTTTGGCACTAGAAATGTTTCTGAAAAACTGTCGTATGTAAACTATATGAAGTAATGCTTTTAATGTGCTGGGAGGCTTGCTTCTGTGAACATTCTTTATAAATTGTTTCTAATGAGCTAATGTAGCTCCTTCGAAGTCTTCTGTTCTGGCAAAATGTATATGTAGGAAAGCCTGTGGCTTTAAATATGGAGATCCTTACAGAATGGCGGAATAAATAATTTTTGCAGTTTGTAATGTGACATGTTATGCATTTCACTTTTTCTTTGGCAAATAGTTTATCCAGCGGCTTCCCGTTCTACACCAGGTGCTGCTCAAGCCCCTCGATGGTTCTCTCAGCCCTAAGGCACCTTATCTATTTCAGGGCACTGGTAAAAAAACTTTGTGGTGCGATCTATAGAAAAGTGAGATCATTCAGGACAATAAAAATAATTAAATAGTACTCTGTTTCTATTCAGTTATACCTAAAAAATAATGTTCTTTGCTTTATTTAAAAATCAGATGTATTGGTTTCCATCTCGCAGCAGCTGGAATACAGTTGTAATTTGTATTCTGTCTCATTTTGCTATTTCTTAGTCTGACCATGAGGTGGAGTTGGGAGTTTGGGGGCACGGAGTAAGAAGGAATCAAGATTCTGTGTTATGTAGCTGTAACTATTTGGGAGGGAAAGTTTTAGGGGAAAAAAATCAATATGAGTTATTCAGAAAAAATCCCACAGGAATTTTGACAAAATGAGTTCCCCAAATCTAATCTGACAAAGTCGTGGGGTAGCTTAAACCCACAACATCTCTCTGAAGACAGGCTATGGGCTCAAAATGTAATTGCAGAGGCTTTGACTCCATTTCTTAAATTTTCTCTGCAAAGTTTCATGGAAATTAAAAAAGAAATGCAGAAGAATACAATACCAGAATAATCACGCTGTTCAGTGACTTCCTCTTGAGTATTAACAATGCCCCAGATGCATTCCTTTGACTCAGTGGCAGGAGCTGTGCCCACCATGTGGGCCTGGGGTGAAGGCAGAAACCTTTGGTTCAGTGAGGAGGGCGGTGATGGTCTCTCCGATGGGAAAGAGTTTGCCTCTGGTACTTCTATGGGAAAAGAGCAGAGCTTAGGGGAGGCAGTGGGACCATAGACCTGTGATTATGTAGTATGTTTTTCTCAAATTTATCCATTTTAGACTGTTAAAGTATCAGAAAATTGTCTGTGCATTAGGGGATTTTGAGTGGCTCAGTCTGTTAAGTGTCTGACTCTTGGTTTTGGCTCAGGTTATGATCTCATGGTCATGGGATCGAGCCCCACATCAGGCTCCCAGCTCAGTGCAGAGCCTGTTTCAGATTCCTTCTCCCTCTCTCTGCCCCTCCCCACTCACTCTCTCTCTAAAATAAATACATACAATCTAAAATAAATAAATAAATAAAATACATTAAACGAGTGTCCATGGCTGGATAAATGGATACACCATTTGCAATGTATCCATACAATGGAATATTACTCAGCCTTAACAAGGAAGGAAAGTCTGACACCTGCTACAATATGAAGGGACCTTGAGGACATGGTGCCAAGTGAAGTAACCAGTGACAAAAGGACAAATATTGCATGATTCTTCTCATACCAGGTCCCTAGAGGATTTAAATTCATAGGTGCAGAAAGTACAATGGTGGTGGCCAGGGCCCGTGGGGAGAGGGGATGGAGAGTTAGTGTTTCCTAGGTACAGTCTAAGTTTTGAAAGGCGAAACGGTTCTGTGGATGGAGGGTGGTGACCATAGGTCACCATATGAACAATATGAATGTACTTCATGCCACTGAACTGTGCACTTACATGAGCCTAAGACAGTAAAGTTTATGTCATGTGTATTTAACCACAATTTTTAAAAAAGTAAGTTAAACGTAATTCTCAATGCTCACAGGGATGAGGGTTGGTGGGGCTCTGATTTTCAAATGGTTTTGGGTGATAGTCAACTTACAATCCACACACAAATGATCCCATGGCTAGAAATTCACCAACTTGCTGAGATTGCTAAGTGTTAGGAAGCTCATTGCCCCAAAACGTCATAGCCAATACCCGGAACAACCCGAATTTCCATTAATATGAGGCCATTAAATGAATGGTAGTGCTTCCATAGAAGAAATGCTATGCAACCCTTCTAAAGGCAATTCTGCCAATGAGGAAAGAAACGCAAAGTTAAAAGTGAAAAATAAAAAATGCAGGTCAATACGCATAGTATAATCCCATTAAAAACAGAAAAACATAAATATAATAAATATGTAAATGTATGTGTATACATATATATGCCTGGAAAATTTCTGGAAGAGTATCTAACAAGATAGTAATACTGGTCACCTTCTCTCTCTTAAATATGGCATAACAGACTCTCACACAAAAAGTGAAAAAGACAAATCAAAACAGAGATTAACTGAAAAATGTGAGTAAGGAAGGTTTTGTTGGTGGAGGGATTTTTACTTCCCATTTTCCATGCTTTTGTATTGTTTAGAAACTGTTATACTAAACACGAAAAGCAAATAAAAATAATCAAACCGTTCAAAAACCCCCCCAAAATTACACAAGCTTTATTACTTTCTAAAATATATTTACCTAATAAAAATAGAAGAAAAAGGCAATGTAAGTAAACAAGAAACAGTGTCTGCCTGAAGACAAGCCGTGAGGAAATGGTTCTCTCCAGACCACAGGGATGGGACTCAAAGACCTCAGTGGTTTCCTGTCCCTAATGTCTGTGATTCCCACAGGACACTGGGTAACACAAGCGTGTTTGACCAACCCCCAGCTGAATAGTGGCTCTTGTTTCCCATTGTTAGGGAATTTGCCGACTCTTGCTCTTCGCTTTACAGAGGACTTTGTGAGCTCCGAGCATGAAAAGTGACATTTATAACTCCTGCTGGAATTTCCATGTACCCAGGACCTTGCCAGGCCAAAGGATGAATCACGGCTCCTTAGAATTGTGGGAGCCATTTTGGAAACAGCTGCCAAGTAACCAATGCTATTAAAAATAGCTCGCGCTCCCTAAAAAATGAATTGCTTATTTTAAGAAGACAACAGTGGCTTGAATCTGTCCTGCTTGCGTTTTTCATCTACTGGGCAGAGTGCCAGTGGGTCCAAGAAAGCCCTGCTTGTCAGATGGGAATACCATCTGTATGGATGATGCCATTCCCATGAAAGAGCTTGGCATTTCTAGACCAGGGCTAACTGGGGTAAATTCTGAATCACCCTGTATGGAATCCATGTCTTATGAGGTGTGGCCTGGGGGGAATGAATTTTAATTCAGCTGCTCTGCACGGAAGCTTGCTCTTCAGATCACACTGGTCCCGAAAGTATGGTGGGAGCACTGGGGGATGGGAGAGATGGTCCACTGGAGAGCGGAAGGAAACTCCTAGGTCAGTTTACATGTACTTTTTGGTCTAATGAAAATAAGAAGGAAATTAAGCTTTACTGATATGTAATACGTAGATGCATATTGGCATCTTGACACAGTCTATATCAGACCATTATCTTTCCCTGGAAATTCCACATGGCCGTGGTTTCGACGGTGGAAATCTGCTGTGTTTATTTATTTTTCCTATGTTGTGGTCTACTGCAGTTATCTTCTTCTTGGCTTAAATAGTGCCAGAGATAAACAAAGCTGGATGCAAGTTAAAGTGGTAAGGACATATTTTAATCAGTAACATACCATTACAATAGGGACCTGAACTCCACGTGGACGTGTGCAGCGGTGGCTGGGAATTCTAAAGGGAAAATGAGGGGATGGGGTGGGGCTGAGTCAGGGAGAGGAAAAATTACAAAGAACTGGAGGGAGAGGGCTGATTCATCTGAAAGCCATCAATGTTTGCCAATTGCCACTTACCCAGTTAGACCCCTACCCCCCCACAGAGGATGGAAGACAGGAAGGAGTCCTATTCTCAGGTGTTGGTTGGAACACAGTTAAGTCTCTGTCAACCTTGAGTCTTCTCAGGCAGGCACTGTACGGGGAGCTAGGGTCATCCTATGGATGTGGCCTTGAGCTGTTAGAAACCGTGATTATTCAAGATTTTATAGGCCAGACTGAGCCCTAATTGAGAAGAGGAACCCGACGAGAGTTGGGGCAAGGACAGGATCTTTGTCAATAGTCCTACAGATAATCATCCTCGAAAAGGGACTCATTGTGATATTTTGAGATGGGATGGGGGAATAACCGTGAAAATAATTTATACCTCTTAGAGGTTCTCAAGGAATCTCAGGGCACAGAGATTGGAGTTGAATGAAGTTTAATGATGAATTAGACATTTTTCATTTACAAGAAGACCAGTGGTTCAAATTTGGAGAATATTTGGTGATGACATCATTGTCAGTAAGATGTTGATGTTTTTAAAACAAAACAAAGCATGTGCACAGTAGCACATATACACACACGATATAGAGGTGACAATTCAACAGTCAGAAAGGGAATGTTTTTCAGGAGCATCTCATGGTACAGAAAGAGCAGTCTGCAAATATCTCCATCGGTTAGGTGATCTAGTTTTCCCAAAATTATGTGCCTCTCCTTCCCCAACCCCATTATCTGTGATGACACTGGATTCAGTTAAATGTACCTGCTTTGAGGTATTCCACACCTGCTCCACACCTGCGAGGCCCTTGCTCCATGGAGGGGCCTCGCAGCCACCTCCCCTCATCTCCCACACTCCCTGCTGTCTGTCCTACCCCAGGGGGTTAGTGCCAGGCTTCAGACAGCCTCGCCCAGCACAGTGGGAGCCCCAGCAAAGCCAAGGTCCGGTCCGATGGCTCTCCCCAAACCTATGGGCTCTGTGGTCTCTGCCTGCACCTGGGGAACTCACCCAGAAAGTGGAGGAGTTAAAATGTCTCAATCCCTCTTTCCCCATTCTGTTATGTTTTCTATTTTTGAGCAAACATACATCACGTAATATATTTGCTTATATTCATAGTAATACATAGGGACCCCACACTCAAACGTTTTTTACTAATAGAGCGGCACAATCAGAAAATTTGGGGTTCCACTGCTTTAGATTGTGTGCCCTGAAATAATTCATCCTTTTGGATGGGGGCAGGGAACGGGAGGACTGGCTTTTCTGTCATACACCTATGGGTAAAAGAGCAGCTTTGGGGGGCCTACAAGTGACGGATGGAGTGATCGTATCTAGATGTCAAGTCTTTACAGGATCCAATTCACGATAATACCTAGACTACCATCTGACGGGGATTAGATGTGACACCACAGTAACACATAGCGTGCTGGCTTCGTACCTTAATAAATATCCTTTCGGAGTAATAATCCTAAGCAGTCACCCAAACCTTGGCGATCATTGCTCTGCCTCTCTGTTCATTCTGATGTTCTTTTCATTCTCCCTGTGGCCATGTTACGTCTCCATTAGATTCTACATGCATAAAATAAGGTGACAAATCACCCTATCCCCCAGCCATACTTAAAGTATAGTGTTAAGAAACTGAAACTCCTGGGTGGCTCCGTTGGTTAAGCGTCTGCCTTCAGCTCAGGTCATGATCTAGGGGTCCTGGGATGGAGCCCAGCATGGGGTTCCCTGCTCAGCAGGGAGCCTGCTTCTCCCTCTGCCTCTCCCCTCAGTTGCTCTCTCTTGTTCTCATTTTCTCTCTCATAAATAAATAAAATCTTTAGAAACATATATAATGTAAGAAATTAAACTTAATTCTCTTTGATGACTTTGAAGTGTTTTTTTTTTTTTTTTAATAATCTACATCAAGTTTTAGTCTAGGGGCACCTGGGTGGCTCAGTCGTTAAGCATCTGCCTTCGGCTCAGGGCGTGATCCCGGCGTTCTGGGATCGAGCCCTACATCAGACTCCTCCGCTGGGAGCCTGCTTCTTCCTCTCCCACTCCCCCTGCTTGTGTTCCCTCTCTCGCTGGCTGTCTCTATCTCTGTCAAATGAATAAATAAAAATCTTAAAAAAAAGTTTTAGTCCAAAAATATTGACTCACTTGCTTTTTGGTTTTGTTTTTGTGTCCCTGATTCGCTGTCACCTCACTGTGTCTCCCTGTGGTTAACCTCGCAGAGGCTCTTACCATGCTGTAGCTCTGCAAAGTGAGCAGGAACCAAAGCTGATTAGGTGGGGAGACCTCACGAGATCAGGGCACAGAGCTTGTGAGTTCTCCTTTCTGCTCACAGATGGGTTTTACTCTACTCTTCTTGTGCATTCCTTAGGTGACGTTGTGCTTCTCGCCACCAAGGTCTTTTTCACCCACGTGTACTCTACTCTATTGCCATGGATACTCATTTAGTTGGGTCCAATGATGGCAATGCCTTGACACTGAGAAGATTAATGGCTCAATAATTGTCAAGACAAGATAAATGTGAGGTTAAATTGCTCGTACTAATTGTTTCCTCGAGAGCTGGTGGAGCATGTTGTTACCCTTCACCTTGGTACATGGACCTTGCATGATTGCATCCCGGTGGCCTAGCACTCCATTATGTTTATAGTCATCAGCACAGTCACGTGATTCCTTCTTTCCCCCTAATATTGTTTGTAAGATTCAAACTAAAAAAATAATCATTTCAGATTGCTGAAACTAGTGGTTAATGAATGAGTTATTAAGAAGGAGTGACAAGCGAAGTATCTGCTTGTCTAATGAGCAGACACTGTGCTTACAGAGCCATTCAAAGATTTTAACCACATATTTTGCTAACTCTATGAATTGAATAAATTATTCCTCACAAGCCAGGAAAATGTGCTGTGTGGTATTTTTAATTGAGTGGAGCTTTGGTTGAAAACACATTTTGATTTTGGAAGCAAAAAAGTAAAACACGATAAGGAAAAGGTGGTCCAAAGGAGAGAAATAGAGACGTGTATCTGTGCGTAAGTAAGCTCCAGAGAAAGGCTGAGTCCTGAATACAAGCCTCCCTCCCAGAGGCTTCCGATGACGCAGAGGGGGTGGACAATGTGGCATTTGGAGAGAGGACACAGAGCCTCAATCTGACTCTGCCCTTTGCTACCTTGGCCAGTTCACTTAAGTGGTCAGGCCGTGTCTCCTCCTCCAACGACCGGGATGATATTCAACGTATCACATGCCTGGCACTGCCCTCCCCATAACCAGATGGGGGCAGAAACGCTTGTTTTCAGCATCTTGAGTAAACTGAGGCACAGAGCAGTTCTATGATGTACCTGAGATTACACCATCGATAATTGGAGGAGGCAGGATTTGAATCAAACAGTTGGGCCCTGGTAACTATTTGTAGGTGGTGCCCCATATAGTTAAAGCAAGAATTTTATCCTTCCTTTGTATTTTATTATTTATTTAGCATAATTGACACATGCATCTCCTTGACCCCATCTCCCTTCCAAATATCTCCAGCCAAAGAAGAGAAAGGTGGGGTTAAAAGTCTTTCAGTGGTGACATGGGGCAATGCAGAGTGAAGAAATAAAGTCAAGATCATTGAGAAATATTCATCCAAAGAACTCCCTCAAGATTTCTTTACCTCAGGGGCCCCTGGGCGGCTCAGTTGTTAAGCGTCTGCCTTCGGCTCAGGGCGTGATCCTGGTGTTCTGGGATCGAGCCCCACATCAGGCTCCTCCGCTGGGAGCCTGCTTCTTCCTCTCCCACTCCCCCTGCTTGTGCTCCCTCTCTCGCTGGCTGTCTCTCTCTCTGTCAAATAAATAAATAAAATCTTAAAAAAAAAGATTTCTTTACCTCAACTCTGGGTCTCTCTACATAATCCCTTGTAGGTCATATCTGGAATATTTGGGGTGAGAAAATAGCAGTTGAATATTTCCAAGTAGGAAAAATATTAAAACACTATGCCCCTGTGGGGAGGACACATAAGAGAAGAGAAAATGATGGGAAGACAGAAAAAAACAGAGGAACTAGGAAGGAAGGAAGGAAGGAAGGAAGGAAGGAAGGAAGGAAGGAAAGAAGAAAGGAAGGATGGAAGGATGGAAGGGACAGAAGGAGGGAGGGAGGAAGGGAAGGAAGGAGGAAGGGAGGTGGGGGAAGGGAGGTGGGGGGAAGGAAGGGGGAGGGAGGAAGGAAGGAAGGGAGGGAAGAAGGGAGGGAGGAAGGGAGGCAGAAGGGAGGGGGGAAGGGAGGGAGGGCAGGAGAGGGAAGAGAAGGAGGGCAGGAGGGGGGAAGGAAGGGAGGGCAAGAGGGGGGACAGGAGGGAGGGAGGAAGACCCTTGGGCATTTGTTCCGGTTGAGGACGTCTAATAAAGGGCAGACTAAGGAAAGAGTTCATCTAGCTTATGTTTGCAGGCACTCAATAAATACTTGTCAAACGCACAAACTCCTCTGAAAGCCAAGTTCTGTACATTTACTAATTTAATGTGTTTTTTCTGGAGGCGAATGGACACCTGCGGCTGGTGAATTTGGAAATTCTTCTGATTATCCAAAGGCTTTACATTTGTTGCCTTACACCCATCTACCCGACTTCGAGTTTTTCTTACAAAATCTGAGGTTTGAGATGAAAATGATTCTCGTCTTGGGACTGTATCCTCTCTCTCCCTCCGTGGTTAAATGTGACCTTCTTCCTCCACGTAGGACTTCGCCACCCCTCCTTGATTTCTGTGGAAGCTAAAACGCAAAGTTTCCTTTACCTCGGGAGGAGATGGAAAAGTCAAGCCTGGGGAAAACTGAGGAGCTTCCCAAATGTCTTAGTAAACAATGAGGACACATTTGTGAGCTGCAGTGATATTATCACACAAGTCCTGAGAGGCACGGTAGACTCAGGAATGCTGCCGCTGAGAGTGCTCGGAACTTCCCAGAAGGCAGTCATGAAACTTCCTGTTGGAGGAAGACCTAACTCCGTGGGAGTCCTGCCTGCTTTCCTCCTGGGCCCTACCTCCTGCCATTCGTGTTGGGCTCTGCTCCTGTCTTGCTCTCCTTCATCTTCTCTCCCTCACTTGTCCTGATCATTGATCACTGCTGTGAACATCTATTTCTACATTTTCTCTACTTCAGATCAACTTCCTGCACTGATTCCTGGCCTTCCTCAATGCATTCTGCACACTGTCATTAGAAAGATCTTATTAAAGGGCGCCTGGGTGGCTCAGTCAGTTGAGCATCTGGCTCTTGAATTCAGCTCAGGTCACGATCTCTGGGTCCCGGGATCCTGGGATTGAGCCCTGCATCAGGCTCCACGCTCAGCAGGGAGTCTACTTGGAGATTCTCTCCCTGTACCCTTCCCCTCACTCATGCTCTTTCTCTATCTCAAATAAATAAATAAATCTTAAAAAAAAAAGGAAAGATCTTGTTAAAATGCAATTGTGAGCATGTTTCTTCCCTTACTAAAACACTCTCAGGACAGTGAAACTATTCTGGGTGACACTATAATGGTGGGTACACATGCCATACGCTTGTCAAAGCCCACAGATTGTACAACACCAAGAAACTGGAAACTCTGAAATGTTTGCTCAAATTTGCTGTGAACCTAAAACAGCTCTAAAAGATAAAGTCTATGAAAACAATAGCAATAACGCAATACTTAATGGCTTCCCATTGCATTACCGTTGTCACTGCTGGGGAGGGCAAGGCGCTGGGCCCTTTCCCACGCTGCCTCCTTCGCCTGGAATGTTCTCCTCTTGCCTCCCACCCCCATCTCCAATTCCTACTCAGCTCCATAGGCACCAGCCCAAGAAAGGTTGCCCTGACTCCCCAGACCCAGCCAGGTTAAGTCCTCCTGGTAGAAGCTTCTTGCTCGATGTCTACCTTCCACCAGAAGGTGTCGTCCATCTGGCAGGACAATTTCTCACCTATTCACGGCTGTGTCCCCAGCAATTAATGCAGAGGCACTTAACACACTCTTGAGGAATGCCTGAATAAAGCAATTTAATGTACAAAAAGTGGCTACATCCATTTCCTATTTAAACCACTCAAACTGGGGTGCCTGGGTGGCTCAGTCAGTGAAGCATCTACCTTCAGCTCAGGTCACGATCCTGGGGTCCTGGGCTCGAGCCCCCCCTCAGGCTCTCTGCTCAGTGGGGAGCCTGCTTCTCCCTCTCCTTCTGCCTCTGCTGCTTGTGCTCCCTCTCTCTCTCTCTGTCAAATAAATAAATAAAATCTTAAAAAAAAATAAACCACTTGAACTTGGAAAACAGGCATATTTACTTCATTCTATAAATAAAGAAAACTGAGTCTCAGAAAAGATGACTCTTTAAAAAGTGATGGAGCTAGGATTTGAATTTGTATATTTTAAATTCTAGTCCAATATTCTGTCCGTTACCCTATAGTGTCAATCTCCAACAGTTAAAATTTATCTGACACTTAAATATGTTCCATGCATTTGTTCTAATGGAAGCTTTTGTGAGTGTCAGGGATTTTATTACTCATATTGCCAGCTAAGGCACTATGATTTCAGCAAAGTGTCTACATCATCCATGCAAGCTTCACCCACTTTATTCCTAGTTGTATGCATATAAACAGCCAGAGCTGCATGCACAGCAAACATCGACAAGAGTAAATACACGTGGCATATCGGCTGTATGGTTTATAAGATACAATGATATCTTCAACATCCTGTGTATGTCCTAAGGATTAACAGTTGGCTTGCAGACTTTATTAAGTATACTCAGTGTGGTAGAGGGCCCCTTTTTTACAAGGTAAAAAATGAGAGTCTGAGTATGTTTAGACATGCTGGAGAAAGGGGGAATGTCAGGAACCCAGGCCCCATCCAGGAGAGTTCAAGGAGAGGCCAGAGAAGCAAGACCTTCCCATGGGTCCCTCCCTGGAGGCTGCAGTCATGGAAAACTATCAAAAGTGAAAAACAAGACTATTGGACTCATTCTTTAAAAAGTATTTTATTTATTTATTTATTTATTTATTTATTTATTTATTTATTTACTTAGAGAGCATGAGTTGGGGGGAGAGAGAATCTCAAGCAGACTCTGCACTGAGCATGAGCCTGACACAGGGCTCAATCTCAGAACCCTGAGATCAAGACCTGAGCTGAAATCAAGAGCTGGATGCTTAACTGACTGAACCACTCAGGCACCCCACTACTGGACTCTTAAATGGAAAAATAAGTTACTGTTCAAAGAAGACTGACTCCTACTGGTCATGCATTAGATATTTATTCCCATAGGGAAAACTGAGGCAGATGTTTTTTTAAAAAAAGTCAGTGTATAGACATACATTCCCAAACGAACTTTGAGAGTAAACAAATATTAAATCATTTTCAAATTGACTTGAGGACTTGTTATGAGTCTGGTTCTGTACAAGGTATCATGGGTAAAGCATGAGTCACAAAAGTCTCTTCTCTCAGGGATTTGATAAAAATATTACCATGTCACTAATTTTGCATTTTACTACAAGTGCTTGAACCCAGAAAACATTTTCTCATGCAGAAAAAAAAAAAGCTTATTCTTCATAATGTAAATCAAACCTATGCCACATATGCTTTACTCCAGCTATTACCAAGTATCAGACCATAGCAGCCGAGCTGCGTAAAATAAGAGCAAAAAACTGATAGTTCATCAAAACAGCCCCATCTGTTGCACATTTCAGTGTCACCTCAAAACATAAAATATCGCGAGCGGTTTTCTGGTAGCTGGAGATGGTATTAACATTTTTTTTAGTATAAATTTAAAAAGTATCTTTCAAACAAAATGATACTTTGAAAAAACTTCAAACAAATGAGCACAGTAAGACATTTCAAACTGTCTTGTGTAATGTAAATATCCCTTAGGGTACTCTAGGGTGGGGGGGGCGGTGGAGTAGGGGGGTGGGGGGTAGGTGAATATCTTCCTCGACCTGGTCTTCTGGAAAGTCTAGTCCCCAGATTCTGCCGTGATCATACAGGGCCTGGCTTTTCACTGTTAATATGTGTAACTGCAGGTAAGAGTAGCAGGTAAGAGTAACCGTGAGTGTGAGTCATAGCCGCTCACGGTTCATACCTGGATGTCCCTGGGTCTCGGTGGGAGCCGCCATCAACCCATCAACCTGGCAGCCACCAATGTTTCCTTACCAGGCATTTGGTTCCTCATGTATAGTTCTTCTTGGATGCTATTCAGTTTTCATTTACAGTGATTTCCGATTTTAAAAAAGTTGCCGGATAGTAAAAGAATGTTTGGTACAGCCCTCACCCCGATTCCCCAAATGTTAAGATTTTCTTTGACCACAAGATAATTCTCAAAAGCAAGAGGCTGAGACTGATTCACTACTGTTATCTAATCTACAAGCCTTCCTCAGATTTCACCAACCATCTCATGAGATTTTTCTAATCCGGGATCCAATTTGGGATCACACATCACATTCTGTTGTCATTTGTCGTCCGCTGCCTTTACGCTGAAACAGTCCTTCCGCCTCCCTTTGTCATGACCTTCACACTTCTCACGAATCCTGGTCAGTTCTTTTGGATAATATTCCTCAATTTGGGTTTGCCTGCTGTTTCTTTGTGAGTGTGCCCTGAGCTCTGGGCAGACACACCACAGAAGTCATGTGTGTGTCAATAGCATCTCATGAGGGAGCACACAATATCAATCTGCCTGTCCCACTCCTGGTGAGGAGACTTTGACCACTTGGCTAAGTGGTGTGTCTGCCAGCTTCCTTCACTGCAAATAGATTATTTTTCTCTTGGTAAGTAATAATGGCTCGTGGGAAGACACCTTGAGACGATGTAAGCTTCCCATTTCTCATCATGCTTTTGCCCATTAATTTTAGCCTCCACCGATGGTTCTTGCTTGGAATAATGATCTCAGTGGTGTTTGCCAAACAGTGATTTTCCACTCTTCATTTCTTCTACATTCGTTAGTTGAACATCTACTGAACAAAGAGCTTCTCCTTCTCCACTGGTTTCTTTATTCGACTATATATTCTTATCAGCATGGAATTGTGCATGCATTCCTAGCTGCACTCTCTGAGAGGTCCTGGAAGTGATAGCACCCCAATTCCAAATGAGGACATCTAGTGCCCCAAACTTCTATCCCATTCGGATCCAGGTCTAAGGCAGGGAAAGTACCAGAGAAGCCTGGAACATCTTGAGGTGACGGAAAATAAGGAAGATCTAAAAAACTGGTGGGGACATATCCAAAGGACATAGACTCAACCAGAAGGTGCTCTTACTGGTCAAATCTGGGACAATTTAAGAAAAATAAAGAATCACAAGGGACTATAACCCATAAGAAGAGTCCAAACTAATATTTTAAAAAGTAATTAGATATGCTTTTAAATGACATATCTCATTGATTCATATTCTCAGAAGCTATGCATTTTAAGAATATATTTGTATTCTGGGGAAGTTTATCTTCTTGATGGCACTAGCAAAAAGCTGCTTATGATATTTAGCAGAAGCCAAATGGAGCTCATCCATGTCCCTATCTTTTTAAGGTTCACCTTAATAAATGGCAGAATGTAGTGGGTTTTTTTTTTTTAAATTAAACATAACAATTCTAGAAAACACAAAAAGTCCCAATAGTAGGCCAGAAACTGTGTGGAATTCCGCAGATGTGGAGACAGCAGAGTCAGATCCTGTTCCTTGTCTTCTGTTTAGTTGAAACAGATGTGGCATTTACATTTTATACTTACCGCGGTATGAGTTGATCAGACTATGTTAAGTACTTAAAATATTTAGACAAATCTTAATTATAATAGCTTCCTTAGCATTTAAGTTAGTCTTATGTAACCTTTATGAGAAACATACCCAAATTCAATCGCATCTAAATATTCTTAATGTGGATGAACCATACCTTCAATAAATCAATTATGAAATTGGTACCCAGATGAAATTGATACCCTTTTGATTCTCTGGTTCTCAAACCACGCCTTGAATGGAGAATTTACAACCCTGATCTTGTTATTTTCTTTCATTAAGCTTTCCAGCACCATCAGAAGCAGCTGGATGATCCCGCCATGCTAAGATACCTCCTGCCCTTAGACTGGCCTGTAGCCTAGCCTTACCTTCAGTCAAGCTCTGAACTTCAAATGAACATGACTAATAACTTAAATGTGGCATGGTGAAAAGCACATAGGATTTGAATCCATAAACTTGTGTTTGGTATCTATCACTTACAGTTTGGGCTCTAGATAAATCTTTTAAATTCTCTGAGCATCTGTTTTTCCTACCCCCTCTCTTCTTCCCTCTCATCTTCTACTCCTGGTCTGCTAGATTTGTGGAGGTAACATAACATAGAGGATCATAATATGGACTTTAAAGTTAAATAACCTAAATTCAGATCCTGCCTTCCTGCTTACCAGCTTGGGGACCTTGAGCTACTCTTTGCCTCCATTTCTTCATCATAAAATGACATCAATGACAATAGAATTCTCTTCAAAGAATTACTATGAGGATTCGTTTGAATGGAATGGGGCTGTTTTGTGATAGAAAAGTATCCATTCTAACTAGTTGTAGCATCGAAAATGGTCTATTAAAAGATATTAGGTTTTTTAAAGAATTTCTCAGAGAGCCATCCAGGGAACCAGGCTTAGAAGTTACACACTGCAAAACAGAATATCCAGAGAATATTCCAATCATATCACATACAATAATGCCACTAGTATACTAAGGATCGGATACCCAAAACTCCGTTACAACTGTCAGGCGATCCAACCCCTTCATACATGGTCACTATGTTAGATTACTCAACTCCATCTGCAAGGCTAAGAAGCCCAGGTCACAGATGAAATTTTAGCTACAAGGGAGACTGGAAAATGCGCTTTATAAACTTTCCTGTCTTCAAAGCATATGTAGATAAATTAGAAGGGGATCATAATGAGTGCCAAGTGAGTAGTATCTGCCACAATCCATAGTTTTGGGTTCTTAATATTAATACCGGTGCCCTTTTTCTCATACTTGAGATTATAGACTAATATACATCTACTTCACCATTCCTAGTAGGAATGAAAAAATCTACCAACTTTTCCCTCCAGAAGGGGGCCCAATGTCTTCACGGTCATTGCATCATACCTGGATGATGTCTGCTAATTTTCTAATGTTGCCACGATGTTGCCATGTTGCATGTATGGGCAAAATTGACAACTGATTCACTACTGATATACCATTAGAAAATGGCAGTAGAAATGGGAGGGAAAAGCAGGAAAGAAAATGTGGGTAGTTTTTATAGTCCTCATTTCTGCAACTGGTCACAAGCCTCTAGTTGGAATTTACAACTCAACAGCCAATGTAGGGAGGCCTCCTAGGGACCGCCTGGTTTCCCTCATGCCGACCATGTCCTCAGCAGCAACCTCATTTTCTTTTGACCATCAGGATCCGATATCCTACCATTTGTTGCTTTTCATAGAATGGCATGAGGAAGGTCAAAAAACTTGGTGGAAGTCTTAACTTCCAGCCCAACAGAACGAATGTTGTGACCGCAGACAATGAATTCCTTCTCTTTATATTAATCCGGGAGTGCCTGAAGTCCTGGGGATAAGAAATGAACATTTTGCAATTGTGTCATTCATTGTAATAGTGCAAGAAGCCACCCCCACTTCTACCCCCTTGGTTTTGGGATTCTTGTATTCTGGCTGTGAAAACGTAGCAATAAAAAGCACATACTGTATCCTGTAGGACAACACTTCAACTTCATGCAATGTCTCCCAGGTATTGTAATTAACTGAGTCTTTGATACATTAATTTTTATGTTCTCTAATGCTGTCTAGGGAAAAGGATGCATGCTGGAGCAGAGATTCCTATCTGTACCAGTCATGCCTTTTTATTTTTGGTATTCTGATAGGTTGACATTTGAGGCCTTACTGACACTGAAGAGACTGCCCCTTCCAGATTAGCCAGTTTCAGGAGATAGTAAAAGACCAGCCTATGATGAACCTTTCATATGCAAACCAACCTGTCTTGAGCCCACACTCTCTCCAACTCCCCTATCTGGCTGTTAAATTACAGGCCATTCTTCCCCTGCCCTGGTCATCCCAGAGCCAGATATCAGACAAGTAGGGACCACCCTTATACCTCAGAACTTGCTGAAATTATTCAAACTAGCCAATCCCGAATGAGCCTGCTCACCCTGCCTCACCTATTCCTTTTTGTAGAAACCACAAGAAAGACCCTCAACCATGATTTTGCCTTGCTCTGTCTGTCTCCTAGTTGACCCTGGTGCTTCCCCATGTGACCCACCCCCGCCTCCACTGCATGGTGTGGCATGACCCCTCCTCTTGGGGGTGTAGGAAACAAGCTACCTTTTCAATAGCAATTGTCTCCTGACAATTGTTGGCCTCACCATACCTGGATCATAATAAAACCCACATTTGAAAACACCATATCAGCTCACTGCCTTAATTTGCTCACTGTAAAGTCAGTTCCTTGACAGGAGCAATATCGTGCAAGACACTGTTATTACTATCAGTAATAACTGCAGGGATTGTGTTTCTTGCAGAAGCACAGCAGGCAAATTTAAACCTAGAATACATGTCTAGAATACATATAAATCTAGAACTAATCAATCCCTTTCTCCCCAAAGGTAGAGGGGGTAAAAAAGAAAAACCTGCCTTTAGGTCAGCTAGGTCCCCAGGGGGCATGGTGTTATACTCAATTTGGTTTCCACTGGGAAGTAGCTAGAAAAGCCTTAAAGTGAATTTCAGTTTTAGAGCCCATGGGAGCCCCTGTCCTTGCCTCTATGGCCACTTTATTCAGGAATGCACTGAGCAAGAGCTAACGTGGCTGAGCAAAGAAACGTATTGACATTCCTCTTGTCCACCTGATTTTTTAAGGATCCTCTGCAGGGGAGGACTTTTATAATCCATCACCTTGCAAAATCAGATTCACAACTCAGTTTTTGGCTCTGTCTTCCCAGGGGCTAACACAGGTAAGGGAGATTCTTTCAGGATCATCAAAGAAAAGACTTGGTCTTCAAAGAAATCTGTATTAGTTATCTATTGCTGTGTGACAAACTACCCAAAACTTAGTGGCTCAGAGCAACAAACATTTATTACCTTGTGGATTTTCTGTGGGTCATGAATCCAAGTGGCTTAGCTAAGTGCCTCTGGCTCGAGGTTTTTCATGATGTTTCAGTCAAGCTGTGGTCCGGGGCTCTGCTTTCATCTGAAGACTCACCTGGGGGCGAGGGGGGGGAGTCTGCATCCAAGCTTACTCTTGTGGTTGTTGATGGGCCTTGGTCTCTAAACACATGGGCCTCGCCACAGGGTTCCCTCATGATATGACACCTGGCTCCCTCGGGTGAACTGTCCAAGAGAGCAAGAGAGTAGACCCAAAATGGAAGCCACAGAAGTGATACCCATCACTTTCACCATATTCCATTCGTTAGAAATGAGTCAATAAATCCAGCCTACACTCAAGGGGAGGGGATCACACAAGGTATGAATATTAGGAGATGGGGGTCAGTGAGCCCACTCTAGAGGCAGCCTACCACACTGTGCCTTGCATTGAGAGTTCAAAACTTGAGCTTGTTGTTTTTTTTCATTAACATTTCAAGCAGTTAGAAGTAGCCAGCCTGTCCCACATTCTCATATTCTTTATGTCCTTCATACTGGTCTACAGCGGGAGGCTTGCCTTCAGTGGCTCTTCCTTTCAGATGAACATGGACAAAAATGTAAGAAACTGTTTCACCACCACATCCCACAGACTGTCACTGCTCCACCTTCTAACATCAACGGGACCCTTGTGTAATCAATCCTAGATACCCATTTGCTCAGTGCTCTATTCCTACGCCATTTCTGCTACTCACTGCAGTACTAGTTAGGGTTTTTAACAGAGCAAAACACAAACAGCGTACATAAGCAAATGGGAAATTAAAGTTATTTATTAGCTTTGAGAATTTCTGGGAGTGCCAGAGAACCACACTTGGCCAGGGAAAATGCCCAGTGTGGCACAGGACCGACCTAGCAGAAAACAACTACCGTGAGCTCCTACCATTTAGCTAACTTGACAACACATACCACACGCCGGAAATTGTGCCATGTCAGCCTCGGAGGGTCTGTTTGCTCCAGCAGACAATGCACTTCCCCCTCTCGCGTAGCTCAAGGCCACTTCCCAGACGTCCCTGGCACCTATGCTCATTGGAACCCAGGTGACAGCAGCACCCTGTCTGCAGGGAAGTTTGGCAAATACAGTTTGTCTTGCAGCCTCTGTCGTGCAGAGCGAAGTTGGAATGCACATTGAGCACGGCAACTTGCGATATTTGCAGTAACGTGCCGAGTACCTACAATAGTGGCTGGCGTGTAGCAAAGCCTCCATAAAGTCTAGAATTTTTTATATGTTATTTTTCCTACTTGACTGACCTCACCAACCTGTTTTACTGTGACCTCCTTCCTCATATCATTGAAGGCTCTAAGACAAAAGACGCATTTTTCTGAAAACTAAAACAAAACAAAACAAAAAACCCCCCAAAGCCCCAAAAACCAATAACAAACAACCCCTCCTCCCCCCCCCCCCGCAAAATTATATAAAGATGCAGATGGAAAAGAAGGCAGGGAAGTTAGTTGTCTTTGCAGAGCGCCTCTTAGGGCAGTGCATCACGTTGTAGGCTTTCACAAATGCTGTCTCTTTGGGCTACGAAAATGCTTAAAGATGTATCTCACCGAAAGGAACCAAGATAGGAATAGAATAAACATTTCTGTGGCAGCTCCTCGTCCAACTCTTCCCCTACAGGGTTAATTTTTTTTGTGCTTTCACCTGGCTGTCATTGAGACATGCCAAGGTCACCGCGAATAATGAAATATTTAAGTCTACTCAGCCTCAGAATAATATTCTGTACGTGACCTCACAGGGTGTTCAACTGCTTGGTTCTGGTTAAGTAAAGATTATGCCCAAGCCTTAATTCAATTTCTGATCACTAAATGTGAACACAGAGAGGACGGGAAGTAAGTTCCTACCACGTATGCCACAAGGAGCTGGGTCTTGGGGTGACCCCGCAGAACTGGACCTCTGTTGTTCGGGCCCGTTTCTTGCCTGTACCAACCTCTCCAAATGATGTTGCAGGATGAGGTGGGGTGTTGTGAAGTACTGATCCTCTGAGCCCTCGGGGTGGTCCCGGAGACCCTGGGGCAACTGGTCTTGCAGCATCAGCCACCCCCAGCCAGAAGCAGCCTTGGCAGCGTGCCCCGATATGTTGCAGAAGCACAGTCTCTACGGCCCATAACGGCAAGGAAGTGGGAAGCACTTTCCTAGGTACCTGCTGGTTTCCCTCCCTGGTGAATCCTCCCATCGAGTCCGCAACCGCACACTTAGTCCTCCATGCTTTGAGGGCATCTAAGACAGATCTGGTAACTGTGCACAGAGAAATCAGCCTGGGAGAGGCAGGTAAGAGAGAAGCGCTCTGTATCAGCGCATTGAAGATATACATTTGCCCAGAGATTAACCCAGAGAAAACATTTTCTGTTACGATTGCTGAGACCTTTCGTGACATACGCACCAGTGAAGGAAATCTATTCTATTTTCCTCCAAAATGAGCCATAAGGCTGCTCTGCCACTACTCACCTGTAGGGCAGTGGACAAGCCCATAGATGGGGCCTCCACCTCTTTGTCTGTAATCAATACTGACCACATGACCTCAATGTTACTGCTAGTTCTAAAATTCCACGGATCTACATGACAGCTAAAAACACTGTCCACGTGCTAAAACTGGGTAGAAGAATGTGTGTGTGTGGTTTTTTTTAATGGCACAAGGGCCTTCAATTATATTTACTATATTGAATTGGAACAAATGATATCCCAGGAGGAGACAGTGGCTTTCTGCTTACCCCAAGCGCAGTAATCATTATAAAAAGCATTAATATTTTCCTGTAATTTCCTTCTCGAACAATTGCAAGAAATTACAGATCCATTTTAATCATTCAGCATCATGTTTATCACGTTACTCATTTCGTATTTAGCATCGAAATGAAACGAATGCATTATCGCAGGTAAATGCATTTGTTTTACAACGTGTATGACATACCGTGGCATTAGCACTGTAAAACATAAATAGCAACGACATTAGTGTTCATTTTCTTGAGCTCCGAGAGGAGGTAGAGAAAAATGAAAGGGGATTTCAATGCACAGTCTCATCGGTGCCTACAGCAAAGACCACCTGCAACACGGGAGCCTTCATTACCATGAAGCTTAAGGCTGAGTTTAATAACATTGGCAAAGGCTTCTGAACTTGTGGGGAGAGGGCATTAGCAGGTGTAAGCCAGACTGTCTCTTCTCCTTGGCTGAGAGATCAGTCTTGCACGCTGCACAACTGGAGAGGGTCCCTCGGACTCCTGAATGCCTGCTGGCTACTACAAGGGTGTCTATTTCCAGACCCTCCCCAAAGCCACGGGCACTGAGTTTGAGATCACGGCAGGGGAGGGGGTGCTTACTTCTTTCCCCACCCATGGTTGGGCAGGTGATCACATACCAGAAAGATGAGTAAGACAAGAGTACCCTCCACTGGAGAATCTCATCATGGAGCCGAACAGGAAACTGGTGCGGGGGTGGGGGGGTAGTGCTAAAAATGTAAACTAAGACAAAAATGGAACAATGCCTCAAGTCCAGGCTCAGGAGTTAGGACATCATCGTCTACAAAAGTCGGAGTCAGCAAACGTTTTCAGCGATGAAGTTTTAAAGGCAGGTAAGCAGAAGTGCCAGGTTTATAGGTCATCAGTTTCCATCTACTGCAGACCTCTCTCTCTCTCTTTCTTCTCTCTCTGTTCCTGGAGCAGAAAGAAGGCTGTCTGGGGTGGGGGTAGAGTGGGCATGTAATTCATTGCAAAGGCATCAAATTATAGCACTGTTGCTGCCGCAGAAGGCTGCGGGACGGGGGCGGCAGCTCCTGCGCAATTTGTCTCCGTTTAGGGTAGACCCGAGGTGATGGATTAGTTAGGCGGGTTGTCTGGTTTCCATCCAGCTTTGGGGCGCTCACAGTTCAGCCTGAAGATCAATTTGAGTAAAGTGAAAAATAAACATGTGTAAGAGAAATCATAAACCAAGCTCTATGCCTTCATGGCCGGGGTTGGGGCAGTCTGTGGGACATCTCCCAGGTCCACGTTTGGGGGTCATTTGGGATGCCCCGCCCCTCACCTCCCCCAAATCCATCAGTGCCCTGACCATGGAGGAAGGCTGCCGGGCCCCTCACGTGACTGGGATGGTCTGTCCCTGGTGGTGGCGTGTAACCTCATTTCTTCGCAGAAGTGAGTAGAGGAGAAGAGATACATGGAGCTGAAAGAAACGCCCTTGGCACTGGATACAAAGAAGACAATTTCCCTTTCAGTTCCCAGTTCCTTTGTTGTTGCTGTTTGGGGTGTTGCTGTTGTTTTTCTGATTCCGCTCCTTTGCAAGAGTCACCTCGAGGCTTTAACCTTTTAAGTATAAAAAGTCCGCTGATGGACAGCAGAGAAAGGCAGCCCTCCTGCAGAAGGGAAAGAACCTGTTTGCAGCACCCTGTCCCCAACGCTGGTAGGAGGGAAGGAGCGTGGGCTGTGTTCCTACCCGGTTGTCACCTAACGCACGCAGTCTGTGGTCCAGAGCATTATCCCAGCGGTGACGCGAAACTCCTTGCTCAGGATTGTGTTCCACCAAAGTGGAAACAGTTTGTGGAGCATTTTATTCTTGTCTAAGCATTCCTCGGTCCAGAGCAATCAACCAGAGCCTAGCTCTGACAGCCAGAGAGAAAGCTATTTTATCGAGAAGAAAATGGAGCTTCTGACTTTTCTTAGGGATGCTATTAGTAATCTGTGGGGTCAGGGCAGAATCCCATCCCGACTGCTGCTTTCAACCGACTCAGGGACCCACAGGATCTTAGCCCCTCGTGCAGGAAGAAAGGAATTGCAAACGCGTCTTACCTTCAATCTGGCACGGAGCTCCTACAACTACTTCCATATCATTTTTCTCCTCTGTGGCCCTCTCCCAGGGTGAAGGAAAGCAGTGGGGGCTAAGACAAGGGGTGTTGAGAAAACAAGGCAGAAAGGAGAAGTACCGGGACGCCTGGGTGGCTCAGTCGGTGAAGCGCCTGCCTTCAGCTCAGGTCATGATCTCAGGGTCCTGGGATCAAGTCCCACATCGGGCTTCTTGCTCTGCAGGGAGCCTGCTTCTCCCTCTGCCTGCTGCTCCCCTTGCTTGTGTGTACTCTCTCTCTCTCTCTGACAAATAAATAAAATCTTAAGAAGAAAGAAGAAAGAAAGAAAGAAAGAAAGAAAGAAAGAAAGAAAGAAAGAAGAAAGAAAGAAAGAAAGAAAGAAAGAAAGAAAGAAGGAAGGAAGAAAGAAAGAAAGAAAGAAAGAAAGAAAGAAAGAAAGAAGAAAGAAAGACAGAAGAAAGAAAGAAAGAAAGAAGAAAGAAAGAAAGAAAGAAAGAAAGAAAGAAAGAAAGAAAGAAAGAAGAAAGAAAGGAGAGAAGCATTAGGAAAAGAGGCAGCAGATTGGCTTCCTCTGAATCCTGGGGTTTGGGGCAGCCACTCTGGAAAGCAGTTACAATAGCATCACCATATGACCCAGCAATCCCATGTCTGGCTATAGACTCAGAAGTACTGAAAGCAGGGACTTGAACACATATCCCCACATCCATGTTCACAGCAACATAATTCACAGTAGCCGAAGGTAGAAGCAGACTCAAGTGCCCATCAGCAGATGAGTGTCTGCACATAACGCCGTGTGCACACAATGGGACACGCAGCCTTACAAAGGAAGGGAATTCTGACACCTGCTACAACGTGGATGAACTTTGCAGATCTGCTAAGTGAAACACGCAGTCACAAAATGACAAATACTGTGTGATTCCACTTAGAAGAGGTGCCTAGAGTCATCAAATTTGTGGAGACACGAAGCAGAAGGGTGGTTGCCGGGGGCTTGAGGTCACGGAGAAACAGGCAGTTAGTGTTTAATGCGGACAGAGTTGAAGTCTGGGGAGATGAAACGTGCTGGACCTGGTTGGGGATGATGCTTACAGAACAATGTGAATGTGCTTAATGTCACTGAACTGTACCCTTAAAAATGGCTAAAATGGTAGATTGTATATGTATCTTGCCACAATAAAAAAAAAAGTCAAAATATTGCTAGGTCATTCTGGGGAAGTTATCGCAGCATAGGAATCTCAGGCTGGCTGCTGTCAGACCCTGCTGGAGGGTGGTCACAGCCACCACCTTAGATCGTGGTGACGTTTAAACGGAGTGATGCACGTGAAGCATTTAGAATACCAGCTGGCACATGGTCAGCATTCGATAAAATTAATTCATATTATTGTTCTGAGGTTTGTATTATTATTTTCCTTAGAAAGTGAACTATATTTGATCCTTCATATGCAGACTCTCATTTAAAAACAAATTGCCTTTTTAATAATAAAAAAAGGTTGTTCTAGAAAATTCCAAAAATACAGATGTCAAAATCACCCACAATCATATCAACCGACTGTAGTCATTGTAATATTTTGGTAAACTTTAAAGTCTCTCTACTATGCATGTATTTAGAAAATAGAATTATATGGTATATATTATTTTATAATTTGTCTTTTACAGTTAATTAATTCATCCAGAGATTATTTATGGAGCAATTTCTATGTTTCAGGTTTTCCAGGCAGAAAGAAGAGCACATACAAAGGCCCTGAGGCAGGCACTTACACTGTGAATATCTTCCATATATCTATGCATTTTGAAGATTTTCTGTTTGATCTATTTAGTGTCAGCATTTTATTTCCCTCTGTGGATATAGCATAATTTCTTTAATAATCTCTTATTTAAGGACATCCAAGTTGTTCTTGTTTTTTTTTTTTTTTTCTTGGCATGAATAATATAGCTGCAAAATCCTTGTTTACAAATCCTTGGCCACATCAGTTTTTCAACACTGTTTACTTAGTGCCTATCAGAATGTCTGGCAGATGGTCAGAACTCCCTAAACATTTGTTGAATAAGTAAATAAAATCTAGGACTATGACCTTCAGATGATACTAAAAGTGGAATTGTGAATTCAAATATAAGTTAACCTGTACAGTCCCTTGAAGCTTAACTCTGTTCTAAAAGCTTTACAGATATTAATTCACTGAATCCTCCCCGCGCCCTTTGAAATAGATACTGTCAGAATACCTATCTCATGAGTGAGGAAACAGAGACACAGAGTGATTGCGTAACTTGCTCAAGGTCACACAGCTAGCATGTGGTGGGACACCTGCCTTTGGAACCTGTGATCTTAGCTGCTCTGCAATGGATTAAATGATTCATCATGTGATAAGGCTGTGGTATATTTCCAGACTGTACCCCCCAGGACTGCCATGTGACATAACTTTTGGGGGAAGCAGTGTTTTCATGCATGTAAAAGCCAGCCGGTAGCAGAGAGGGCTCTGCCTCAGTCACAGAGGGACCGAAGCTCCTTCTGTCCTCTAGTGGCATCTCCAGGGCCTTAGACTCCTGTCCTAGATCCTTTCCATGTACCTGCGGCTGCAGGAAAGACAGCTGGAGGCCAGGCCAGGGCTGGAAGTCGAATGCATCTTTCCAACACCATCGCCTTGCTTGAGCTCATAGTCTAGGCCATGGTCTGCCCTCCTGATGACCAATTATTTATTTTCTCTTTTCTTTTTCTTTGCCGCATGGAACACACTTAACTGCTCCATGGGGCACAACTCAAAGAGCCACCCAGTCGCTGGAGTCTAGGATCTCTGGGCATGAGCTCTCCTCTCTATGCAGGACCTGCACCACTCCTCGTGATCCAGCAACCTGTGAAGTCAAAAGACAAGTTGCCTTCCCCTCCTCACATCCAATATATAATTGTGGACCAGGGACAGGATACCACAATAAAACTCCCGTTCAAAGGAGGGAAGAATTGGAAACACAGGGTAGCCATGGGCTCAGAGCAATTTTGAAATCCTGCCAGGCAGGCATTATAAAGGCACCCTCCCCTGGGGACAGGGGATGTTCCTCCTCAGTTACACCTGATGCTGTTCACTGGGAGGAACCCGTTTGTGTATCTCTCTCCATGGCAACACCTAACATGGATACTAATACGTTGGCCTTAGCTGTCGTTTTAAAACTGATAGAAAATTTGAGCTATAGTAAGGTCAGGGTATCAGGAGACCACTGCTATTGAAAAGACAGATCCTGGGGGGGAGGGGAACAGGCCATGCCCTCAGGGGACAGACAGGGAAGCACCAGGGTCAGTCAGGAGGCAGAGGGAGCCAGTGGAAACATGGCCAAGAGCGTTTACTGTGGTTTCCACGAGAAGAAATGGGGGGAGGCGAACAGCAAGCAGGCTTAGGCTGCGCTAGCTTCAAGTTTCAGCAGACTCTGGCGGTGGGGCTGTTTCCAGTTGCCTGGTGCCTGGCCCTGGGTGATTAGGGCAGGGGCATCCTGTCCTAGAGAGTTAAAAGCTGGGGGAGGAGGAGGCTGGAGGTGAGGGTTCCTCCGACTGGTTAGTTTGCATTTGAAAGGCACCCGCCTGAGTTGTTTCCTGTGTCCAGGAATCTGCTATCCCTGGGCAGGGCAATCCCTTTGAGGGTCACCATCAGAACACAGAAAATAAAAGACAGGGTTAGTATTCTAGACTGCCCAGCTATCACAGCAGACTGCATGCTCCAGCAAATTTGAGGACCCAAGTGTTGTTTTAGTCTCAGATGAAAGACCTTTATGGTGTGGACTTCTAATTTCCATGGTAGGAGAATTCCCTCAAATCTTTAGTCACTTCTTACTCTTTTTCCAGGCAGTTCCCATGGACCAGCAGCCTCACTGAGGGGCTTTCCTAGCAAAGCCCTCCAGGACGCCTTATCTCTGTGTCCCCTCCTCTCTCAAGTTCCCAATTACCTGGATGTCATCTTTAAAATCAGCCTTGGGTGACTGGATCATAGCCACCATCCAAATCTCTTTGTTTAACTGGAAAGTGTGACTAGAACTTTCCAGTCTTACCTCTTATTATTTGGGGTCCAGAAACACCAACTTTTCTACCTTTAAATTTTTATTTGTAGACTTTTCTCATGCCTTCTCTCTTTGCTGGAAAACCAGGTGATTCTTGCTGGAGGTCATCTCTTCCCTGTAATACCTTATAAAAAGTATTTACATACCTACGTCCAGGTGGTCATAGGTCTACGCAGTCACTCTTAACTCTTGCCACCACTTTTTCTGGAGCTGAGGTCTCCCAGGACGTTCCAGGCCGCAGACTGACCAAATAGTTGCCATGACTTACCACGGCTTGTGAACCATCTGGCCTCCACAGCTATCTTCGCCACCTGTCACTCAGCCACTAAATCACTGTCACATATTTAAGTTTTTCAAAGCACCTGACTTTGAGGCACCATAAAAAAAAAAAAAAAATCCCTGGCAGTAATGCTCACTAGCTGAAATAAGAAGAAACCTCCATCTTCAGTGGATTAATACAGAAGAATTTTATTCCTTGTCCATGAAGAACAAAATGGCACAAAAGGTAGTGAGGGGGAACTTGTTCTACTCAGGGTTTTTGTTGTTGTTGTTGTTGTTGTTGTTTTTGTTTTTTAATCTCGTGGCTTCCTAGAGAGAGACGATAGGGTCACATGTCTAGTATCTATGGGTGGGCCTAGAATGGTGGGCCTCACTTCTGGTCACATCCCTTTGGCCAAAATTTAGTTGCATGGCCACATCTCTCTTTAAGGAGGCTGAGAAGTGTAGTCTAGCTATAAGCCCAGAAGAAAGAAAGATGGGTTTGGTGAACAGCTGGCCAGTCTCCATCCCAGGGTACCAGTATATTCCATGTGAATGCAACCCAGGGACAGTGACTACTAGCGAGCCATGCATACAGAATGGGTTCGTGCTTCCGTCAAATCTTTACCAACATTAAGTACTATTTAAAGTAAAATCTTCTTTATCCCATGTGGTCCATATATACAATGGAATATTACTCCCCCATCAGAAAGGATGAATACCCACCGTTTGCATCGACATGGATGGAACTGGAGGGGATTATGCTAAGTGAAATAAGCAAGCAGAGAAAGACAATTATTATATGGTTTCACTCATATGTGGAACGTAAGGAATAGCACAGAGGACCATAGGATAAGGAAGGGGAAATTGAAGAGGGAGAAATCAGAGGGGGAGAGGAACCATGAGAGACTATGGACTCTGGGAAACAAACTGAGGGTTTCAGGGGGAAGGGGGTAGGGGATGGGGTATCCCGGTGATGAGTATTAAGGAGGACATGTGTTGTAATGAGCACTGGGTGTTATATGCAAACAATGAGTCAGGGAACACTACATCAAAAACTAATGATGTACTGTATGGTGACTAACATATCATAATAAAAAAAATAAAGTAAAATCATTTTTAAAAAGATTTTATTTATTTATTTGAGAGAGAGAGAGCACAAGTGGGGAGCAGAGGGAGAAGCAGGCTCCCTGCTCAGCCGGGATCCCAGGACCCCAAGATCATGACCTGAGCCAAAGGCAGATGCTTAATGGACTGAGCCACCCAGGCACCCCTAAAGTAAAATCTTTGTTGGACCAAAGTAGTATTTCAAATGTTTCCACTTGTGTTTACTTAGATTTCTTTATGAGGTTGGACATTTTTTCATCTGTTTACTGGTCAATTTTATGTCTTCATTTATGAGTTGCCTGTTTCAGTTCTTTATTTCTTTTTTCATTAGGGAATTCCTCCTGTATTATTTATAAGCGGATTTTATAGAATAAAGATATTAAACTTTGTCTCCAGAAATAACGCAAATTTTTTTCCAGTTTGCCTTTTTTTTTCACTTAAATATTTAATTCTTTTTGAATTTATTTTGGCATATGAGATGAAGTAAGAAATCTAATTTTTTCGCTACATGCTTAGCTTTGTCTCTCCAAAATCTTAGCATCATTTATTGAATAATCCATCTTTCCTCAAAAGACTAATTGCTAACCACGTGCCCTTCATCAATGAGAAGTGGGTGACATAAGTAGGTTGATTCAGCCCCCCACCAATGCTCAAAGACCGCTCTGAAAACAGTCTTCAGAAGCCCTCGTTATTGTTGTCATTTTAGGTTTCTAAAAAGAAGATATTATTGTATAGCACCTGCAGTTCTATTAAGACGTGATCTCCATGCCATGCTAAGCAACTTGGATCTGCTGAGAGCGGGGACCCCAGGGTACGCCCAGCACCCGTGGTGTCGGGTGTGATCCATTCTCCGGGAGTCGTTTCTCAACCAGAGGTCATGTACTCACACCCACCCCCCAGGCTTGCCTGCATCACCAGGGCTGGTGTGTGGCTCTTTGCTGATTTTCTCATCAAAACCTTGGATCCCTTTGATGATAATTCTAGTTTCCCCCATTTGTGCCTCTTCCTGATTTAACATATCCTCAGGATGTTTCCAGTGTGGCTGGATGGCTCTCTCACTAGGCTCTCCCCGCTCCCACTGAAGGAAATGGGAGACATTCGGCCACAATGTCTGATTTCTGATTTCTCCATGTGCCCTATTATTAGAACTTCCATATCACAGGAACATAAAATGTTAGAGCCCTGAGGGCACTTGGAGACTATGCAGTCCTATCCTTCCATTTGCCAAATGGGGGAACAGAGATGACTTTGTCCAGAGTCACAGAGCTAGTTAGTGGTTGGGCCAGGATTCAAACCCGGGACTCTTGTCTCTTAATTCGGCTTTCTTTCTGAGCCTGTCATATTCTGTATCCAGAATGATCTTTTTAGTACAAGAACCCAGCTGATCCAGCGGGAGGAATGCCACTGTTCTGGCCAAATGCTCCTACTGCATTGGAGTTACCCATAGTCTAAAGGAGGCAATAGGCATCAGAGTGTAATCAATAAATGGGTCTAAAAAAGGAAATGACAGTAGTGATGCTGGGATTCTCCACTGTTATTACATTATAGATCTTTTATTTATTTATTTATTTATTTATTTATTTTTTAAAAGATTTTATTTATTTATTTATTTGACAGAGATAGAGACAGCCAGCGAGAGAGGGAACACAAGCAGGGGGAGTGGGAGAGGAAGAAGCAGGCCCATAGCATAGGAACCTGATGTGGGGCTCGATCCCATAACGCTGGGATCATGCCCGGAGCCGAAGGCAGACGCTTAACCGCTGTGCACCCAGGCGCCCCCATTATAGATCTTTTAGACCAAGGAGAGGCGGCTGGAAAGAAAGGACCCAAATTCAATGCCTATAAAATATAAATGAGGTGATTTTATAAATTCATTACATGCCATCCACTTTGAATATCATTAACATTTTACCTCCACCGTGCAGATAAATGCACCACCTCCACATTTATGCGCAAAAATCTGATGAGCTTTTCTACCTTGTATTCAGAACATCTTATGAGAAAGCCCTGGGAATTTTTCTGAGTGTGCAAATAAGAAGATGCAGGAGTTCCCTTGATATTCTGAGGTGTATGTAACCCCAGGCTCGGTCCGGCATTGGTTAAGGGAGTCAGTTGGAGCTGGCGGTTGGTGAGCATCCCCTTGGCTGCCTGCAGATAGAGGTGCAGAACAACTGATGTCATTGGACATGATTCCTAGCTCTACCCTGGGTGTGTCTCTGCCTCTTCTGCTTCCGTGTTTACTTTGATCTTTTTCGTTTATAAATATTGTGATCACATTTTCCAAATCTCCCATCAGGGTATATGATATAAGAGCTTCCTGGGTTTCATAGCACTGGCAGCTGCTAGGAAGTGGGCTGTTAGAAGCTGTAAAGACCAATATGAAGGGCATCTGTAGTTAGACAAGAACGTGCGAGAAGATGTTTGGGGCAACGGACGACATCGAGGAGGCCTTTCCTGGTAATCAACCAGGAATAATGTACACGAGTCATCATTTAATTCAGTGGGAAGAGATCATCTTTCAAGGCTCAGAGACTCCCTGTCCAAAGAAAAGCCAAACAGTGTTGCCAAAATGTTATCACTTCGCCAAAAAAGATAGACAGTGGGGGCGCCAGGGTGGCACAGCAGTTGGGCGTCTGCCTTCGGCTCAGGGCGTGATCCCGGCGTTATGGGATCAAGCCCCACATCAGGCTCTTCCGCTATGAGCCTGCTTCTTCCTCTCCCACTCCCCCTGCTCGTGTTCCCTCTCTCGCTGGCTGTCTCTATCTCTGTCGAATAAATAAATAAAATCTTAAAAAAAAAAATAGACAATGAAATATCTAGCTCTTTCTCTCCCTTTCTCTACTGACTCTGTGATTGTCACATAGTATTTTCTGTAAGTTACACATCTTAATTCTCTGTGAAGAGTGTTTCTGAAACATATTCTTACATGGCAGTTACAGCCAGCCCAGAAATTATAGATGTAATTGTTTCACATTTTTAAGACTGGAAGTTTTTGGACTGGCTCATAAAAACAGCAATAAAGTAACAGCCAGTGACCTACAGATACAGTAAGCCCAGATAATAAATAAGTGAGCTAAAAGGAGCTGAAAGCCCCCCTTTGGGAAGCTGGGGAGGAAATTGCAGTCCAATCTATGAGGTTACGGGCCTCCTTTTGCCCAACCACGCTGAACCAGCAACATTTCCATCTGAAATGGCCTGCTCAGGGCTCCCTGATCCCAGTCAAAATCAGAAGCAAAATGAGAAAAACAATTTGCAGGGAAGGGACTGTTATAACAATATGACTCAGTTTCCACCAGGTCCTATTTCTTTATAACTACCTACCATGGGGAGCAAGACTGATTTGTTTGCATGACCTGTCCCCCAGGGAGCATCCTTCCAATGGGAGGTTGATAAACTAACTAGACTGGCCTTCACTAGGACCTGGATGGTTTACAGGAAGGAATTTTAAAAAGAAAATAAGACCAGGAAGGAGAAATTTACTACTGGCTTAAGTCTACGTAGCTACCGTATATTACATAGTACTATGTGCACTCATACCCACACGCACATGTATGCAGTTACAGTGTGTAAGTCTGCACATTCAAGTAAACCGTGTTATAAATAACAGCCTAAATATCCTAAATGTAGAGGATCCTCATTCTTAAATAGGTATAATTATAGGCTTTGTTTAAATAGCAATATTCCTTAGTGCACTTCAGAATGGTACATATTTCTATTTATATATGAGTTTTCAAGAGTACATCTGTTACATATAATTTTCATCAGTACATGAGCTCCAGGCACACCTAATTATGTTTTAGCAACATTAATGCCATAATTTATAACCACATAAATCTGTTACCTAACATGATCATTTTTGGTGATAATATGTAGGGATTCATACACATGAGATGACTTCATTGTCATCTCTCCCTTTGAAAGATCAGTAATGAAATAATTGAGATATTAAATAGGACTTAGTAGAGATATGAGTCAGACTTCCTTTTTGCGTCCCTCATATATGTACGTGGGGCCTCTGATAAAGCCACAATCCTTGTCCGGAGTGTAACTGTAAGTAGTGCCTGCCAATGAGTAAGGGTCAACCTTACTCACAGGCAACATCTCTAATATGAGACTCCCAATGGGCCTGCCATCCCTAAACCATCCCCATCACCTTGCTACAGAGCCTGAATTAGCACTGGGAGTTATTTCTCTGGATTAAGACTCTATCGCTTAAAGGGCCTTGCTAACACTGACACGTTAGCCCACTCCCTATTTAACATAATTTAGTTTGTCACCCCATAGCAGGCTTGGCCCTAAGAGCATAAGATTGGAGGAAGGCCCAGCCTCAGGGGCTTTGCAGGGATACGAAGGATGTCCCGAGGAAGTGAATGGTGTGGGGACCTAGGCGGGGGGCACGAGTGAGAGCAATAAATGTGCCGGAGAAGAAGGGGAGTCCAAACAAGGAGGTGGAAAAGAACTCTATAGAACCCTGGCCATGGGGCAGGTGCAGGGCCTGGGGGTGGCTATTGTAATGGTAGGGCCCTCAAGCTCACAGAGTTCGTGTGGGAGTGTGCGGGCTGTCTCGGCGTTCTTCTACCTCTGTGGTCGGTGGACTGTGCAGACACAAACACACCAAAAATGCAAGCAGATCCAGTTAGCAGCACTTTTCTTCATCAATTTGGCATTTTGGGTGGGAGAGAGGGGACATGAAACCACATTTTTTTAAAAGATTTATTTATTGATTTTAGAGAGAGAGAGAGCACACACACAAGCAGGGGAAGAGGCAGAGTGAGAGGAAGAGAGACTCTCAAACAGACTCCCTGCTGAGCGTGGAGCCTGATGCGGGGCTTGATCTCATGACCCTGAGATCCTGACCTGAGCTGAAATCAAGAGTCTGACACTTAACTGACTGAGCCACCCAGGCGCCCCAGAAACCACATTTTTAAATGCAGCTCGATTCAAATCAGCATGATGGGAATTTAGGCTTTTGAGCATTTTGTGACCCTCCATGTGTGTGATGAGTTTCCCCAGTAACTGACATCAGACTTGACAGATAGGATCAAAATTTCTTTTGTTTCCCTCCTTTCCTCTCCTATGTCCACCAGGAATATTGGACGTCTTCTTTCAGGACATTCTCTAACTTTACTCATTGAAAGTAATAATGAGGATACCAAAGCCATTTTTCAGGCACTGCAATAGATGATCTGGGAGCTGCTGATCCCCATAATCCCTCGGGAGCTTGCCTGCACCTGTTCGGTGGGGTCCTTAGATGCTCCAAGGGTCCTGCATTTGCTTCTGCCAGTAGCTATTTCCGGAAGGTTTCTATTACCCCTTCAGTGTTTGTATTTCCCTTCTCATCCCTCTTGCTAAGGATGGTTTTGAAGATTGGGCTCTGGGTGTTGGCCATTTCAGACCCCTCATTGATTCCACGCCTGCCTGAGTTCATACAAGATCCATTTTCAGGTCAGTGTATCTTTTCCCTGATACATTAGTAAAAACCCTGCTATTCTTTACTCATTTTTACAAGTGTTATCTTCACAACTTCCTCACAAGTCACACGTGGTGTGATACCTGCTCAATAACTCTGCCTCCCTCCAATTCCCAGCATGGATTTCCTTCACCGGGAAACCCATACAGAATCTCTTCCCCACAAACAGCAGGCATTTCGGGGTCCTTTATGCTGTCTCTCCTCGGTAGAATTGATTTTTCTGTCACTTGGTTATTCCAATAGATAGCTTCGTCTTCGCTCACCAGGGTTGGCTGCTTTCTTTGCTTGTTCAAAATGTGGGACACACATGCCTGCTTCTCATCCGTTTCTGTTGCAAGGGAGTTGAACCTGTGACATGGCCCCAAGCCACTGCGTTCTTGGGGGCAGCCAGTTGTCCTGGGAAGTCCACCCTGCTCCGTGGTGGCATGGCCAGCCTTGACCTTACAGAGACTCTTCCTTCCAACTCTGGGATGAACAAGGCCTGGGCGTAATGGATGCTTGTCTCTTGTGTTCTCCGACCCATGACTGGTTACAAGGATCCAATTTCCCTTTGGGTGTCTCTAAGGTCAAAGTGAAACAAATGTAGACTAATGTCTTCAAGTATCTGCCCCTCCCAGGTGCCCAGTTCTGGTCCCCTGGTGCCTTAGGACTTTCCACAGGCACATCACGCCCAGCTCTGCCTCCCAGGAATGTGTGGGCCCCTAGGGACTCTCTTCTATTCTGTCACCGTTCCTATATGTAGATGGCATAGGAGTTGAGCTTAGTCACCTCTCAGATGAGATTGACAAGCCCATGGGGTGCCTGATGGCTCTGAGCCTTCTCAAATGCTTCTTGGAGGAGTAATGGTGGCCTGGGTCTCCAGCCAGCCCCAGGATAGCATAGGTCAGATAGGGGACTCTTCACTTGCTTAACAGAATATGTTCAAAGAAATAAATTCCCCCTCAGCAGCAGGCCAGACTGGGTGGGGCAACAGGGATGGGAGAATTCCTGCCCTGAAGTACACTTGACCCTTGAACAACATGGGTTAAAACGGCGGGGATTCACTTATGTGCAGATTTACTTTTTTTTTTTTTTGATAAATATAGTACAGTCCTATAAATATTTTTTCTCTTCCTTATGATTTTCTCAATAACAGTTTCTTTTCTCTGGCTTACTTTGTTGTCGAACACAGCATATAATCCATGCAACATACAAAACATGTGCTAATGGGCTGTTCGTGTGATCGGTAAGGCTTCTGGTCAACGGCAGGCTATTAGTAGCTAAGTTTTAAGGTAGTCAAACATTGCTTGTGGAATTTTGACTGCACGGGATCTTGGTGCCCCTAACCCCTGTGCTGTACAAGGGTCAATGGTGATTACAAAGGGAAGTGGGGAGAAGAACAAGACAGAAAGAGCAGGAAGTGGATGGTGCCTCAGGATGGTGTCTCTTGCAGAAATTGAGAGAAATCAGAACTGACTTCTGTTGTCCTTGCCTTTGTCCCTGGGACTGGGGCTGGTTCCCTGCTTTACCACGGGCCTCCAGCACTCTAGGGGTTTGAAGGGGCCCCCGCCCTCCAGTCTTCTGCACCCATGGCCCATCCTCACCCTCAGTGCCCAGGACCAGCCCCAAGAAGAGCTTCCTGCTTCTCCCAGCACAGAAGCCTGGGAGTCATGAGGTTTGCTCCAGGGTGTCAGGACCCCCACCTTGGTGCCACGACACCCCTTCTTGCGGGCCTGTGCTGAGAAGTCCAGACCCGTTACCCCATTTAATCCCTACAAAACTCAGCGATGAAGATGGTACTCTTCTAATTTGCCCCAGATCAGTAGGAGGTTAAGCCATTGTCTAGGACCCACGAATGTATGTGTGCAAAGTTTGGGATTGTGACAATTCCATCATCTCTTGTCCTCTGGCGGGCATGTGCAGGACAGGGCCCCATCAACAACTCCACGCTGACTAACTTCATTCCGCCTAAAGTAATCACACATGGAAGGGGAGGTCAGAACTGACAGCTAGGTGGGCTTCTAGTTTTTGACCCAGTTACTAGCCTGGGATCTGTGTATGAAGGGTAAGGAATGCTGATATCACTTTGCAGGAAGACAGCCACAGGGCTAGTTATCCTAAGAAGAGCAGTGTCTACATATTGCGAGCCTCCCAAGGCCAGACTGTGCATATATTACCTGAATCCTCTGGATAACCCAGTGAGGTTGGGACTTTTGCCTTACTACAGTCGACTAAGCCTCGGTTCAGAGAGGCTGAATTATTATTTTTTTAATTTTATTTATTTATTTGACAGAGAGAGAGAGAACACAAAGCATGGGGAGTGGCCGGCAGATGGAGAGGGAGAAGCAGACTCCCCACTGAGCAAGGTCCCGACATGGGACTCGATTCCAGGACCCTGGGATCATGACCTGAGCTGAAGGCAGACGCTTCACTGACTGAGTCACTGAGGTGTCCCAAGAGGCTGAATTTCTTGCCAAGCTCACAGTTAGTAAGGGGCTGGGCCTGGATTCAAGCTGGGCAAGTTTGCATCCAGGTGAGCATTTTTTCCCCTACATGTGCTATTAAAGTGGCAGAATTTGGTTCAGGAGCTCACCGTGGCCAAGGTGCCTGGACTGAGGACAGTCCCCCAAGAGCTGGAGGGAGAAGAAGAAGCCCAGGGTTGTGAGAGGGGCCAGAAGAGTGGAGAGGTGCTCCCTAGAGCAGGGGCTGGTGGCCCCATCAGGCAGCTGGAACAGGGGACACGCCCGCTGGGCAGCACCCGAGAGCACAAAGTCATCTCCAGGAAAATCCTGGCACACCCAGGTCGTCTGAGCCCCGCCTCACCTAACTGTGTGGCTGGAAATGGTTCTCACGCTGACCTCAGTGGGTTAAGCTGGACCGGACATTTAAAAATAAACAAGCCGGGGCACCTCGGTGGCTCAGTCGTTAAGCGTCTGCCTTTGACTCAGGTCATGATCCCAGCATCCTGGGATCGAGCCCTGCATTGGGCTCCCTGATCCACTGGGAGCCTGCTTCTTCCTCTCCCACTCCCCCTGCTTGTGTTCCCTCTCTCGATGGCTGTCTCTCTCTCTATCAAATAAATAAATAAAATCTTTCCAAAAAAATAAAAATAAACAAAACAATGAAAAAAATTAAAAAAAAACAGGATAAAAAATAAAAGAACAAGAAAGAATAAACACATTTCTCACCCAGGCAGACTTCCGTGCTCTGTACCTTCTTGCATTCACAGGCACTCACGGTCAGCTAAAAAATTTCAAAAATAAATAAAGCATAGCATGAAATTAAAAACGAGTTTTGTTTTGTTACTTAAATTTTAAACTCTGGTTTCTGCCTCTTAAGAAGTCACCTCCTTTCAGAAACTACAGGAAAGACTGAAAATAGAAGAATTTACAGAAAACAATGTCTTACCAGGTATTTGGCTTCTTCTTTTTAGAACATCAATTCCTTGGCCGGTGGAGAGGAATGATAAAGGAAAGATTTTTCTATAACCATTAATAGAACATCAGTTTCTCTTCTGTCCTACTGAATTTTTATTGAAGAAATATTTAAAGTGCTTTGTCTTGAAGGTGTGCCAAGAGGCGAGCCTGCCTAGGGTGTCCACATGCCTGTCTGGCCCCAGTTTCAGATAGGAATTGGAGCCAGCCCTGCCAATCTGGCCGGGTGGACAGAGGGAAGGTCAGAAAAGGTCAGCCTAGGACCAAGCTGGGGGCAGGGCGACAGCCAAGCCTATTCCCAAAGGCTCTGGGTGACAGGGTGGAGTTCCATTGCCTGCTGTCACTTTTCCAGGACGGCACACAACATT